>NC_090937.1:899448892-899751922 GCF_040938575.1 Ambystoma mexicanum | reverse complement strand
GACAGCTGTTCCAAATGAGAACAGTGGTAACGTCACCATGCGCCTGCACCCACGCTGTGCCTGGGCCCTTATTTCAGGGACACAATCTGGACCCTAGGACAGCAGCAGTGTTGTTCGCAAAGAACACACTTACAAACACACCACAATGTGCCGTTGTACATGTATGTATATTTTGAACAATGTAGGCCTGTTTTCCGGGTGCAGGTTCTCCACAGCAGCCCTACAAAAGGCCACACCCCAGAGCTGTTCTGCAATCTGTTTGCACCTTTTCAGAACAGAGTAGCAGGCCACATTGGTTAGTGATGTTGGACCAAATCTGCTGTGCTACATTGTATTTGCAACTAATAGCAACAAGGTAAGTCCGGCTAAGTGCACACAGTAATGGAGAAAATGATGAGAGATTCTTCCTGTGACTCACACCCGCAGGTGTGAAAGTCTCCATTGTCTTAATGGGTAGCATGTTGAAAACGGGAGTGTGTGCACGTGCGTTTCCACAAGGACGGCGAGGGCCGTGCCCGAATAAAGCAGAAACATACCTTCTTCCCTCTGCCTCCACAATCCCATTTCCATGACCGCCATCCTGAAAATCCCCAGATGTGGCTTTAGTGCTGTGTGTGGCCGTGGAGGAATAAATTGCAACAAAGGTAGGGGGAGTTCGTTGTAAGGGGCGGCTCTGAAAAGAGCCTTTTTTTATGCTTCTAGAGAAACACCTTTTTCGGTTTTTATTTGATTTTGTGTTTTCTTGTGCTCACATTGTTACATTAAACTCCTCACCACATCTTGTAGATGGGCAAACAAAACAGCATTACCAATGGGCGACAACAAAATACCATTTGCTTGGAAAAACTCTGCATTTCCACAACAAATGTGGAAATAGTTGCAGAAGAACATCCCTCCAGTGGACAAAAAAGTATAGATGCCTTCCTTCCTCTGGCTCAGAACAACATCCATGAGCATTGTCTCATACTCTTTGTGGTGTTATGGATGAGAAAAACACCTTGGCAGTGGGAAAAAGCCTCTTCACTACATTTAGCAACCATCTATGCATGCCGCCGTAGTGTATGACAATAAAATCAACAGTAGCATAAGTGGCCAGGTCTTTGCAAAGTGCAATCATATCGTCAAATCTGAGCTCATAGACACCGGTCAACATTGCGCCACTCCTTCCAAACCAAAATTGCCATCAAAGTGTCTTTCCAGGGCATACTTGTGCAGATCTATCACAAAAGCATCACCAAAAGTCAACAAATTGTGTTTCACCATGTCAGCCAGCCTCACTACGCAGTGTAATGTACAACAGTATGACCGCCATTTCCTGTGAACCAAACCCACAGTACCTGATTGAATAATCCCCACAGTCCCATGTCCATTGGCCAGCACGGTGACAAGCGCAGATTATGGCATGTGTGCTTCCCAAAGTACCGCGAGGGCCACACCCCAGTAAAGCACGAGTAGTCCTTCTTCCCTTTCCACTATCTTTTGTCCACCACTACTTCATTGGGTACAGGTAAATAGGCACACACGATTCCACCAATGCCATTCAAGACGTTAGCATCTAACACTGTCAGTTCTGCACAACACGTCATAGGTACCGTTACAAATTCAGCCTGCAAGTGTCCTGTCACTTGACAGCATGTCCAGTAGAAAGTTCAGTAAAAGATTGCAAGATTTGTGCATCCACATTCATCCACATGAGCACCCATCACCACAAAATGGAGGTATGAAAACTTTTTCTGCAGTATGTTTACAACTGTGTTATAAGTGCCTCTGCCCACGGTATATGCCACTGAGCGGCCATTAAATTCTTTAAAAGCATACTTTTTTTGTTCCCTTCCCCTACCATCAAGTTGCACTTCAGTGGTATGTGCTTGCATTATTTTCATATACCCATATCATGCATTGTAATATCGAAACAGGAACTCTCTTCTTTCCTTCCGACAATGCTACAAAAAATGTTCCCCACTAACCCATCTCCTACATAAATCATATATTTCGCGCCTTGTATATAGGCGCGTTACAAATGCCATATCATATCATAAAAATATGCCACCAAATCAGCACTGTATGTATCCTACCAACCTAAAGCAAGTTTCCAAAAGGTCACTACCTGCACAGCTGTGCTTCAGCGTAGGATGCACTATTGCAACATGCTCTTTTTAAATCTGCCCGCTTCTACTCTCCGCCCTCTGGAACTCATCCAGAAGAGGACTGCACAACTTGGAATGGTATCTCTTCGGCACTGAAATGTCTGCAATAGCTCCCAGTGGCTGCGAGGAATAAAGTGAAAACCCTCTGCATTCTGCACAAGGCCTTCAGTGCCCTGGGATCTCAATACCTTCAACTCTCACTTCCTATATATCTCTGTGCTCAAGCTCTTCCCTCATCCGCCTCCAACTCCCTCAGGGTCAGTCGCTACTGTAAGCAACCATTTGATGGTAGAGGTCCCTGCCTCCCTGGAACTTGAGGAGAACCATCGCCAGTTCTGGAAGCACCTCAAAGCCTTTCTCTTAACGTCTGCTGTTTCTCTTCCTCTCCCCGACTGACTGCCTGATGTAAACTGATTCTGCACTGACAATGTACCCAATAGTCTAGGCCTTACCCACACCCAGCACAACATAATGGTGTCATGAATTGGAACATTTGCCAGGTACCACGATCCACAAACCTAACATAGGATCGGTGGCATAAAGGGCAACCCATACCAAACACAAATGGTGAAATGTGGTGCCCTAATGTGCAAGATGTGCAATGATCTACACCATATGGTACTGTACGCATATCAGGTCACTTGTGTTGTTCTACCATGTTTACAATCTCCTGCAGAACCATTCTTTGAATGTTATCTCCCTCAGAGACATGCATACATTTATCTTCGGTGCCTGTCCTATGGCCTATGGCCTCTCGCCATGCACCCAACAGTGTAGCCCTTGGCCACACCCAAGAGTAGCCATGGTAGTTGCCTGTGCAGGGAAAGCCGAATTGGTGCAGTTCACACGGATACTGCAAGCACACCACTGTCTTTGTCCACCTAATAATCACATATTTGAGATGAACCACTTCTCACTCCCCCACACTTTCCATCCCATCTTCCCACCACCACATGGCATAAAGTATTTATGTCAGTCCCTTTCAGCGCTGCAATGTCCTCCGATACACTATGGCAGCGTTTCCCATAATCTTTGACGCACAGCATACTTCCCTCCAGCCAACCACTGGCTGTGTCCAACGTTCGCCGATATCACGGCATACTGCAAGCCAATGAGACTTCAGTCCATGGAGCAGGCAGGGAAATGAGTCCACGGAGCGGACCCTGATATCACACATTTTTTGAGATGTACATTTCAGTTGTTTGAAACAAAAGTATTGGTCAGATTTTCACCAAACACACAAAAGCACACTTTCTGACCCAATCCCCCTCTCCTGCCGCAAATTTGGTGAAAATCCGTCCAGCTGTATGCCCTGTAGCCATGTGCAAAGTTTTTCCCCATTCAGCCCCCCCTATAATGCCCCCCCTTCACAAAACCTCACCAAACTTGCTGAGATACTTCAGAGAAGGCCTTATACTTTTTTTGCAAAGTTTGGTGAGGATTCCTCGGGGTTTAGCAACTTACCCATAAGTACACGGCCGCTACAGTGGGACGTGTAATATATATAGAAATATATTCACACAAAATAAGGAAGTCAAACCGCACTCCAGGCGAGCCCAAAAATCTCCAAAGCAATTAACCCTAACAAAAGATTAACTCAAATCAAGAATTGATTACGAGTTTATTACAAAGTCAAAATGTTGGACAGCAATGAAAAATAACAGAGGCAGGACGCCGTAAAGCACGTCCTACTAACAAAGCGTTTCGCGATACACTCAGCGATTGATCACATATGGGGGACCGGGCTGGAAAGCAGTGTAAATAACAAACAGTAGGGTCTGTGTGTGGAAGACAGGGGAGAGATTTTGGAATGGATGAAGCCAGTACAATATATGGCCAAAATGGTATACATTATGCAAACACGTGTGATATAGAGGTGACGTTTGAAGAAAGTAATAGAAAATAAAACCCAAGTGGATACAACCAGAACAATCTTCAAATGTGCACTGACTGGCTCAAAGACCAAATTCATCCAAATACAGCCGTGTATAACTCACAAAAGCTTACAATATTATCAGGACAGCAATGCCTTGCAGGTTTCAAAATACAAATGCGTAGTAAAAACGTTCTCAATGGTAGATAAAAACACGCAATTGAGAAATATACAACAAATACCAGCATTAGGGATACAGGGCAAAATAGCGCAGAGTTGGCCACTTAACATCATTAAAGGTATAGTGGAGAATAGTGCATTATTATGCACATAGCAGCATTAGGCATAGGATGCGGAGTAGTACATAGTCACGGATAACAATAGAGCAGCAATAAAGTTCAAAGTGCATCATTGGGAATAAAATGCAACATAGTGCGCCATCAATACATTATTCCAGATATAGCAGCATTAACAATAAAATGCAGAATAGTACATGATTGTGGACATAAAACTATGGCAGCATTAATCTACAAAAAGCAAAATAATTAATTATGAAACAATCACTAATGACAATCATCGATGTACATGCAATTATGAAAATTGAGCAAAAAACGTATGGCTCCAAAATAAAGTGCACATGCACGGCAATTAAGCAGCATCGTGATAAAGTGCAGATGTAATTGTATACCTTTGATGAAATAACATACATGACATCCAGAATCTAAGTGTGTGTACTGGCAGACTGACGTGCAAATGTTAACAGCCATAGCTGTCTTCCAAGTAAAAAGACCAGAAGCAATTCCAGATCAGTACAAATGACCACAGGAGCTGCTCAAGGGGATCAGTAACACACAGATAAGATACTTAGGTAGTCAACGATGTTGAAAGCCGTTATATATATATATATATATCCATACATCAGTACTCCACAATCAAGTACAAATGCAAAAATGATATTAGAGTAAAACCATCACAGATGGATTAACCCACAACCGCATCTCATACCAAAGAGCAAATGCAGATCACAGTGGATCAATGATAGCTGCAAAAACATACCACATATGCCTAAATTACCCAAGTAGATGGAAACTGTGCATTCAAATGATTTGCACAAAATGTATGATATTTTGTTGTGTATAAAGTACTGATTTTAACAGAAGTCTAGACTGTATCTTTTAATTGACTCCTCGATCGAATTCTGTGGAGTCCTCTTCATGTGATGAATGAGCATCGTGATAGCCCCTTTTAAATCGTTTGTTTGGATTTTACCACTAATGTGTTCTTATCTAGGTGTCTCATTACCTATTTATTCGAATCAACATCCCTGAATAGGTTGAGAATATTGCCATTTAAAATATATTCTATTAGGGTTTTTTGACCCTTTTTATATAATAATGGCCAATGGTCTAAGAAGTGGACGGTGTCCTGATACCATATTGAAAACTCTCACTGCATATAATTCTACTGGGGCAAAAGGGAATGTTTCTAAACCTGAGCCATCGGACACTAACACTGTGGTAGAGACACCAAAAGAAAATAATATGATGTGTAATAACACTCCTATTTGCATCTCTCATATGGCTCAGGTTTATACCGCATCTCCTATAGGAATCCATTCGTTCGTGGCAGAGGAGGTAAAGGAGCATAGTAGGATTAGTTCATCTTCTTGTATGACTCCCTCACTTCCTTGTATCGACTATGAGGATTCATTTACGATAACGATGCGGAAAATGGCGGAATCAGATGATCAGGTTAATCATTC
Organism: Ambystoma mexicanum; assembly: GCF_040938575.1. Classification (NCBI taxonomy): domain Eukaryota; kingdom Metazoa; phylum Chordata; class Amphibia; order Caudata; family Ambystomatidae; genus Ambystoma; species Ambystoma mexicanum. The sequence continues at coordinate 899,746,140 of NC_090937.1, read as the reverse complement.
GATTAGCATGATGACCCCATTTGCTCATAAATCACTAAATACGGACACTGTAGAAACTGATGGTAGTGAGGTTACTCATGAAGTTTCCAATGAATTACCAGGTGAAGGAGTTTCTAAGGGGATCCCATACTCTTTATTGTATTCCCCTGAGCAGAGCAAAGGTCATACTAGGGTGCCCAGCAAAGATTTTGTAGAGAGCATGATTGAAAGGGGAAACATAGACCAACAATCCACTTGTCCCCTTCCTGTGATAACTAAAATATTGGACCTTCTTGATAAAGGCCATGAACTTACTCACTGGAAATTGAAAGAAATAAAGGCAATTACTCATCATTTATGCTCTAAAATGGATAAAATTGAGGGTTTTATAATTGCCATGGACACCTAGCGACACATGCAACATGAAAATTCTGCCCAACAAACAAATAAGGCCTTGAAGATAACACATGAGAAGGGTATGCAAAGTATACAACCTGATCCTCATGAGAGGGACTTGATTACACAATCAGCAGGTGTTATATCTGAGCCCATGAAGTGCAATTGCGAGAATGACCTGAGGGAAATCAAAACATCGATAGCAGCATTAAATGATACAATCATTTCACACGTGCTAAATAAGGCACACCTTCCATATATGCCGATCAGTCCAACTGCGGCAGTGCAATCTTTTGACAGACCGGATAGTCCATCAACACTGTTAGAAGAAATTGAAAAACAAAAAAAGGTAGACAATGAAATGCAATCTAATGAATCAACATCTTCCTTCATGTCTCGTCGAGCAAAAAGGTTGCATTTAAGAGCCGTTAAAAGACTCGCCAAAAGAAGAAGAGAGGCTGCATTATCCAAGAAGGAATTAAAATTAAACGGCATGGAATTAATTCCTACTCCTGATATTACAGACGATGAGCATATTGACTTCGAACAACTGTCTAAAGAAAGTCAAGATGCTCTCTCAACTGAAACCGGGGTTATACCGGTTATAGAAAGTAGGGATGGTGATAATGTTTTGCTAAGTAAGGAAGCTGTACATGGCAATATGGGCATGATAAAACCTAGCAATTCAACACGGACAAAAGTAAACCAAACCATAATTAATAAATCAGTAGTGTTTCGAAAAACAGGTACTATTATTACAAAGGAGCATTCACTACAGGAAAAAGGAAATGGGATTGCCAATATGGACGCAAAAATAGAAACCTTTACCAAGCCTATTCTCACTAAATACTTTCCTAATGTAGGTAGATGCTGCACGTATAAAACTCAAAAGGAAGTCTCTCACACATGTGACAATGCTTCTCTGAAAACACCTATAAGGAGATCATACAGTGAGATATGCGCTAATGCTCAGAAAAATAGGATTAATACATGTAATCAAGGTTCTCCGAGTAAAGAAAAACAGCCTGAAGTAGCAAATAGTAAAGGTACTACTACTAAAGTGATGAGTGAAGAATCTTTAAGGCCTGTTGATGAACCACCAAAAAAAAATAATAATAATCTTATCATGAGAAATGGCAAGGGGAAGGTGACCACAGTGGATATAGTACCCTCATACAGCCATTTTGCTAATTGTGAAACTAATAAGGTGAATAAGATGAATCATATGAGTATTCCTCATTCCCCCAGTTACATAATGATCCATGGTCCCGCATTAAGCAGGTCTCTGTCTGAGAAGCAACCAAACATAGATCATCATTATAATGAGGAGCACTCCTTATTTGAATTCAACCAAACTGCTTCTACTACTAGCAGATCATTGCCAATTCAGTTGTCGCATGGGAACATTAGTGTTCTCCCGAAGGCAATTGTCTTAAAAGATTCAGTAACACCTACAAACATTATTGCACCTCAGAATACGGAATCTGAAAGACAGCATATTATCAGATTTGTGGGTGATGCAAGGGAGCTGGGAGGGAATTGTATCAATCGCTCCTTTATCTTCTCTGTATTCTCAAGAATACCACAATTGAGAAACATTAATTCTGAAGACATTAGTAGGGTTTCCTTGGCAAAGGTTAACAATCACAGGGCAATTTGCTATCTTAGCTCAGAAGCAATAATGACATTTATTGGTTTTAGTCGTGAGGAACTAAGAAACGAGGGCTTGGTGAGGTCTATCTTTGACTACGAGGTAGACGCTAAAGAATTCTTAGAAGTCCAAGGCAAGGATGCTTTAAAGGATATGGTAGTAGGCAGTCTTAATACGCAATCTGAGGAAGTCTTGGAAAATAAAATGTTAGAAATATTGAAATCAATAGCCACTGTGAAAGAGTTACCCTGGCTGGAACCCATGCTTTCGACGATTTTATGTCCAAAAATATCTCATTCCGCCACATAGCGACCCAATAAGATATGGATGAAAATTATATCTTGGAATCTTGGAATTCCTGTGGATATATAAATCTAATGAAATGGTACTCTTCACTAACACTTGAAGAGAAACCAGCAATTGTAATTGCTCAAGAAACAATGAAAATTGAACCAGTTCAGATTCCTGGTTACTTGCCCTATTCTTCGCCCGCAAAGAAATCCTTGCAAGGGCGTCCATCTGGAGGTTTAGTGGTCGCAGTCAAAATATCTCTCCAGGTTGAAGCGGAATTGGTATGGGAATCTGCTAGTATATTGGGGATTCATTTTAAAATACCCTCAAGCATGCATTCCTCGTTACTGATAATCTCATTATATTGGAACCCTGCTACGCTAACAATTGATGAGATGTTAGACGAATTGGATGCATGTTTGTTGTATACATCTGACAGGTGCCACTCCTGGGAAATCATAATAGGAAGCGATTTTAATTGTGACTGCCGGGAATCAAATGAAATCCAAGTACGTAATTTCTCCTCTTCTTCTCGTAATAGAGGAGCTAAATTTAGAGAGCTTCTCACGGAGTGGGACATGGATTTGATGGTCAGCAATGATACGAAATCTGGAAAGACATGGGCACGAGGCACGATGAACTCCATGATAGACTATATATATGTCTCTCATAATCTCACAATGCAAATGGCACCATTAGTAATAGGTCGAATTGAGAGGGGTGATCATGCTCAACTTTTCACAGCTATTCCAATGGAATGTCAAATACTCACCCCAAATATAGCATTGGCTGCGGTTGAAATTAACCGACCTTATCATTCTATCAGATGGAATCAAGGGTTGTGTAACTTTGTTGTAAAGCAAATGTTTTCAGAAATGGAGAGGTTTAAACACTTGGAGGGCAAATTGGAAAATATTTCTTGTATGCACTATTCTGAAATAGTTCACAATGCACTAGAACGGTTTTCAAAACACAAAACAATGGGAAAAACATCCATCCATAGGATCATAAATATAAATTATTAAAAAGGGATAAAAACAGAGAGTTGAGAGTTTTGAAGAGAAGCAATCCGGGTACCGAGATTTACAAGGCAAGGCGGAATAAAATGATATCCGTATACAAGCAAAATATAAAATTTGCTCGCATCATACGACATAATGAGGTAAACTGTTAATTAATTCGCGCCATTGTGTCTCATGACACGCGTGTAATTTGGCGCACCTTGAAATCTGACAATAAATGTACTACATTGATCTCTCCCAATTGTATCCCTGAGCAGATATGGCAAAGATTTATCAAGGACAAATACCAATTGCCTTGCGATTTTTGAGGTATTCCAGATGTTTTTCTGGATTATTCCAACATCCCGAAGCTTAAGTGGAATGGCAATGATATTATATGGGCAATTTCAAGGCTGTTTATTCAAAAGCTACAGGCCCAGACGGCCTTCCTCCATGTTTATATAAGGCGGACCCAGGGCTTTGGGCGCACATTATTAAAAACAAATTTGAGAATATTATTAAGTCTGGGGATGTGCCACCCTCATGGCGAACAGCAAATATAGTACCCATTTTTAAAAAAGGTGATCCATCTCGCCCCGAGAATTATCGACCAATATCATTGATTGATACTGAGGCAAAGATCTTCTCGATTCTTCTATTACATGAGCTTGAGAGAGTAATCGGGTCTAATTGCTTATATTCGAAGTATCAAACCGGATTCAGGAAGAATATGAGCACTACTCTTAACGCCTTCATCATATCACATGTCATTACCGGAGCTAAGGAAAAAAATGCAAACCAGGTCTATATTGCAATGATAGATATGAGTGCAGCCTTCGATACTGTTGTCCGTAATCTGCTGTGGTACAAATTGATTAAAATAGGGATTCCAACTGTATTGATGTACTGGCTTATCAAGTTACATAAGGATACATCATACAGAATTAGAATCTCTCCGGAAGGTGGAACCACTGCCCCGATCTGCACCGAAGTTGGACTGAAACAGGATTGCAATTTAGCTGCTACCCTCTTCAATCTTTATCTGTCTGACCTAGGTAAGAATTGGGAAAATGGGAATCTATTTTCCGTTAAGGTTGGGACCATGCAACTAAAATGGATTGCCTTTGCAGACGATATTATTTTATTTGACCCGACTCCGGCAGGGTTACAATCCAAACTTTCCTTATTCGAGTCATTTGCAAAGGCACATAATCTATCTCCCAACCCTGCCAAAACAGCCATTATCTGATTTGGAGTAAAATCCAAAAGAGGCAATTTTACATGGAAAATATCGGAAACACGAATTTGTCGTGTCGAAAGTGCTATCTATTTGGGGTATAATTTATCAGCCCTAAATTCTGTTAACTCATGGTCTGTAATCATTAAAAACAAGACATCCCTTACTATCCCAAATGAAAAAGAAATTGACAAAATACTGTAAATTTTCTTTAACCCCGCTAATAGAATTTATGACACTAAAACTTGAAAGTGTCATACTCTATACTCTAGACGTCTGCTTATGTGATATGACAATTATGCTGGGCAGCCTACAGGGCACCATTTTGAAATCTGCAATGTTTATACCGATGTCGGTTCCCAACGCTATCATTAGACATGAATTAGGTCTGGTTTCTCTTTCAACTCGATGGAAATGGAGACAATTGTCTAACTTTGTTAAGATCTATTATCCACCTCCTAATTCATTGTATATAGATATGAATAAAATGTTGGGCGCTCAATTACCTAAATCCCTTTCCGTTTATCAATTAAAAATGCAACAAATTTTGGATAATGTTAACATCACTATTGAAGATGTACAACATCGCCCGTGTTTTGCTAAAAAAAAGCTTTTTGAAATGGATTGGTGCGTAACTATTGACTTAATTAAGAGTTATAGTTTGTACAAGGAATATGGAACATACTTGAAACATCGTACTCCTCGATGCGAACATATTACGCTATTTCCTTGCGAACGCACTCGAAAGGCATACATTCGTTTTAGATTCAATCTCTATCATACAAGAGAGAGAATTAAGTTTTGGAAAGTGATTGAATCAAACGGCTATGTGGGTTGTCGTTTCAACGAATGTAATGAACCTTATGAAACTTTGAAACATCTAATATTGTATTGCCCGCATTTAAAAAAAATAAGGACACTAAAATGTATGAAATTTGTAAATGTTGAATTTGATGATTGCCTCGAAATATTATGGTGTAGAATGATGCAAGGATCACACAAACCATTAATTTATGAACTAGTAAGCTTTTGTAATTATATTGAGAATGAATTAGAGCTGAATAGGATTTGATTGAATTGTATGATTTTAAGATTTTGTAAAGGTTTTTACATGGAAGTGTTTTTATGTAATTGAACCAAATGCAAATAAAGAGGAAAAAAAACATGATAAAAAGAGGTATTGAAAAAAAAAAACTAAAAAAAGTAAGCTAAATATAGACCACACAGAAAGTGATAGTAACAGACAAAGCATCAACTGAAAAAAGGGTAGGTGCAAACATCCCCCAGTACTCTAGACAGTTTCAACAGCCAACAATCAGACATAAATCCTATTGGCCAAAAAGGACCAAACATAAAAATAATGAAAACAACAAGAATGGGCACATATTTCAGAGTAAAGCAACAGCATGGCCCTGTTATCGAGGGATGCAATGAAGCAAATACAGATGTTTATACTCTGAGAAAGGTGTAGAGCTCCTCGTCCACACTATGTCCATTAGGAATTTTAGTGTCAAAATCAAGAATGAACTTAATGAATTTTGTTTCCAACTGCCTTAAGTTCAAAGTCTGGTCACTCCCTCTTTGGTGTATCGGAACATGTGCCACTGTAGAGAAGGTTAATAGGGAAAGGCATTACCATGTTCTTGCTTGAAATGTTTAGCTATAGGGTATGTTGGGTCGGAGTTTTTTATGGCTCTCAAATGCTGAAGGATTCTCAATTTAAGTTTGCACGTACTACTGCCCATGTACCACCTCAAGCAAGGATATGAAAGTACATATACTACAAAAGCAGTATCACAATTGAAGCAGTATTTGATCTCATAATTCACATCCTTAATTGGATGTTTAAATGACTTTTGTACCCTTTCTATGACCACAACCTTTGCATTTAGAACATTTAGTGAAGCCTGATGGTGAACCGGAGAGCCAGGTAGTCAAAGAGCTCTTGTTAAAAGGAGGCAGAAAACTTGATACTAATCTATCCTTAAACGATGATACTCAGTTATAGGTTAATGTGGGACGTGTGGAAAGTAAAGGACATAAATCCTTGTCCAAAGTGAAAATGCGCCAATGTTTCTGGAAGATTTTGTGGACATCAGAAGAGGCATTGTCAAAGGTAACAATGAGGCGAGGGTCATCATTCTTGATTGGTTTGTTAGGGCAGGTGCCATATAGAAGTTTATCCCTCGAAAGTCCTCGTGCCCTCAAGTAGGCAGATTCAATGATTTTATTTGTGATAGCCTTGCGTTAAAAAATTCATAGCAGCCAAAGCACAACACTGATCATATTAGCAGATATCAGCACAATTGCGGTGAAAGTGAATACATTCGCCATAGGGAATGCTCTTCTTGCAAGAAGGTGGATGGCAGCTACCGGCATTCAGAGGGAGGCCAGTATTGGAGGATTTTTTGTACAGGGAAGTACAAATACCCAATGCATCAAGTGACAATAACATCAAGGTAAACAATTTCAGTGTAGTTATGGCATTCCGGAAATTTTAGATTAGCCAAATTGGTGTTCATACTCCTAATAAATGATGACCAGTCAGTTTCCGTTCCCTTCCAAATAATAATAACATCATCGATGTACTGCCACCACAAAGCAATCTGTGTTGTATATGTTTGCACAAACACACATGTGTTGTAATTCTTGGATGGTTAATTGTTAATTCCACGTTTAATATTAGTCAAGATTCTGATAGGCTTGGACTTCTGATTCTACTGGCCAATATCACCAGATTAAAAATGTTCTACTTCTATGGCCCATACTTCAATACTTCCCTGTGTGTATGTAGATTGCTGTATTAACTGTACTACTATAGAATGTTTGTTTCAACATTTTGTGAAACATGGAGTAGGTCATGAGAGGTCTCCTGATCACTCGTCATATGCTGCTAGTAACATTCTAAACAGAACCTGGGGACTTTTCATCAAAATAGATGTAATATGTGATGTCATCAGTGATACCATCAATGGTGTCATTTGTGATGTCACCTTTGATGTACTCTGTGTTAGTGTTAACAGTGCATGTTGGTGGCGTGAGTTATGGTTGCATAGCTTAATAAAGAAAAAGTAAGGTGTCTATGCCCCACTTAAGACTGGTGCTCTCAGTTGACCCTAAACAGGGTTGCACAGTTCGATACAATCTTTTCATAAAGTGATCATATTATAAAAAAAATGATGAAAAAGACGGTACTTAATTTTCAAAAAGAAATCTTTAATTCACATTTCTAGGACTCATGTCCCTTAATTGATTAGTTCTTGTATCATGAGGCAACTCAAAAAGATCTAGGTCGTTCTCTCATAAAAGTACATATGCGACCCTCCCCAGGACATCTGAAGGGCCATAGCCAATCAGCAATCAAGTTGTATGTGAAACATTTTAACCTGATAAACCTGTCCAAATAAACCTGTTTGAAACTAGATTACCCCATTATGAGATCTGTGTTAAGAGGTAGTCATTAGAATGGTCACGAGGCATAGGATAGGCCAATGGGGCTAGGTATTGTACAGAATCACATATAGAGCTACCTTGACTGTCCAATCAGTGAATGTGAATTTACATGCCTCTTGAAACGTTGTGTAAAACTTCACTCCACTTCTCTGAATGAATGATTTGTGGATTATTCCCAGCTGCGCTTGCATGTAAGAAGCATTTGTTTTGTCTTGCTTCCATGCACTTTTTATTGGCTCATTGCATTACTTTTATAATATTGATGTTTGGGCCTTACCCTAAACGTCTCAGCCCCCTATAGATTATTTCATTAGTTTGACAAGAGTCATTTGTTTTTTAATATGTTTTTACTATGATGTCTGGACTATGGGTACTGTTTGTGAATCCAACATGGTGTCTGTTTCAAAGGTTTGGATGCACCTCACATTTTTAATTGACCAATCAGCAGGCGCACATGGTGTCTGCGATTGTTACGCAGCTCCCTGATTGTACCAGAGGTGTCCGCGCACACCATACCAGGAAGTGAGTCTGCCGACCGGAAGCAGATTTCACAAATATTTTTGGACCTAATTTATGGCCATTTAAAAAGAAATATACTGTACGGATTTAGACCAAATTTGCAAAAGCATGCTTTCAAGGCCAGGCTGCATCTCCCCACGCAAGTGTGGCGCAAATCAGTGAAGCGGTTTGGGCTATAGGTGTGAGCCACATTTTTTACGTCTATTAGAGTTTCAAAAGTTTTGGGACCCCCCATAACTTTGTCTCCACTTGTAGCAACCAGGCACAACTTTTCAAAATTATTCAGAGGTGGCCATATTTTGTTTTGAAAAGTTTCATGCAAATTCGTCGAACGACACCAAAGTTATAAGCCACCCACAAACTGCTTTTCCTATGGGTTGAGCAACTGAACCTTAATAGGTTGAGCAACATAAACATAATGAAACACTATTTGTTCTAAAGATGCCTTATAAATACTCAATACATAAAATAAATAACTACAGGGCCACTACTGCAGGCCCTGTAATATTGTGATAAATAAAATAAAAGTACGTATTCTAAATGTTCAACAATACTTTTGGGATCACATTTAATTGGCCACGAAAATGTACACAAAATGTATGTATTAACCTAGGAACACTTGGCCTTGTGTAAAAGACCTGGGGTTCTCTAGATTTATGAAAGTTCAATGGGCAGCCTCGTTTTGAAGCTGCTCATTAAACTGACAAAGACGCTGCAGAAAATGAGTTCAAATACAATTCAGACATTCCAAGCTTAACATTTACTGCTCTCTAGCCTGGGCTTACAATATTCGCATATGAGTCGATAAAACCACCTAGGGCAATCAGCCTGGTGGTTATGTCTTTAGTGTAAGCGCAAAATATTATGTTTTATAAAAGTAAGATGACATTCTAACGGACAGGTTTTCATAGCACTCGGGGGCCTCTAGCCTATGGCAAAGCTCTGCGAGGTTGTGTGAGCTGGAGAAGTGTTTATGAAGATCATGAGACTTATTTAACAGAAGGGAAACGCATGAACAAATGCTGTCAAATGCCATTCATGTTGCCCTCTGTAAACTAATCCCACATGCTGTCGCTTTTCTGCATAATGAGGTAAACAACGGAACATAATTAAGAATCACTGCAGGGCAGAATGGGTTGTTAATCAAACAATGTGTCTGCATTTGCCCGCGGCCCTGCGCTCAGATGTGTTTACTGTATTGTCATTGTTTCTGATGCCGCTGAAAAAAAGAGAACCGGAAAGTAAATGTCAAATACGTTTTCTCCGGGATCAATTTATGCTTCTGTAGCAAGACTACGTGATGCCTATTTTCGCAGTACTTAGGAGGATCACGACTTTTGCCTCTGACTCTATATACGCACATGAAATTATGATAGCACTTCTCAATAAAGTGTACCTGTTGTTGTAAAATGCAGCCAACCGTGAGTATTTCCAGCCACCGTCTGTAAAAATATGAGCGCACAAGACCACAGGCTAGGTACCATTACAATGTTACGGAATACCGAAATGACCTGCAGTATCCATTTTACATAAGGTAGGGAACATTACATTTCTTAAAATGCATGATGGCACTATAACCTGTTTAATTGTTGGCTCCCTTACACTGAAGACATCTTCTAATGGTATCAGGTAATATCACCCCCACAAATGATGTCGCCATATAGATGGTGGCCGGGAAAGGCCATAGGCGACATTGTTTGAGGGAATAATTTATGGGATAAATGGGAGCAGGGGTTGCGGGGGTATCTCCTGCTCCCTTAAAAAAAATATGGGGGTTGCGGGGGTGTCCCACAGGTTCCATGTGTTGATATCCCCGCAAAAAGGTGTCATTTTTGTATGGCGATATTTTTGCGGGGATATTGACACATTGAACCCTTCTAACTATGGATATTTAGAATGTATAAAGAATTTGAAAAGTACGAATTGATACACCAAAATGCAGCATGCCATAATTTGCAAATGATATTTTAAGAAGTCTATTTAAAACATTTTCAAGAGACAACTTTGTGGTTTATTATCCATGTAGCATCCATCTCAATTCTTGCTCTACAATATGAAAGTAAATCGTCTATGGATGTCTCTTGAATGGTCAGAGAAAATATGTTAACAATAAGGACTCATAAATGGCTAGTTAGCCCGCTAATTATTTAAGTGGCTTCCTGTATTCTGTCCACTGAGCTTCATCTCACGTTATTTATGAATCTGTCCGCATGAATTGTGATACCACATCTCAACTATCATAAGTTTGCAGTACTTGGCACAGGATAGAAAGCCAATCAGCTTCCTCAAATGACGGGGCAAACTGGTGATGAAAGCTCATGATCTAAAAAATCAGTATGTTGATCTCAGCATAGTAAGCTCTGCTCCTTTGGCCGCTTCCATTCTGCTGTTATTCACGGTGCATTCTATCCACCATTCTCTTGGTTCCATGTGTAACACTCCTCATTCCCACCTCCCAGTCTCTGCCAGGCTCCCTCCTACTCAATTGATGCTGCTATGGAATGGAAAGTAGAGGTTCCATCCTGGGCACCCCTTTCCCATTTCTCTGGCAGCCATCTTAATATGGGTAGTGCTTCCATTTATTAATATGGGGCACAACCCTGTGCACGATTTACTAAAAAGGAGCTGTGTTGTTCCATTCCTGAAAGCTATGAAAAAGCTAAGCACAATTCGTGGGTGATAATAGCCTTTGTGGCCATGAAGGGAGCATAATCTTTTTTTTTTTTTATTGTGATTTTAGTTTTAGTTAAATAAAAACTTTGTTCACATCGTGTCCCCAAAATTGTTATGCATCAAGTCATTGTTTGTTGTGACCACTCCTCTTCTAGTAATTCTATAAAATTCCTAGTTGCCAACCTCGTCATAGTCAGACATTAATTTATCCAAGAAGTTAACTCCTGCAAACACCATACTGGGATTGGATCCGTGTCACGAAACCCATCTTTCTCTGTCTTACATTTAAAGTCACTAAGGAAGTTGGTCATTAGTCGGGTTCTTGATTCCTTTAATGCTGGACATTCAGTTAGCAAATGTTCTATCATCTCTAAACATTCCTGTTTGTTACAGCATCTACAAATCCCTTTATTGATTCCTCTCTTCCCATTTACGTGTCAGTATTCATTTGTAGGGTAGATGTTGAGACGAATCCGGAGAAACTGATTATGATGGGAATTTCACTAGGTATCCCGAGAAGATACCCCTCTGACGTTGATCTTTGACTGCATTTTGAAGAGATTTGTATTCCAGCATTGCTTCTTGTGACTTGATCCAGTCTTCTCGTTCTAATTTTTCTTTGACATTTCCGGGATTTGTTAGCAATTCTTCGAGTGACGAGTCTAGCTGTTTTAAATGTTGTGTCCAGTAATCTTTCCAGGCATTCAGAATTGGTGTTCCTTTCCCTACACCATTAGCTTCAAGAATTTTATAGCCATCAGTAGGGTCTGTCATTTTAATTTTCCTTAAAAGAGTGATCGAATTCCATTTTATTACAGAGTAAAGGGATTGTGTTCCTAATTCCATTCTTAAAGCGACTATTAGGAGAGCTCTTGGTAGTTTTAAGACAGTTTTCCAGAATTAACCTTCTAGGACCGACCACATCTTCCATTTTAAGTTTAATCCAGCTTTGCCACCATAAGTCAAAATGAGTATTACTTTCTGGATGGTTAACCTGGCGTATGGATACAAAGATTTTCCCAATTACGTCAAGTAGGGTTATTGCTCTATAATTAGCTGGGTTTTCCCTCTCGCCCTTTTTGAAAATTGGGATGATTATGCTCAACGTCCATGAAGTTGGTAAATGTTGAAGTTGCCCGATGTTTTTAAGTATTGTTGTTATCAAGTGTGTCCACATGCTATGCTCTTTTTTTAACATCAGATTGGTTAATCCATTGGGCCCAGCTGCAGTGGAGTTCTTAAGTTTTCTTATGATCATTTCCATGTTATCATATTCAACCTCTATACTGGAGCTCGCACCCATCTTTCTCCTGTAACTCCACTACTCAAACGACTCTGTTCATTAACGGTTAAGTTGTTTATTATATCCCATAGGTCTCTCGTATTAGAGCTAACCATTGTTTTCAGCATTGTTTCTCCCCATTCTTGGTCATGTATAGACTTGAAACTTCTCGGTCAATATTTGTAATGTTGTTTTTTTAGTCGAATTTGTCGCAAAATTTCTCCCTCATTTCTGTCTATAATAAATATTTTAAGCGCCCTTACATCTCACCGTAGTCGTCTTCTTCTTGCTACTAGACTTTTGCTATAACGATGTTTGGGTTTTAACAGAGGTAGTTTTATGGTATGAACTACTTTATAGATGTTCAATAAAGGCTCATACAATGTATCCGTTATTTCTTCTTTGGTTAGCTCCATGTAGTTGTCCGTTAAGGCTAGGATGTCGGCCTTCCCAAGTTTCAGTCTGTTGCCTCCATGAGTAATTTCCAATGTTTGCGTTTTGGGAACCATTTCCTCTGCCTCCTTTGAGGTCCATGTCACCTTCAGTTGGTTGTGATTGCTGGTGTACTGCTGTATGACCTCAAGCGTAATTACTTTGCCAAAAAGTTCCTTGAGGTTCATATATAGTCGATCGTCGAATGTTGTAGCCCATTTTCCTGGGATATCCCCAACGGTTTGTCTGTATAACATGTGTAAGTTCTGTTGGTCAGCTAGTTGTAACCATTTCAATGTATTCTTATCTTCGTCTAACGGTATCTCTACCAGTGTGTGAGTTGGGATTTCCAGTTTTAATCACTTTTAGATTCGATACAATTTTATTGAGTGTAATTAGCCCTGCGTAGGGCCTTCCGTGCTTTCATTTTTTTTTTTGCACGAATCATTACAACTTCATAGCCTTTGCATACTGGTGTTTCCTGTAACCAAGTTTCCTGAAGGTAGATTATGTTTTCCTTTGTTAATTCGGATCCTCTATAGTTGAACAAGTGAGTAAATCCTCTGGTATTCCATGATATCAGGCAATTTTATCAATCTTCTCTGTTGCTGCTTTGCTAAGATTGTTTTGAGTTATTTATGGCTGAAGCTAGCCATAACCACTCATCATCTCTTTGTGACTTCCCCTTGATCTTCAGCTTGGAATGTGCAACCTGTTTTCCATAATTTGTATTGTCAAACGTCACTTTGATTGATAGTTTTCTGTTCAGATCCTTCGGACTGTAATAAGTGCATGACATTTTTCCTATTTAAATTGATTTCCACTCTGTCATTAAAGATATTTTCCATTTTTAACTTTTGTTGTTGACCTTGTTTTCCATTTTGTAGGCTCGAATAATGTATGCCTCCCCCTGTTTCCCTGGTCTCTATTGCTCGGTCTTGTGGGGTTCCATATCGGACGGACTTCAGGTGTTATGTCAACCATTATATCAAAACGATTGATTCCATTGTCTTTGGTTTTTCTGCATTTTTCAGAAAGTGTCTGAAAATGCGTATTATCTTCAATAGCATGTGAACTTTGATCCAATCTCGATGTCTCAATTTCAGACTCATTATTTCTGTTCTGAAGTTGTCCATAAGTCTTAATATGTCTTTCTAATATTGTCGAGTTGTTGCCTGTTATGTTTCCATCAATATAAAGTGATACATTATCTATGAGATCATGTGTCCCGTCTCTTGAGTCGTGGTCGGATGATGTATCATTCTCCTCTATAGTTAGATCTATTTGAGTTTTGTCTGGCCTTTGAGACGTCTTCAGTTTTGCTAACTGTATTAGAGAAGATTACCAGACCTCTATTTCTTTCAGGTGGAGGATGTGTTTTGATATTCCTTAGGAACGCTCGAGAACCATTAGATTGTACTATCAGTTTAGTTTTCACATTATTCAATTTCTTTTCTTGATTTGCCATTTTGGGTTTGTTCCCTTATTGAATTAGTTGCATTTTTGTCTGGTTCTCTGGTTTTTACTTTTTATGTCACCCTTTTTCTTTCTATTGAAGAGAGGATACAATGGTTCCTGTCCTCTGATTATTTCTTCAAGTACTTCAAGTATTTGCCCATTATGACAATTTGTGTTTCCCCTGTGCCTTTGACCACCTTTATTGGTTCCAATTTGGTCTTCTTCCCTGTGATGTAATGTGACCTTCTTTGAGGTCTTTGACTTTTCTTTCCGCATGTTGTTAAGTGGGGGGCCTTTGGAGCCATTACTTGACTTATTCCTAATTGGTGGGACACTTTGTGCAAGTTACAGTACTCTCCTCCTGCTGTCCTCTTTTATTGTACCATCCTCCTTCTGGCAAGGGCTGCAATCATACACTGAGATTAAACTTTGCTCCTTAGGGGCCTGTTCGTATTCTTCATTACTCCTAGTTTCCACCATTGTAGTATTGCATTTTTGCAGTGCTGCCAGTTTCAAGTGATCGCTCTCTTGATCATTTACAAGACCTTGCATCCATTTTATTGTTTCCATAATAGGAACATAGTTGTGGCTTTTTCTCCACGTTCTCTGCTTGCAAGATCGCATTGCCTTCTCTGCCATGATGCTGATGCCTCTGCTTCTACGTTTAGTTGTTCTTCGATTTTAGTTACAAAGGTTTCCAAATAGACCGATTTTGTGTGCATCATGGCTATAATGTTTGTGCTGTCTTTGATACTCTTGTTTATTGCCTCGTATAATTTTGTATACAGGGCCAGAGAGATCGTCATGGGCATCACATTCTTGTGTATCTGAATTCCAGTGGCGATTGAAATCTGGGTTTTATCCATTGGATGGTTGGTATTGTCGTTTGTCTCCATTTCAGGTCTGTTTTTTTTATATCGCCCCGTTTTGATGGAGTTTTCAATGTGTTCTTTACAGCCAGTGTTGTTTGCATTGTGGTGCCTTCGATCATTGTTACTATCTTGAATGACTGAGCCATGCAAGCCTTCCACTGTGGCAATTGTGTGATTTGTCGTATTTGTTTGGTTTGCTGTACTGAATTCATTAATATCTTAGCATTGGGTTGGGGGCACTCTGTCTTTTCCCACTTCAATTAAGTATGTTGTTGATTTTTGAGGTGTTGCCTCAAATCTTGTTGGAAGACCAGGAGTTTGCCTTGTTGAGATGACCGTCATTTTGTCTGATTTGGACCATCTGATCTGTTGTTGTTGAGACAGTACATTTCTCGTTCATAGATTTCTGGCTGCTCTTAATTCATGTATATTAATTTTTAAAGATGGATTCTGAGTGCCGGTCGAGCTCTTTTAATTCCTCTGCTAATGTGGATTCATTAAAACTGAATCCCCTTAGCCTCATAGTTGTCATATTTTCTCCCGTTATTGGCGTCGACATCTGGTCAGCTGCTGGGGATTGACATTCTGATGATTTTTTACGTGACTTTGTGTTTGAGCGTTTGATGTCATGAAAAGACAGCATTTCTCTCGTAGGTTCTCCTTCCTGATCCAAGTCCCACCCTTCACCTGTATCAAGGTTGCATTCTACATTTGATTCTTTGTCTGTGTTATCTGTTACATGGTTGCTGTTGTTTCCTGCCGATTCGAGGATTCCTCGGAAATTCTTGTTCCCTGTTAATTGCTTCCAAGCTGGGCCCCTTCCCGGCCACGGCCGTTACACCTATTGATGCTTTATCATGCAACATTGGCAGACTAGGTATAGTTGCAATATTTGTATATGTGTCATTGTGAAAAGAAAATCAAAATATCGAGGCTGAGTACCCCAAAAGGAAATACACCAAACACGGGTTACAAAGGAACATACAAAGTACTTTATTTTATACTGAATCCAGTTACAAAAACAGAGCAAAGTCAGATAGCTATCGGCCCTCAGCGTGGTTCACTGTGTTCAGTGAGAGACGTTGTACATCAGAATGCATTCGCTTTTCATACACTTGGTGGGCACGATGTCCAGCCCCACTTCAGGTTAATATTCCACTTAATACATCACCAATCTAGAGTTTGCGCCAAGTCTCGAACAACCGCATATAACTGGTTTGCCTTTAATACATGTATCAACAAGCCTATGCAATAACTGTGTATTCTAAGATTTTCCATGCAGGCCTTCTCGAACATTAATACAATGTAGTTAAACAGATGTTCTACGTTCAGTATTTGAATACATTGTTTCAACATATGCTCGTGGATTAGTTTCATTGCACAATTAATCCTTCTACAGACAGGTCAACGAAGGACAAGGTCTCAGTTCACGACCTCAACAAGTGGCCTGCAGGCAAGTTACATATTAGCTATGTACAGAGGTCAAGAAGGCCATGTTGTATTCTGGAATGACATCGTCCACCATTTTAACTCACACGGTGACTTTTACAAAGCAAATCCTAAAATGCTAGTTTGACCTAAAATGGCAGCTTACATTGATTTAAGGTCAGGACCTTGCAACACGGATTCCTTCGCAAGCGAATTTAATGCAGCTTGGCGTAGGCCAATATTAATATATTTATTGCAATAGAAGGCACGATATGATTTCTCTTTTGACAAACCGTCCTTTTGGCCTATGCCAAGTGCCAAAAACTACTTTGGATCTCCTTGCAAATAACTCCATGCATCATCGTCCATGAACCCTGAATCACTATCGGAAATATCTATTGCCAATAGGTAATTTGCTAAAATATCTTTCAACACATATTCTTTGGAAGTTTTATCCGGGGCATACACTTTATGTCCTATCGAACCTATCCCTTGTGCGCAACATCACCCTAGCATTGAACACATACCAGGTAGACACTGAATACAGCAACAAAGAAACAACAGGATTCCCAAAATAATTAGCAAGCCCGAAAGTACCTTCCAACCCCAAGATCGCAAGAAGTCCCAGAACCAAGCGTTTAGATCCCAGTTTCCCTCGGGAACATGCACTTCGAAACTAAGGACGTTCAGATTCTGTATTGCCTTGAAGATAGTTGGGGAGGAATCTGGAACGAAAACACAGCAAGCGGACCCCACTAATTTACACACTCCACCACACTCAGCCAGAATGACATCTAATGCCATTCGGTTTTGAAGTGCTACTAATCTTATCACCTTCTGTTCTAACGTCATATTATAGAGTATGTCCGTGGTCCGGTTGATGGTACTCTCCAGTACTCTCGCTAGTTTTCTGATATCTTCTGAATTCGCTATCTGCCCCCAAAATGGCACAACTGATTTAGCTATATCTCCCAAGATTTGTACTGGGGTGTCACCATTCTCGTCCCGTCGTGGACGAGCCTTCATAACTTCTCTTGTACTAGCTATAAACACCCCAGGTAACAGGATCCCTAAATAACAGGTTCCCTGCCAATCTCTGGGCAACCATGCGAATGCTACATTACCGCAGACAAAGTAGACAGGGTCGCCTACATACAAAGGTCTGTTTTGAAACGTTGGCACAACCTAGAAAATTTCCCATTGACTGAGTTCCATTCCTCTGCATGCAAAAAGAGACTGAATCGGGGCTATGGTTAACAGTGTAAGAAGGAGGCATTGCCTAATGGAGCCATCTTAAAGGAAATGAAAGATTGGAAAGAACGAGACAGTTCATAAGAAGGCCTAATAGAAGCAACATTTGGTTTACTCCTATTTGCGAAAAGCGAGCATCCCAGGGGAGTCAAAACACATATCTCAAAACTATTCAAATTGGTGCCATCAAAGTTCCCTGAGATGCTATCATTCCATCGGCCAAAGAACTGTGTTCTAAGAGAAGCATAGCAACCAGTTGTCAAAGGTAAAGGATGAATATATCAACCTAGCCCCTTATCCCTGGGTTGCGGTAAATGAGAGCAGACCCAACAGTTAGATTTATTAAAAATGGCATGCGTTGCATTCATTGCATTCATGATTAGCAGTAAATTGTTATTTTGGTACATTTGTCTGTGCTGAGAATCCCTAGGGGATAGAGTATGCAAATGTACAAAGAGAGTATGAACAATAGGTGCACTTTCAGTAGGCAACAAAAGTTCTAAGGAGTGAGTTTCCTCGAGGTACTACAATCCTAAGGTAGCGGCTATTAAGAACCCAAATATCATTATAAAAATACAGCAATACATTTTTCGGGGGCCCAGGCATTTTATCCATCGTCCCGGTTGGTCACCCCCTTATCTACAAGTCCCATACGAGCGGTAGCAGTAGCAGGCATTGTAGTCTTCAAATGGATGCCCCAAAGTTCGTTGCTGGTGACCTCCCGGTCGAGAGACTTGTTAGTCCTTCCACAACCCTAGCCAACAGAATCCCCTTACTCAAATTTGGGCAAAAACAAGCCCTCGATGATCCTTTTCTTCTTCAAATGCACAGCTGAACCGTGCCGTAATTCTATCAAATGCACAGCCGAACCGTGCGGTAAATCTATCAGATGCACAGCCGAACCATGCCATAAGTCTATCGGATGCACATCAAAACCGTGCCGTAAGTCTATTTTCGTGGTCGTAGATTGTACCTTACTTTTCCCGGTACTGATTGATTCGGAAACAATATGTCGGCACTTCCTGCTGGAAGCAACGTGTCGGAAGCAAGTGAAGGTGCCGAATTCGAAATAGCAGTTTCCGGATTCAAAATTTGTGGAGAGTTTGGAGACAAAATGGCAGCTTCCCCAAGCCTCACGGGCTCAGAGAGATTCTCCGACACACTCTCAGTGCTACTTACTGCTTTGGGATTGTTGGTTGCAGTGTCAGCAAGGGGTTCTGTTTCTTCTGTAACGTGTGGCACAGGGTGAGGAGGTTTCTTGACGTGGGACGTGTGGATCCAGTTCTTTCTCCCAGTGACCCGCACTGCTGCCTGGGTGACCAACAGGACTTGGAATGGCCCATGCCAGCGAGGTGCGAGGCAAGAGGAGCGCTCAAAACATTTGACGAGCACCCAACTTCCAGGCCGTATGCTGTGGCCCGGGCCCTTGTATTGCACATGTAAAGCTTCTCGTACCTGGTGATAAATCAAATACAGGTTTTTAGTCAACTGGCTACAATAATCTGAAAGTAATACACTTTCAACATTTCTTAATGAGTTACATTTAGGAAGGTTCCAAATATTGTCAGGTCTCCCCATTACCACCTCAAATGGAGAGAGCCCAGTCTTAGTTTGAGGGGTTGTGCGCATGGATAACAACACGATCGGTAAGGCGTCCGGCCAATTTAGTTTGGTGCTGGCACACCTCTTAGCGAGCTTGTTCTTGATGATACCGTTGTGTCTTTCTACTAGTCCGGCGCTCTGAGCATATCTGGCCAAATGGAACCATGTGTCAATTCGTAATGCCGTACATATCTGCAGAATTATAGCAGCGACAAAATGTGGACCATTGTCCGACCAGATAACTCTTGGCAAACCGAACCGCAGGAAGTATTCCTGTAACATGATTTTTGCAGTAGTCATAGCTGTAGCATCTTTAACAGGGAAAGCCTCAACCCATTTACTAAAAGCACAGATAACCACCAGTACATATTTCCTCTTATCACATCGTTCCATTTCAATAAAATCAATGTGGATCACTTCAAAGGGGACAGTGGGTGGCCCAAAAACTACCCCTTGGAGTTCCTGTCCCCTTTCCCACGTTGTGTTGCAGGCAAATCATGCACTCCCAGACGTAGTGCTGGGCAATTGTCGAAATTTTGTCATTTACCCAAACTTTCTCTAACATTTTTGTCATCTTGTGGGCACATACATGCGTAGGACCATGGACCATGATGACCATCATCATGACATACGCGTCAGGGAGTAGACATTTCCCTTCTACTATGTCCACCCAACACCCGTCATCATCAGATTTCCCCAAGCCTTCAGCCCACCTTTTGGATTCTTCTAACGTGGCATCAGCTTGGATATCCCGTACAGACCCAACACCCTCATCCATTGCATAAGCATCTAAAGACTCCCTTGAGACATACATCTCCGTAAGGAGATCGGTTGCAGTTTGCCTAGCCATCTGATCAGCGAAAGCATTCCCTTTCCCCATATCATCTGTAATCTTTCAATGTGCTGCACATTTCATAACTGCTAACCGAGTAGGGAGCACAAGCACTGAGAGCAGTTGTACTATTAGGGAGCCATGTTGAATTTTGGTGCCATGCGAAGTAAGGAACCCTCTCTCTAACCAAAGTTTCCCAAAGTTGTGAACCACCCTAAAGGCATACTGACTATCAGTATATATATTTACTGCAAGCCCTTCGGAATGTTTGCAAGATCGGGTCAATGCTATAATCTCTGCAGCCTGCACAGAATTATGCGTGATTCTCTTAGTTTACACAACCGTGCTCAATGTAGTGATCGCATAAACAGCTGTGGATGTACCATCCGGAAGTTTGAAGCAGGAGCCGTCACAAAACAGCTCTCCTTGTGGATTATCCAAGGGAGTATCTTTCAAATCAATACTACCCTTTGTCTCTTGTTCGGTCGTATACAAACAGTCATGTGCCACTTCATCGCCGCAAGTAGTATCTTGCGGGAAAGGTAGGAGTTCAGCCGGATTAAGAACACAACACCTCTTAATTTGAATGTGAGGAGCAAACAAGATCAATTCATCACTTCTCAACCATGCAGAAGTGAGGTGTTGCGTTTGAGTTTGGTTCAGTAGAACATCTACAGAGTGAGGCACCATCAGGGTTAGATCATGGCCTAGGACCATTCCCTCACTCTGTTTTACAGACGCAGCAGCAGTGACAGCTCGCAAACATCTTGGCAAAGTGCATGCTACAGGATCAAGGGCGGAAGAAAAGTAACCATGCAGCCTATGTTCCTGCGTTAATACAGCAAAGCACATCCATCACATTCATGCACAAACAACACAAAGGCCTTTTCATAGTTTGGTGTGCCCAAAACTGGTGCAGAGCATAATGCAGTCTTAAGCAAGTCAAACAATTGCTGGTGTACCGCGTTCCATGGCAATGGCGAAGAAATGCCCTTCTTTGTCAAAGCCAACATCGGTTTGATCACTAGTGAAAAATGTGGGATCCACAACATACAGTAAGAAGCCATACCTATCAAGGCTCTAACTTCCTTCTGTGTATTTGGGACAGACATGCCAGAAATGTGTTTTATTCTTTCAGGTGTCAATCTTCTTCCCTCCTTTGACAGGAGATAGCCTAAATAGGCAACCTCATGACAACAATATTGACATTTTTTAAGCAAAGCTTTGTGATCATGCTTAGCTAGATGGATAAGTAATAATACAGTGCCCTCCTTACAGGCACTCTCAGAGTCAGCAGCTAAAAGCAAATCATCAACGTACTGAAGCAAAGTACAGGTAGAGGGCAATTAAAGGGTATCAAGTTGTTCTTTCAAAGCCCTACTATAAATGCTAGGATTCTCTGTGTACCCTTGAGGTGCACAAGTAAATGTGAACGAGCATCCCCCTAAGGTGAACGCAAACAAATATCTACTATCTTTGTGTATAGGAATACTAAAGAAAGCATTCTTTAGGTCCACAACACTAAAGTAGTAGCTGTAGCTGGAATCATGGTTAGGATTGTCGTTACATCAGGCACAATTGGAAATTGTGGTGCCACAACTTTATTAATGGCACGTAAATCAATTATGAAACAGAATGGAATTGCATTATCGCCTTTCTTGTACACGGGTATAATCGGACTGTTACACAAACTCCCTGAAATTTCTTCAATCACCCCGTGATGCACAAAACTGGAAACAATGCATTTCAAAGCTTGCTCACCCTCATCTGAAATCTTACACTGAGGAATGCGTGGCAGCTCAATTCCATATTTCAAAACTATCTTGACAGGTTCAATCTGTAAAACACCGACATCATTGTCATCGACAGCCCACGAGCTCTCTGGTACATTAATGAATTCTGGAGGCAAAGGTCTAGTCAAGGATTGCGAGGCAGAAAATTGCTGTGGTGAAATCGTCAAGCGTACTCCATCAGAAGAGCAATAAATCACTGCATTTAATTCTTTTAACAGATTCAACCCCAGCAAGTTCTCTCCGCAATCCGAAGTCAACAGAAATGGACAATGGTCCGTAAAGGGACCCAAAGAAATAGGTACCGGCAAAGAAACCAGACAAACAACTGGTGTACCAGAAAACCCTACAGAAACATTGGTTTGCCCTGACAGTGGAATGTTTGGAACCCGTGAATGATCAATGGAACACTTCTGTGCTCCAGTGTCTATCAAAAACTGATGTTTCCTATTTCCCACCACTATTTCAAAGTAGGGACCTTTCTGATTGACGGGAATAGGTGTAGGTCCAAAACCCTGCTTTGGGCAATCCTAACGAAACAGAATATCATCAAAAGGAAGCTCTTCAGATAAATATGCAGCGGAAGGATGATCAAATATGTTCCTGGTGTCCACACTCGGAGTATGATTGTCCTGCGAGAAATGTTGCTGAGGGTCCTGTGTAAACTGACCTCTCCCAGGGCCCCCTACACCCGGGCGACTTCTGGATTGCCTACCCATATTACCAAATGTATTATTTGACCTTTGTTGAAGGACGGGGCATTGTGCTCACCAATGACCCTCTCGATGACAATAAGCGCACTGGTTAATTTTCACAGGACCCAAGGGCACATTCCCCTGCAGGACATACTGACCTCTAACCTGAGAACTACCCCCTCTGGGGCCTCTAACAATTTGCTGCAATAGCACTTAAGTTTTCAAATCTCCATTTCGTTTTTCAACCCTATCTTTTTCATTATTGACACGGTTCTCGTAGTACTGAGCCATGTGCAGTACTTCTGATTGTGATTTTGCCTGCCAAGCGCTCTCAGAAGACATCATTTGTGTCTGGATGTCAGGCAGCAATCCATGCACAAATTTGTCCATGAACAACCTTTTCCCAGACTCTGTGCCTAGGTTTTGTCCACTGAAATCCGAGAATACCTGTTAGAACTGATTAAAGAACTCGGTAGCACCCTCAGACTTTCCTTGGACACAGGCCGTAAGCTTGTACCAAATAATTCTCTTTTCGGGAATTATGGTTTTTAATTTAGCAACGATTCTGTCATGCAAAGTTAGTATCACCTGAGGCGGTCTCTCTCCAGCTGGCCTTTCTCCGTCAAGCCTAGTAATGATAGCCCACGTATCTCCCAACCCAGGTACGTCGTCTATAGTTCAAACCCGTTTCCACAAATCTACGGGCAGGAGTACAGGGAATAACAGATCAATATCGCCTAAGGTGAACACTGAGGATTGCAAGACGGACTCTATTTCTTTATAGAATCCTGTCAGATTTTTCCTAATATCAGGAATAGATTGCCTAATAGTATTCACTTCCTGTCTTGAGAACGGGACGTGAACGAACTGCGATACATAATGTGCTGGAATGTTCACAGCAACTATACTCTGTGCAGCATCGGCCGCAACCTCGACCTTTGGGACAAATGTCGGAGGGACCTCTCTTATAGGCAACTGAGAGGTAGGTGACTCCGAAAGCTTACTAAGCAACATAGCTAAATCGAGCTCTAAAACAGTCAAAGAAGTGTCAAGTGAAAAAGCTCTCTTGTAAATACTCAATAACTCTGTGGGACAACTAATCTTCCTTTTTACACACTCATCCTGCAGGTACTCTACCATTACCTATATCACTTTCCTCTGCATTTCCAGCGTATATTGACTATACGGGTCATATACTTGAACAGGAGTTATTGATATGTCTGAAATCCATCTAATCGCGTTTTTCTTACAAATTCGCGTTTCCTCAGATATCGATTTACGACACGGAAGGAACCGTTTCTGTACATACATACTTTCCTCCTCGTCATCCACATTCAGTAACTTTTCTAACTCCTTTCTATACCCAAATAACCTCTCGACATGCTCATTTACCTTCTCCACAGTGTCTCTAGAAAGCGCTAGAGTATTTAGATCCCTTGACCCTTGCGGAAGATCCGCATTATTTAATCTTCCCCACATTATACATAACGGAATCCCTAAACCTTCAATAAAAACATTTTTCTCAGGAGAATTATCCATATTACAAAGTGTGACAAAAACACTAGCTTGATCATCCTTCTCCATACAATGTTTAGCCTATGCAATTAACTCACGTTTCTTCTTCGGCGGTACAGTATTGCGAATGACAACCTTTGACCCTGCAACTCGATCGAATACAAGCGGCTCAGGACCACTTGGAAGAGAGGGAGCAGGCAAATTCGATGGAGGCACTATAACTGGTGCGATAAAAAGAGGTGGGGGAGCTGGAGGAAGAGGAACATTAGGCGGAGCAAGAACAACGGGAACAACAACAGGTGGAGCAGGAATAACAGGAGGAAGAGGCAAAGCAGCAGGATGAGGAACATACGGAGGTGGTGGAGAAGCACCAGGCCTTTGTTCATTTAATAATTTGTCAATAAACTCATCAGAAATATGAAGATATTTAGAAGGATAGATTTTCTGAATACCGAGTGAGAAAGCCCTATCCATATTTTTCGTCGCCTCAGACTGTTTGTCCTGATCATATAACAATGCTTTTTCAGCATTCGTTTTATGACGGCGCACATGTTTTTCTCTACTTTTAAGTTGCTGCAACACTTCTTTTTTCCAATTCTGCAAAACATCAAATGCTGCAGGTCTAGCCTTTTTCTTTAATAGATTTGACTCTAAATACTCAATACGAGGGATTTCAAAACTACCATTGATTGGCCATTGAGGCATGTCTGGTTTGTCTGTGCCAAATGTCATTAAATATTATACTTCCAATGCCATGCTTCCAGTACATAGTACATGCCAGCGACCCCTCCTGTGGTGCCGGACAGCTAAATTCCAAAGATTGTCTATCACGTGCTTATCGTCCAAGGATCGGGTTGTGCAGCACTGCTGATGTGTTGCGTCTCGTTCAGTGGGGCCCCTTATGTCACACCGTCCGATCCCGGTCCGATAGCGTGCGTCAACCTTCAACAATCCGGCATCAATCTTGAGGGTCATCAAAATATCGAGGCTGAGTACCCCAAAAGGAAATACACCGAACGCGGGTTACAAAGGAACACACAAAGTACTTTATTTTATACTGAATCCAGTTACAAAAACAGAGCAAAGTCAGATAGCTATCGGCCCTCAGTACAACACAACAACTCCAGCGTGGTTCAGTGTGTTCAGTGAGAGACGTTGTACATCAGAATGCATTCGCTTTTTACACACTTGGTGGGCACGATGTCCAGTCCCACTTCGGGTTAATATTCCACTTAATACATCACCAATCTAGGGTTTGTGTCAAGTCTCGAACAACCGCATATAATTGGTTTGCCTTTAATGCATGTATCAACAAGCCTATGCAATAACTGTGTATTCTAAGATTTTCCATGCAGGCCTTCTAGAACATTAATACAATGTAGTTAAACAGATGTTGTAACGCTCACCTGATTCCCACGGAGGCGCAGGTCTGGCTTCGAGTGCTGATGCTTCTTCAATGGTGAAGCGCAGGACTCTGAAGATGGACAAGAAGGGCCCTCTACTCTGGCTTCTCCAGCTCGCAGGAATATTCCCCTGTGCATGAAAAGGGAGTATTACCTACTGAGTTATGATCAAGCCTCCCACTCTCTTCCAACCCTCCACGATACCCTTCCACGATTCCCCGTGAAGTCTCACCTTAGGGTCAGGAAGGATGAGCTCTCCATCCTGCTTCTGATGCAGGGGCGCGTTGAAACCCAGTTACTTCACTAGATTGAGGATTGATGGGAATTCAGGTAAGCTTGACTATTCAGGTAAGGCTCAGTAAATGTTCTGTTGCAAGTTCTAAAGTCCAAGCTTAATAATAATGTTCATTGTCTTTTTGCAGCAAGCGTTAATGTTTATGTCTTTTTTCCCCTTAGGGGCCGGGGTTTGGAATGCCGGAGATATGGCACCGACCCGGAGTGAAACGTGCAGTTCCAGTTCCAGTAAATGGCAGGTTAGTTCTGGATGAGCGCTCGGCAACTGACTTTGCATACGCTCATTCAATGTCTTTTTTCCCATAGGGGCCGGGGTCCGGAAAATGCCTGGAAGCGGCAAGACCCGAAATGAAATGAGGTAAGTCTTATTCCCTTCCTTCTCTCACCTCTTATTCTTGTCTTTTTCTCTAGGCTCTGGGAAGTGGCTGTGTATCCGGATGATCGCTGCTGAAGATGGAGGAACCCAGGAAAGGTGAGTGAAATGCAGCGCTGCAGCGATCGTAACGAAATGCTTTTAAAAATAATGTCTTCCCTTTCAGGATCGTCGGTGATGTCTGCGTGGTGCAGATTTAGCTGGTAAGGTCTCTTGTCTCCCTTTGCAGGTGACCCAGGATGCTGACAGACGTGGCTGAAGTCCAGATGCAGGAGCTGACACGGTGAGCGTCCAGCTGCGAGGAGCAGAACAACGCGAAGCGTGAGTTGCTGATCGGGTGTGGTTTAGATAGCTTTGGAAGAAGTCCCAAGTGTGTATCCTTCCTCCGATCAGGTATGTATCCTTCCCCGACCACACCCGGGTGGAAAGTAGTCCCACAGGTAAAGTAGTTCCATCCAGGCCTCAAGAGGGCCTGGATGTGCCAGCATGGTCTGCATCAGGTTAAGTGCACATGAAAACACTTGAACACATGTCTAGCTTTATGAGCCTGGCGTCTAAGGCGCCAGGACAGAGGTCCAACATGAGCCTGGCGCCTAAGGCGCCAGGACTGCGTCCAAAGGGCCCCAGCTTGGGCCCGCTGGCTCTCTCCTGGGGGAAATGATGCCTGCCTCTGGGGTCGCAGGGTCGGACCTGGCTCTTTGGAGGCAGGCATCATGACAGATGTTCTACGTTCAG
This sequence comes from Ambystoma mexicanum, assembly GCF_040938575.1. Lineage (NCBI taxonomy): Eukaryota > Metazoa > Chordata > Amphibia > Caudata > Ambystomatidae > Ambystoma > Ambystoma mexicanum. The sequence continues at coordinate 899,718,978 of NC_090937.1, read as the reverse complement.
TATTTGAATAAATTGTTTCAACATATGCTTGTGGATTAGTTTCATTGCATGAGTAATCCTTCTACACACAGGTCAACGAAGGACAAGGTCTCAGTTCACGACCTCAACAAGTGGCCTGCAGGCAAGTTACATATTAGCTATGTACAGAGGTCAAGACGGCCATGTTGTATTCTGGAATGACATCGTCCACCATTTTAACTCACAGAGTGACTTTTGCAAAGCGAATCCTAAAATGGCGGTTTGACCTAAAATGGCGGCTTACATTGATTTAAGGTCAGGACCTTGCAACACGGATTCTTTCGCAAGCGACTTTCGAGCAGCTTTGGGTAGGCCAATATTAACATATTTATTGCAATAGGAGGCACAATATGATTTCTCTTTAGACATCATCATTTGTGTTCATTTCTTCAGAGTCTCTTTTAAGTTCACCGCAAATGGCTACACATGTTTTGTTCACCTTTTCTAGGTTATTGTTTACTAACAACAAGCATCCCATTATATTAACATTCGGTTCTTCACGTATGCGGTCTGGCATTCAGTGGGCGTTGCAGCCTTCTCTCTCTTGGCATTCATCCAGCTACGTTGTCTGTCAATGCTTTCTTCGATGTTCGGCGCAGGTGTCTGTTGGCTGCTATCAGTGCAACCACCAGTGGACATCATGTTTGCTTTGATCCCAGCGCCCCGTTCAATACAAACTCCGTTGACAATCTCTGCGGCATGCTCGTCAGCCTACGACAATGGGAAGGTCTGATGCTAGTTCGAGTACTGGAGTGTTATGTGACACATTTATTTCACTCTGCGAATTCCTTCCAAAGGCGGAGAATGTGTCTAACTCTGCCTCCAGCAGCTCTGCGTCGGTAATGCCAAGAGTGGGTGTGTACAGCAGCATTTGGTGATTTGCTCACTGTTGGGGGTCTGTCCTTGGCCCCCCCATGCGTGCCCGTGAGCCCCCAACCTTACAGAGCTCAGACTCACACGTCCGTTAGGTTCGGGCTCTCCGATCGCTCTGCGGTTCCGGGAACGCCCCGTTTATTTATGCCGCACGCGGCGACGTGCAACGTCACGCCGCCGCGTACGCAGCCCTTACGGGGCAACGCCACACTCCTCCTTTTTCAGGAGGACACACAATTACTTTATTAGTTAAACACAACATATCACACAGCAAACAACTTGCCCATCCTGGACCCATGCCTCTTTAATGTCAGCCTCCTCACCCCGGATGACTCTCCAACTGTCCCAACACATAATGACTGAGGTAAGCAGGTTTCCCTCGCCCAGTCCTCTGGGGGTACCTCCCGCTCACCTCCGGCACTGGCAGTCCATCAACAGCAGCTTCCCGACACGGAGAGACCGGGGCACCGAGAGGGGGTCCATCTTCCTCCGGGGTCTCGGCGACACCAGGGTCCAGAGGGGGTTCAGTTCTCGAGTCCCCAGCTTCTTGAAAAAGCTGACGTTGCGGGTGACAGCCGTCCGCCCATCGGAGGCCGTCACCATTGACCCCTTTACAGTGACCACATCCAGGGGCGCCGGTTCATAAGGCAGTGACAACTTCCCGTGAGGATGGCGGTTCCGGATGAGCACCTCATCCCCGGGTTCCAGCCGCTGGGGCCGCAGGCCCCGTCGCACGTTCTCTTGGCTGATCCTGGTCAGTCGGTCGGCATCCACCTGCTGATCGTTGATAACCCCAGGCTCTCTCTCCTGTACCTCCGGCAGTAGACCCCGGGGGCATCGACGGAACAGCACTTCCGCCGGAGCGACACCAGTGGAAGCATGAGGGGTGGTGCGATACACTCGCAGGAATTGATACAAGGCCCGTTGGAGGGGCTGGCCTTGTCCTTGCGCAATCAGAAATGTCTTGTTTAGTGTTCGCATCAGCCTTTCTGCATCGCCGTTGGCCCTCGGCCACAGCGGGGATATCTTTCGATGTTGAACTCCACAGCTGGCCAGGAACTCAGAGAAGCGTTCGCTTTGAAATGGCGACCCATTGTCCGAGCACAGCGTCAGGGGAAACCCATGGGTTGCAAAGATCTTTTCCACGCCGACCACCACATGCTCGAATGCCACCGATTCCACGAACTCCACCTCGGGGTACCGGGAGTACTCATCGACTATGGCCAGAAAATGGGAGCCCACGGACGTGGACCCAAAATCGGCATGTACGACCTCCCAGGGCCTGGTCCCCCGAGGCATTGCTTCGATAGCCGGTTCCCTCTGCACCGGGGAGGCTGCCTGGCACCATACACAGGCCGCCACAAAGTCATCGACCCTTTTCTCTAGCTCCGGGAACCAGACCTTCATCCGCAGCCTCGCCTTCGTCTTGGCAGCACCCTGATGTCCATGATGGGCCAAAGCGATCACCTCGCCCACTTTGGAGCGGGGGACCACTATGCGATCCCCCCGGAGCAGGAGCCCCGACTCAGAGAAAGACAGCTCATCTTTCACCTTCCATAGCTGTTCAAGGGCAGTCTTCGCCTCATGGGTCCGCCCTGCGAGAGCTTCCAAGACGAGCTTCCAGGACCCGCTCTGCATCGACTGCTTCAGTATCTGGAAGCACCCATCCTCGGCCGCCGCGGCCTCCAGCTCCGACAGGGGCAGTGAGTTTGGTGTTGCTCCCTCCACCACCATCCGGACATGGTCGTCCGCTTCTTCTGCACAGATGTCTCCTGCCACTCCCCCACGCACTCCGGGATGCCGGGAAAGGAAGTCCGCTGCATTGTTGGCCCCTGGCCGGTATACCAGCGTGACCCCGTATTCAAGCAATGCAATCATCCACCTTTCAATTCTGGCCGGGGGCTTAGATGATGAGCCCGCCAGAATCGGGAGCAGGGGTTTATGATCAGTCACCACAGTCACCGGACGTCCTAGCACATATAGGCGAAAGTGTCGGCATCCCCACAAGACCGCCAGTGCCTCCCTCTCAATCTGGGAGTACCGCTGCTCCGTTTCCAAGAGCGCCTTACTGGCGTATGCAACGGGCCGGAGGTTACCTTTACGGTCCACCTGGGTCAGGACCGCCCCCAGGCCAAACGGGCTGGCGTCGACCACGATCTCCGAGGGTAGCGCCGGGTCGAAGAACGCCATGGTGTCCTCCGTCGTTAGGGCGCCTTTGATGTCCTCGAACGCCGACTGTTCCAGTGGACCCCAGTGCCAGGCAGTATCTTTCTTGGTGAGAGCTCTGAGCGGCTCAGACCTCGAGGCCAGGTTTTGGATAAACCGACCACAGTAGGTCACCATGCCCAGAAAACTCCTCACTTCCGACACGGATTCCGGGGGCTGTGCACTCTTAATGTCCTGAACCTTCCGTGGGTCGGGTGACACCCCACCCTCCTTGAACATGAACCCAAAGAATTCTATTGATGGGCGCAGGAATTCGCATTTGTCCCTATGGAGGGTGAGGCCCAATGACTGCAGTCTCTCGAAGGTTTTGGCCAGGCGCTTCAGATGGATCACCTCCGTGTTGGCAAACACCAAAATGTCATCACTGATGTTGAGCACCCCTTCCAGATCAGCAAGTGCACCCCGGATAATGTTCTGAAACACTTCGGCAGCCGACGAAACCCCAAAACTCAACCTCTTGTACCTGTAGAGTCCCCGGTGTGTGGTAAATGTCGTTATGTACCGGGACTCCGGATGGAGGACAACTTGATGGTACCCTGCTCTGAGGTCGAGTTTGGAGAAGAATCTGGCCCCCTGTACCTCAGCAATTATGTCATCGATGGTCGGGGTCAGGTGTCGCTCCCTTTTTATGGCCTTGTTGGGCAGCCTCATGTCTACGCAGATGCGAACGGAGTCCGGCTGTTTTGGTTTCCTGGCCACGACAATGGGGGACATCCATGGTGTTGGGCCTTCCACCTTCTCGATGATGTCCAAGGCCACCAGGTTGTCCAGTTCCTTATCGACTTGCTCTCTCAGATGAAAAGGAACTCTCCGGTGTTTCAGGGCGATAGGTTGTACTGAGTCGTCAATGTGTAGCCGGACTGGATCACCGGTCATTCTCCCAATGCCATTGAACAGGGCTGCGTACTTGTCCAGTAGGTCGTTGATGTCTTCCAGGTATACCGAGTACGCAAAACTCACTATCCCGAGTGCCTCCGCAGCCGCGCAGCTTAGCAGGGTGTTGTTGCTTATGGGGGTGACATAGAATCGTGCTCTGATCTTCGATCCTTCATGCTCCACCTTCGCCACGAACGCACCATCCAGCGGTATGGGCTCGAGTCCACCGAAGGCGAAGATGCGAGCTCAAGGCGCAGCCAGGTTCGGCACTGGGTCAAGAGCTTCATAATGTCCCCTGGCCATGACATTGACCGATGCCCCTGTGTCGACCAGCACGGGGACAGGCGAGCGGTTCACCTCCACTATGCATCTTGGCTGCCTCCTGCTTTTGCCTTTTAGTACCCCCATGCTTGAGACGAAGAAGATGTTTTCCTCCTCCTCTGCTTCAGCCTCCTCTGCCTGAGCCTCCTCTTCCGCTTGATCCACCTGGGCCACGTTAGATGGCCGGTTTTGACGCGGATTCCAGACCCGGGCAGGACCTCTGGGTACCATGACAGGTAGCACCGACTTGCACACTCTCGCGAAGTGATCCGGCAGGCCACATCGGCCACATGTTCTTCCTGCGGCTGGGCACTCTGTGGAGTGGGGGAGGTCATAGCCACATTTCTGGCATGATTCCCCCGACCTTCCTGCCCTGTCTCGGGGGGCTCCGCCAGGCCTTCTCGTTCCTCTGCCGCCCCGCCACACAGCGCACACCTCTTCGGCTTTGATCGAGCGTGATCCTGCTTCCATCTTGCTCGCCCGTGCCTCAGCCACTTCGTGACATCGACCCAGCTCTAGTATACGGTGCAGAGTGATTCCCGGCTCCCTGAGGACCTGTCTCCTCAGTTTGCCGGAGGAGCATGCTTGGATCAGCATTGTCCGTATCATGTCCTCCGCGTCCCCCCACGCGCACCCTTGGGAGAGGCGGCGTAGGCGGCCGAAAAACGTGTCCAAAGTCTCATCATCCTTCTGCTTGGCCGACAGCATCACGAATCTCTCGAAATCCACGTTGGCAAGTGGAAGGAAGTGCGCAAGGAGAGCCGCTTTCGCCGCATCATAGGACTGGTCCACCGGAGTCAGTGACTCGAAGATCTCCTGAACCGCGGCTCCCGCCGAATACAGCATGGTGGCTACCATGCTGTCATTATCATCCACTCGAGCAGCCCTGAAGTACATGTCCAGGCGGGCCACCCACCTCCTCCATCGGGGCCCCAAACTGGATGGAGGGCCCGTAGGATCGAATTCTGGTATCGGTTGCAGGGCCGCCTGGGCTCTAGCTTGAGCCATGATGGGGCCGACCGGCTGTGCCCCTCGTGATGCCTGTGGTGCAGGCCCGTGATGTCCCGGTGGCAGCGGTTGCAGACCTGCCGGCTGGGCCGCCTGACCTTCTTCCTGAGATTCCTCCCCAGGTTCCGCGGAGCCACCGTCCTGGTCACTGTCGGACATGGGACTGAGCGCACAGGCACCCCACTACCAGACCCGACGCCGCAACTCAGATTCCCACCACCACCATGCGAAAGGATGACGATGCTGACAGATGCAGAAGACCTCTGAAACTGCCACCACCTTGTGATGATGAAGAGGATCAAAAAGAGTGTCCTGATGATGAAGGGGGTGAAGAAATGCCTTGTCGCCACCTTGCAGCAAAGCACTGCTGTGTAGAGGTCCCAAAAATTTAGCCACGTGGATAAACTAGGCTAAGCAGGCCCTGCCATCTTAACCCTTGTCCTGGCTAACACTCGACGTAACAATTCCAAAATTTAATGAAAATTCACAAAATGGGCATGGGCGTGTGGATCATGTCCTCAGCACCCACAAGATCCAAAAATTAGACCCGGATCACCTTCTCGGTCCGAACCGGAGATCCGAGAAGTTCCGCGGCCTCGTCTGCAAAATGGCCGCCAGCCGCGTGTGTGTTCCGCAGCCACGGCATGAAACGAAACATCCATGAACGTTCCGATCGTTTCAGAAAAATTTCGGACGCCTTTCACCGCCGGGCCCGGGCATCCGACATCACTCGTCGCCACTGTTGGGGGTCTGTCCTTGGCCCCCCCATGCGTGCCCGTGAGCCCCCAACCTTACAGAGCTCAGACTCACACGTCCGTTAGGTTCGGGCTCCCCGGTCGCTCTGCGGTTCCGGGAACGCCCCGTTTATTTATGCCGCACGCGGCGACGTGCAATGTCACGCCGCCGCGTACGCAGCCCTTACGGGGCAACGCCACACTCACCGTACGCGTAATGACGCAGGTACACTTACTTGGAGTTCTGTCCGCTTGCATAAAGTTCCAAGCCACAAGGCTTTCTCCTCCTTTTCTGCACACAAAAAGACAGTTTCTTCAGTTTCTCCAGCTAGCCATTGTTTTGCTGGTGTGTTTCGTCTATTGGTCGTACCTCCAGCTTCTCTGGGCTCCATTGTCCACTCTGCTAATGTTCGGGGAGTGCCTGTGGTGTGACTGGGGTGAGACTGGACTCTCACACAGACTCATGCGTGGTGCTATGTGCCTGGGAATGCTTTTTAAGGGTGGTGCCTCGCTCTTAAAGGCACAATGTTCCTTTGCAAATGTTCTCTCCTGAAGTGCTCACCACAGAAGAAAAATGCTGTCTGGGGTGAGACTGGACTCTCACACAGACTCAGGCAAGGGGAGCATAACAGGCTTGTAAAAGCTCTTAGCACTTAATGAATGCCTTCACTTCACTCAGCCGAATCACGTTGGGGTAGAGGGTCATTAATATCCATTAATGATATATAAGCAACTTTCAAAACTCTTGGATGGTGAGCTGAATCAATAAATGAAAGCCCTTGTTTAGAGGGAGATCTAAAATGCTCCACTCTGTGTCACAATCTGCCACTCTGTGCCATGTTGGCCCTCCTCACTTGTCTGGCACTGTATCCTGCCTGCTCCCTCTCACTCACCCCACCAGCTCTCACATTAACTGCAGCAGCTTCTCCACCCAGAATCCTCCACCTTCTCTTCCAGTTCCACTGAGGAAGGTAGGATGCGGCTCCCTCTCAAGCACTGTCTTGCTTTCCCATGGTTTCCGTCTTTTTTTAACATCAGTTTTCTTTTATGGTACCATGATTTTGTGCTCCCTTTCATCAAAGGGAAATGTGTTTTGTTGTTTTTTTGCTTATTCACTGTATTAGGACCCAGAGAGTGATCCTGTGGTGCAAGCCCAAGTTAATATATGAGGTTACAGAGCATTGCACACGTTGCCGTTATCCTTTTTTTGCATTCGTGTTTTATTGGTCAATGTTTAACAAACAAATAAACACAATCCAAGGAAAATGGGTTTCACTTCTTCGGCCACTGATGGGTCAATATGGAACACAAAGCAGCAGATGTCAGAAAATTGTGATTGGATTGCAAAGTTCTAAAAACCTCAAGTCATCAGTACACCCATGTAGTCATGTTGTTTAAATCATATTCTTCTGCATCTCTAGTCCCCTGAATTCTGCTAAAATAACACCCGTTCTATGGCAAAGGTTTTGTAGATACTTGAAATGCACTTCTGGTATTGGAATATGTTTTTATACTTCAGTAATAACAGCATTTTAGCCAGGATAGACAGATTCCAAAACAAATAATTACATGGTTCCAATTCTTCCAGACCATCAACTGCCCCAAAACGTAAGTTGCATACCTCTAGAGGACTTAAACACATAGGCCCTCATTACGACCCTGGCGGAGGTCCATGGTGCAATTTGCACCATGGACCATGGCGCAGAGCTGCCAACACCGCCATGGGGGTTGGCGGACTTACCGCCCCATTCCGAGGTTGGCGGGGCGGTAAGTCCCCAATCCCCATTTACCCTTCCCCATTCCCATTTTTGCCCCATAGGGTATAATGGGAGTGGGGAAGGCGTTAATTACGCCACCGTAAATTACGGTGGCGTAATTAACAACAAGTCCCGTAGCGCCATGGATTTTTCCGCCTGCAAAAAGCAGGCGTAAAAATCACCATGGCGCTACGGAATGTCGTAGTCTGGCAGAGAGGTACGCCATGCATTACGCTGGCGTAAACCCCTCTCCGCCAGGGTCGTAATGAGGGCCATAGTATCTCTGTTAGGGAGAATTCTCCAGAATGGCTAATTTCCCTTACCTACTGAGTCCCTCAGCAGCTTTGCTGGATTTTCTAGGATGTATTTTTTTCACCTGGTAAGAGTGTGAGCCTTTTTTCCCACTCTTACATGTGTTTTGCTGTGTGTGTTTTAACATTCTTGTGTTCATAGGCTGTGGAGCCTCACCTATTCCATAGGCATCATCTTTTTACTGTGTGTTACACAGCACCTTCAGTGCAGTGACACAGGGTTGTCTTTCAGACTTCCCAACTCAGGCTCCATTTTCTGGGACTGACTACTGTCTCCCAGAACATGTAAAGTTGCCATTAACTTTATTAGTCTTTATCAGTCTCCTTAAAATCCACAGAACCAGTGCAAACTATCTTACATAGAGTACTGGAAAGGGTTAATACTTATCCCTTTTTGTCTGTTTCTCTTGGAGCATTGTTTCGCTCCCTTTTCATCAAGACTTGGCTGGTGGCAGTGGTAACTACCCTATTTTTTCTACCACGGTTATCTTAAATAACCTTGATATTGTTTTAGGCTATTTTGGTAGCCTCGAACTTAAACCTGCTGGACCATATACATGTTTATATGGTTCTGGCTGGGTTTATTCACCATTTCTTTTTGAAAATGTCTGTCGTGTTTTACTCCGCGCGCCAAACCAGGTTTGGTTCCTTTGTTCACCGTCTCCGCAGAAGCCCTCCTTAGGGGTCTGAAAGTCCGAGTAGGCAGGATGTAAGGGAAGGGTTTTAGGACCCCTGCCATGGGTTCCCTTGGTAAACCAGGTCACACTCCCGTTTGATTGGCTAGGTGACTGTCCCGCCAGGACAGCCACCCTGCTGTGTGATTGACAGCCAGGCTGTGGGAATGGGGAAAACTGCATAAAAAAGCAGGTCTCTGGGATTGGAAAGGTAGAGTCGCCACTGGAACGAAAGTACCGATAAGGAGCGACAGAAGAGGACCCCTACAACGACTGAACCGCCCGGTGAAGCCCTGCTGCAGGTCTAAATCTTCAGACTCCAACGACAGAGAAGATCTACCAGGAATCTTCTTCCCCTGAGCTGGTGGGACCAACCAGTTTGCCCAAACTGCAAGCCAGGACTCCCTCCTCTGGTCGAATTTGCTGTACAGAGCTACAGTGAACCGGATAGCCAGGAAGGTCGGACCCTGCTTGGGTTTTAAGGAGCGCACCTTTTATTTGTTGCTTTGCTCTGCTGCTGGTTTCTTCCCGGGGTAGTGCAGGACCCTCCAGTCTTCCTACTTCATGTCAGTCCGACAGTCGCTTCAGGAACCGTGAGCCTGCAGGACCTGCCAGGAACGTCCGCCTCAGCTACAGCTTCTTCTTCATTTAAAGGTACTGTGCAAATCCGGTTGTTCGTTTCGTCCAGTCGCGGTGAAGGTGTGTGAAACCTTTTGCCAATCTGAGGGCTTGTCCTTCGCTACTCTTTAAATTAACTTTTCTGCCGATCAACTTCATCCGGAACTCTTGGCAAAGACTTAACCGCAAACTACCCTGAACTGTGTGATCTTGAGCAAAAGACTTTTGTCCTATTGACTTTGGCCCTAAGCCTTTTGGATTTGATTCTATCACTGTGGTTCCTCTTTCTAGATTGCCCTGCTTACTTACCTTTTGGTGCTGCTTATTTGTATCTAACTTTGTCTTTCCCTCCCTTTTTAAATTGTTGGAGTGTCATTTTGCTCACACTTCATTTTTGAGCTTTACTTGTCCAGAATCTATTGGGAGTAGTGTGGTGTATTAAGAGTGTGATTTTTCAACTGCTTTACTTTAGTGAGATGTTATACAACTGATGTGGAAATAAATGTATATTCTTTTACTCAGAAACCTTGAGTCAATGTTTGTTTGAATCATAGTAATTGCTGTCCTTTGTGTAACTATTGATACTGCTCACTTGCTCTTGAGATAAGTCTGGCTGCTTAGCCATTGCTAAAACTTTACTGTGTAGTACGGGCTTGTACCAAAGGTGAATTTGTACTGTCAATAGTAGACTTAATTGTGTGTGGTGTTCCCAAAGGGTACTGCATATAATTCTGCCTAACAATTTCCCTGATATGTCAGGTGCCCCTCATCCCCGAGTGGGCAAATCATCCCATATTCCTAAATCAAATTGATCAGTGAGACATACCTGTTTAGTCAAATCCCACACAAGTCAGTGTCACTCAGACCACTCAAAAACAGTCTAATGTTTGCACTTGGCATGCATGTTCCCCAACATCTACAGACTCACCTGACCTGTGGTACTTGTGAACTTAATTGCCCTGTCCTTTCCTGACATTCCTGTGTCCAGTTCCGTGGACAATGCCCCCTGTAGCCATTCTACATCCACAGACTGAATGTCAGCCCAACGATGTGATGTACATCCACCATAGAACAGATTTTGTTCCACATTTTGTCTTCATCACCAAGGTTTACACTGCCTGGGCATGCCATTGCCCTTTTCTGTTCTCTGTATTCACCACATGTGCTCCGCTCATGACCAGTGGTTTGCTGCAGTGTCTCGAATGATAACCAGCCATCGATCTTGAAAATATATCAGTACACTTAACACCATCTAGATACCTGTTTTCAGAGAATAGCGTTGCCTATCAACCATAATAAGAGAGTTCAGCATCAGAAAAGATGAGTGTGCTGTAATTCTTTATCCTTGACATTCATTCCAATCAATCTCTTGGGGATAACATTCAAACATGTTGCCAGTTATTCACCATTGCCACAAGAGCTTTGGATGACAGTGGCCCTGCATCGGTCACCTTTGCCTGAACCCATGGTATGTAAACGATGTGTTAATGGGACTTAGGGCGAAAGCTGTATAGCATTACAATAAGTCTGGCAATCTCAGGCTCGAACACCTTTGTCTCAGTTGAGCTTTTTTAGACCTATGTGTGCAGGCTCCCAATCACAGCTGCATGTTCATATCATCCTATTCAGATTATTGAATTCTCAACACAGCACCATAAGGGGTAACAGGCAGTGTGGAATTCATGATTGCAGTGACTAATATATTATTCATGTTAGACCTGCACCACCGGGGCAATCACACGTTTTTTTAGTGATGAAAGTCATCCCTAAGCCTCTCCAAGAGGTCAGTTGTGTTAGCCCACATTCTGACCCAGATGTCTGATGTGACCCACATTCGGAGGTACTTAAGACTTTCAATTAACAGGTTGGAGGGAGTTTTCCAAGAGTATATCTCTGGCAAAACCTTAGACTTTGACTATTTCAGTCTGTCACTATAGTATTAACCAACATCCTCAATGGCCTGCCATGTGAAAGGAGGAAGAGACATGCCTCAGGATCTGCATAAGGGTCTCTGCAAATACCCACAGTTTCTGGTGAACACCCACACAGTGCAATTCGATAAAAGAGACATCAGTTTGAATCCTCGTCCTCTCCTCCAAAGAAAAGGCGGTCCGAATCAACCCATTCAACATCACAGGAGCTGATGAAGTAGCACAGATCAGTCTTGTCATCTCAATTAATAACTTGCCAATACCAGCTTGCCTGAAGGCATTTACCTGCTCCATCTGGTTAAGACTAATTCTATGTTCAATGGTATAGTGGCTGTAGGCCTGTTTGTTTCCTTGTGTTTTACTAGTGTCCACAGCAGCCTTACATGTTATTAGGCTCACTTTAATGCTTTACAAAGGTGAATTGGTCTTTGTGAATCAAAGCAGGCAATATTCTCTCCAACCTTCTTGCCAAGACTTTAGCAAAGAACTTGCAGTCAGTATTGAAGAGGCTGATGTGGCGATAGCTTCCACATGGTGTGTGGCCATAACCTTTCTTTAGTAGAAGGCTGATCAGTGCATAACACATTCTCGTAGGTGGCTTCTTGATGTGTAGTGATTTCTGGAACATTGTTTTGAGAAACTCTGTTGCCAGTGCCTCCAGCAGTTTATACCCTGTAGGGAAAACCCTCTGGGGCTGGTTCTTTCCACTATTCAGGGATCATCTGGCCACCAATAATTCTTCTACAATCCCAGGCCCATCAAGCCTGCTCTTCTCTTCGTCCATCAGGTCAAGTACCTCCTGACTTTAGTGGCAACACTCTCATTATTCCTCTGAAGTGCTGCCTTCCGATTTGTAGAGTTGAGACTGAAAAACAGGAGCTTTCCTTCTGAATCTGTATCCGAATAATAGTCTTGTCATCCTCAGTGACCATCAACATGTGCCAAAGAAGTCTACTGCTTTGCTTTCCTTGCTCAAAGTTGCTGCCATTCAATCTGAATAGGGCATACTCAATGTGCTCAGTGAGAAATCTATCAAGATCGAACTTCATTCTCGCCAGATCTTCCTGGGTTTATCTCTCAAACGGGGGAAGGAGGGTCTAGTTTAACATCCTACACACTTGCGTGGCTCTCACACATGGATCCAGAGTTAGCCCAGCATGACAAGTAAAGCAACCCAGTGAGCCTGGAGCAGGACGGTGGGTTGTGCTCCCAGACTAGTTAAAACACCATGGGAAACAAGTGGTATATAAAGTACTACATAAGAGGGTGGGCACCTGTGGGTGGAGGAAGGCGCTCAGGCACCATGCTGCTTGTGGTATCCTCACTCCTTTCTGATAGGGGTCACTGAAGATAGCAGGGACTTCAATGAATGTACCCAGCATGGGTGTGAGCAGCACATGGAGATCTTCTTGGCATTTCTCTGGGGTCGGAACCGGTTCCCCCAGGATGTAAACGGTTGTTCTCACTCTTCATGTTACATCTTCATTTTGGAGCACCAGAGCAGACTGCCGCCCTTAGGCAGACTAGATAGGTTTAGATGCAGGCTTGACTATCTGTGAGGATCCAAATGAATGTGTTTCTGCTTTCACCAAAATTCCCCTCCAGCTCCCCCTAAGAATAATTTGGGTTGTCCTTACTTATAAGGCATCAAGTGTATTGCACTACTCACCCACAGTCTCCAGAGACCAAAACATGTTCTCTGATATCCTGGCAATGTTTCTTCTGTTGGGACACAAAGTTCAGTCATTAGGTTGAAGGCCAGTCAGGTTAGCAATGAGAGATTAAACTAAATTGTCTGTATTTACAGCTGTTTTTCCCATGGGAAAGAAAGGATTAACAAAACAGGTACAAGTATACATGTGCAGTGCAATTGCGTAATGTATTACAGTTGGAAGCATGACATATTAAGAAACACTTTATTCTGTAAAACATGAGCATACTCTTCATCATAGTAAACTACTTTATAATTGCCTGTCGACATTTTAAAGTCAATATGTTTTGCCACACTGAATAGGTGTCACTGCCGGTTTTCTTCATTGATTATATTACAAACATTATGACATAAAATACATTAGTATGTCGAAGCTCAACTTAATGTAGTGATCTTCAGCATTGATGCTGTCAAAGGCAGGAGCTCAGAACATACATTATCCTCTGTATACATTGTTGAGGGTGCTGCATTTCTCATAACATATGGTCAAACAGTCATCCAGTTCAATGCTTGGCCCCATACTCAAACTAATCTAAGATGTTTTCCTACTGATCCTATATGAAATAAATTTACAATCCTTTAAGGTTGGTACAAAGCACCAAAAACACACTTCATAATTTATTTCAAACAAATATTGTTTTTGCGGACTAAAATGTAAACATGTAGATAGTTCACCATGTTCCCTTACTGACCCCCCGCAGTGTTTTAAATACATATGTGATACTTATATCCTCTTATCAATTAATGGCAGTGAAGGATCACAGTCATGTCTTTAAATCAATGTGTTCATGGCAAATGGAATTCTAATATATGATGGCACAGGCAAGAGTATTGTGATGTCATCACCCTCCTGTAGTAGGTTACTACAGTTGTGTAGTGTAGTGACCTACCACTCTCTCTTCCTAAATATCTTCCTTTCGAGCTCTTCGCTCATCCGCCTGCAGCTCCCTCAGGGCAAGTCACTTCTCCAAGCAGAGATTTGGTGGTAGATCTCATTCTTCTGATGGGGACTTACTCTGGAACACCCTCCCTGCCTCTCTGAAACTTGAGGAGAACCATCTCCGGTTCCAGAAGCACCTCAAGACCTTACTCTTTGCTACTTGTAGCATTCCATAAATACTCGTCTATGCCACAGAACACTCACAGAGCCGCGTGAGTGCTCCGTGCTGAGAACCCTGATTGCACGCTACGTAATTTGAACTCTTCGCTGTTTGAAGCACAGCAGAGACGTTGGCATTGCGGTCGGTGGGGCCCCTTTATTACCCTGTATACCTATATTCATAATGTACCTTGTGTAACCATAATAGATAATAAAGGTACATATAAAACTCCACACCGCCCATCTTTCTTATTCCCATCCGCTACAAATGGCGACGAGGACTTCTGGGCCCCACCACTTTGATGATTGACTATGAACGTTGCAGCGGCCTGTCCAGCTCCTGGATCCCGCTGTTGAGTTTTAATTCAGTCTCCCATCTCCTCCTCCTGTGCCAATGCCTTTCCGTTCGTATGAAAGTTGAAGCGGCCGTCAAGTAAGTGCCTGATTGACTTGAAATATAATTTGAATGTCACAATGATTCAGTTGTAGACCCTCCGGATGCAGCTCACGGCTCACCTTGCCTATAATCTCCTGACGTTTGTTTTCATTGTGCTGGCTGCACATCTTGCTGCCTCACTCTGCTCTCACGTTGCCCTGCAATAATTACCGTATTACACGGTATAGGAGCTCTGTATTTTTCTGTTACCTTACAGTTGGTAATAACAAGGAAAGGAACTATATCATAGCACAACAAGTACAAGCAGGAACACACCACAGTGTCATACAAACCTTTCATCATCTGTGACAATTGAATGCCAACAAGTTGAGCTCTGCACAGGAGTATATGAACACAATAAAAAAACATTTTTTTTTTTACCTTGGGACAAAAAAAAAAGAATTGATAAATCGTATTCTACAATATATGTGTACAGGAGGTTTATGACAGGGGAAATAAATACCAGGCACCTTTCAATAAGACAAAGGAATACCATTTTCTTTCCTGAGAGCAAATCAAGTTTACAATTAATTTCAAAAAATGTTTTTGTTCCCAATATTAGCAAATTTTAATAGTGTACCTCCAACTTTATTTTTCTTATCGGAAGTTGGGGAGCCAGCAATTCCATGGAAAAGATGGATCAGATCATTCGAGTATTATGCTGGGGTTGTGTGTGGTCAGAATTACAGTGTGGAAAAACGAAAGTCATTATTATTACACTGTTTGGGCCCCGATGGCCAAGATCATTTGCGGGAAATGCAAAGGTAAAGGTCATTATGCCCGATGTTGTTGGATACAAAATACATCAACAAAATGGATAGGGAGTGATAAGTATAGTAATGATGAAGAAAATGAAGAAGAAATGGAAAGTCCCAAGGCCACAGTGTGTGTGGATGGAATTACCATGCAAATGATGATTGATTCCGGAGCTAAACATACTCTTGTACCACAAAATCTGTGGAACAGGCAGAAACATGAATATTTACACAAACCAGACATAAGATCATATGGAGGAGTTAAAATAGATGTCATTGGATGGTTTTGGGGCACGCTTAGTTTAAGGAGAGGAAAGCTAATGGCAAAATATACATTACCAAAGCAGGATGAACACCTTTGTTGAGTTGGACTCACCAGAGCAAACTTAAAGTGAAATTAGATGCTGCATCCAGTGAATCTGTGTTTTCGATTGAAAATGGTTTGGCGAAATCCCAAGAAACCAAAAGGATCATAAATAGTGATGAAGTATTAAAAGGCGTTTTCAGAAATGAGATAGGATGTCTTTGTGTCCATGAAATCAAGATGAAACCAAATCACACTCCTGTAGCACAAAAGTTACGCAACATTCCTCTTTCCATGAGAGAAGAAGTAAGAAAGGAGATTAAAATGCTTGAAGACCAAGGAATTATTGAAAGAATAGATGCCAGTGAGTGCGTTTCGCCGTTAGTCGTCCTCAGAAAAAAATCTGGAAAACTGAGAATTTGCGTGGACATGAGAGAATTCAATAAGTGCCCGGTCCCTGACAGGCATCCTCTCCCAAACATACAAGAGATTGTTTCCACCATTGGTCTGTCGAGATATTTCTCCACTCTTGATCTGAGGTCAGCATATCAACAAGTGAAATTACATAAATGATCTAAGAAATTGACAGCTTTCATCACGCCAGATGGATTGTACCAGTACAAGAGATTACCGTTTGGATTAATATCGGCAGCCTCGGTTTTTCAAAGGATAATGCCCAAACTTTTCGAAGGAGATCAGGGCGTTATCTGTTTTCAAAACGACATTTTAGTGCATGCTTTTGATCAAAAGGTGCATGATGAAAGACTACAACATGTTTACAGGAAGTAATATGAGGCAGGAATGACTCTCAGTACAGAAAAATGTAATATCAACCGCAGTGAAATTGAATATCTTGGGCATACTATATCGGCGGAAGGTATACTACCGAAGAAACAGTTGGCCAACACTATTAAAGATATGCCAAGAATCAAGTCGAAGGAATAGGTACACACTTTTGTAGGGATGGCGGAATACTACTCGAAGTTCATAAGAGATTTTGCTCTTCATACTATTCCTCTTCGTGAACTCTTTAAGAAGAAAACCTTTGAGTGGAATGTGGAATGTGAAGAGGAATTTGAAATGATCAAACTGGAATTAAGCAAGGCACCATCATTAAAGAATTTTAGAAATGGCAAGAAAACTATAATTACTACAGATGCTAGTAATTCAGGTCTTGGTGCTGTGGTCACTAAAGAGTTTGACGGGAAAGAGAATTTGATTGCTTTTGCGTCGAGATTATTAAAAGGTGCAGAGAAATCGTATGCTGCTATAGAGAAGGACATTTTGGCCATTAAGGGGGCGACGGAAAAATTCAGAAACTTTATTTGGGGAGTAGAGGTGGAGATTCGCACTGACCATAAACAGTTAATACATGTCATAATGAAAAGGACTAGACAACGTTTCCAACCGTATAAAGAGATGGATCATACTTTTACAGGAGTACAATTGCACAGTGCGATATGTGCCAGGGGTAAGAAATCGAGCTGCTGATTGCCTATCACGTCTCACCAATACATCTGAGATGGATGAAGGAAATGAAACTGATTCAGAAGTTGTTTTGAATATAGAGACACTGTCCATATCCAAGGCAGAATGGGAAGAAGCAGAGAAACAAGACACTCCTATGATACTTTTAAAACAAATAGTCCAAAGTAAAGAGTCTCTAAAGAAAACAAAATTTGAAGAACTTGATCTCATGGATTACTGGAGAGTTGCAAATGAGCTCTACGTGGAAAATGACAGAGTCATGAGAGGGACCGTATGATTCCACCTACAAGTCTACGACAAAGAATCATCGAATTGGGCTATGAGGGTCATCAAGGGATAATGAAGACGAAACAAAGGATACGTGATGATTTCTGGTGGCCAGGATGTGACCTACAAATCGGGAGAGTCATCCGAGATTGTATCCTTTGCAATGAAAGTGACAGGACATGTGTGAATGCAAATGTGAAGTACCCTATGGTAGTAACGAATATCCCAGGCAAGGTTTGGGAAGATGTGGGTATAGATATACTAGGTCCAATGCATAGTGATGGCAAGCAACAATATTGTCCGGTAGTCATTGACCTTCTGACCAGGGGGGTGGAAGTCTTAATTAAACTGTGTATGTCTGCAAAAGTAATTGTTGAATTTTTATCGAAAATTTGTGCTAGAGAAGGTTTTCCAAAAAGTATATTGACGGACAATGGTGTCCAATTTCGATCTGAGGAGATGCAAACATGTTGTGTTGAAAGTTCTATCATGTGCAAAATAATTGCCATATATCCCCCCCAGATGAATGGAGTGGTTGAGCGCTTTAACAAGAAGCTCAAAGATGCCATTCAATGGGCTTGGGCTAACAGATTAAATTGGGAAGATGCAGTAAAGAGGAAGATCACTGCTCACCGTTTCACCCCGCATTGTACGACAGGTTTATCTCCATTTGAATTAAGCAGGGGACGCAGAGCAAACACCAAACTAACCCCGTCCTGGATGCAGAGAGTAACTGTTGTAAGGAAGGATTTTGGTGAAGTGTGTGAGAACATCAGAAATACACAGCATAAAAACAAGTTTGCTCACGACAAATATTTGAATGGGATAAAGGAGAGAGAAGCACCTACTGTAGGAGGGTTCGTGAGGATCAAACTTCCCTCTGTGTTGAGAGATGGACCTTGCAAATGGTTCAAACCAGTGGGTGTGGTTGAAGTGTTTAAACATGCAGTAAAAGTTGAGAACGGAAGAGTATGGAACATGGGAAGAGTATGTGTGGTAAAACCATGTAGAGTGAATGTACCTGGTTAATCCATGTGTATTGACCAGAAAAAAAATGAGCAGTAGTAAGAACACTGAGGAGGATGGTAGGTGTGTCATAGAAATGAAAGTAATGGGTAGGGATGCAATGTCAAAAATGTCCTTGCCAAAACCGAAACCAGATTCTTCACGTGTCAAGAACTAGAAGGACCATCGCAGACCAGGACACATGAAGGGTTTCGTATTGGAGTACAGAGAATAAGGATCCAGGCAGTAGACTTTAGAAAGAAAATAGGAGGCTAAGGAAGGGAGATGTGTAGCATTCCACAAATACTCTTCTATGCCACGGAACACTCACGGAGCTGCGTGAGTGCTCCATGCTGAGAACCCTGATGGCACGCTACGTAATTAGAACTGTACACTATTTGAAGCACAGCAGAGAGTTGGCGTTGCGGTCAGTGGGGCCCCTTTATTACCCTGTATACCTATTTTCATAATGTACCTTGTGTAACCATAATAGATAATAAAGGTACATATAAAACTCCACACCGCTGATCTTTCTTATTCCCATCCACTACACTACTGTCTTCTCTCCTCCACTCCCCTGCTGATCTCTTGGTTGAATCTGAACTTACACTGGTTACCTGGCTACCCTCTGATCTCGGGCCCAGGTCTCCTCCCCACCAGTTGCACACTGGCACTGCCCCCTGACATCCCTTGCACTCAGGGACTGTTTCTGTATCCCTACAGCCCCTACTAGCACTTCACACCTGATGTCTGTACTTACCCTTGCACTGGTCACGAGCTGGCCACACTTTTTATTTTATTATCTTTATTTACTTACTGTTATCCTATGTACTGTACTGCCCCCTCCCATTTCCCCCCTGCACTTTTCCCCTTGCCCCCTCTACTGCACTTGCCACAATCTCAATGTCACCTGGCCTAGTAGGATCGCTGTCTCTGTCTTCCCTCTGTCTCCCCTCTCTTGCCTCATCGTGCCTTGAAACACTTGTGTATAGGCACGTTATAAATGCCTTATCATATCATATCATGTCTGTATCTAATTGCAGGTGATTTGTGATATCAATACTACATTGTAAGAGGAACATTATTCACATGGTTTTCTATGTGGGGGAGATGTGGCAGGTAGGTAGAGGGCTGGAGGTAATCACCAGCCATTTCCTCGCCCCTACAGTGGGGGTGAAAGCCATTCACACCCCGGGGTGTATCTGTGGGGTAAATGGTTGATTTGTTTTCCTTGGGAGATTGTGCAGCCAATACCATGAGGAAAATAAAATAAAAGGAAAAAAAGATGTCCGCTGCCGTAGGGAAAAGTGACTATGTCATTTTCCATTTCTATGGCATGGGCTGGGAGACTGGAGGAGCGCCGGGGCCGGAGCACAAAGTTCCGGTCTAGCAAGTAAGTGGGGAGGGAGGGAGGTGGTGGGGAAGAGGTATGGATTGTTTTGAGGGTGTGAAGTGGTGTGGAGGCAACAGACTGCCTGTTGCCTCCCCACATTAAAAACACAATAAAATGAATACAAATAGATGTCGCCACCCTGGGAAGGGCCTTGAGTGGCTGGAAACAGTGGGTGGAGAATGTGTATTCTCGACCGCTGTTCAAGCCACCTGATTGGCTGAGCACCCATCCCAGGGTGAAAATAAAAATATAGCAGTCTTCCATGCAGCACTAAATACTATAGATGAGCAGAACATCTCCCACATTTTCACTCTAAAAACAGGCAAATGTCCCCAACAAAAAAATAGGAAACAGTGGACACATAGAAGCCTACTTCAACTCACACATGGCCATGGGAATGCCCATATCATGCATGCCAACAAAGCAGTGCCTCAGGAAAGAGCTATAATATTATCACTGATTTAAATAAAAACCTTAAAGTAAAAATGTATCTTTATGTCCATGAATTAATAGATACAAATATCACAGTTGAAATATATATTTTTATGCACCTAATAAATACCCGATTGGGAATGGGAATTATTTTGTACTCCTTAAAAAATCATTGTATTGCCAATCTGAAAAAATAGACTGTAAAATGCTGATATTATTTTCTATGCTTCTATGTGTTGTTCACTTGGGATCATTAGTATGATAAAACATGAAGGATGTGGTTGCCAAAACTGTTAGAAGCCTCTGTTTTGTCACAAGGTAAATCCATTTCAACTGATGATATTTTAAAATAAAAGAAAGGTTTCCACAATCTGACTTTGATTGAGTACAGAAGTGTCAAAAGTAGCTTCTGTGGCTCACTGCTGCTACTGCCATCCAAAAAAGTAGCTATAGAGCGGCCAGCCCCAATGAATTCCCACCACAGGGGCATTGCCACACATACCATTAACCTGGCATAAGCCCTTGTTACCTCCCCTGCTCCCTTGTATTGATCACTTCCAATCTTCTTCCCATGCTGTGCTCTTCTTGTGATGAATTTCCATCTGGCAAAGGTGTTAAAGCCCTGTTTCTTTTCATTAAAAAATACAATTATGCAGTCAATTCCATCTCTGAAAGTGAAATCTGCTGATGTGCAACTGTATCCTGATTTGCAGCACCGGCTGAAGCAGTGGAACACAGCAGGTTCAGTGCTCACTGTGGCACTCTTGACAGATGCACTGATAGCCAAACCTCTGCTGCTCAGGGGCTGCATTTAAAATAGGCACCCATGTTCCAAAAACTGCATGTCTCAGAGCATCCTGTCCGGGTGGCACAGTGAACTTCACAAATAAGCCATGCCTGGGTTAGGGAATGGCGACCAGCATCTCTCATAGTTATCCCAGCCACATTAAATTGATATGACGCATGTGTCAGCCCTGTGAGCCCAGGTCAGCCGTGGAAGGGTTATGTGTATTCATTTCAGGCAACACTCCCTCTGCCCACTGGCAGTACTGTAGCCTTGGGGGGATTGCCTCTCTTTGTTCCTTGAGGGAAGGTAGTGCTTTCTCCCCAGAGACAGCCACTCCACATGAAGCTGGCCTGGGGACAGGAATCAAATGGCACACCCATTAAAAAAGGACTAGGCCTCACACCAGGGTGCTGATTTTCTAAAGGCCTTTGATTTTATTGAGAAGGGGTGCGGGGGATTATTGTAAGCAGGAAAACATCTGTACAGTTTGTGAAGATTCTGCAATTTTTTTCTCTCAGCCTCTCTCTCTCTCCTTTGTGTCCCCTCCACTTCTTCTGAAGCAAAACACGATGAGTGTTGTAGGGGTATATGGCTGTCATTTTAAGAGCACCCAACAAAATGTGTACTGATGACAGTGTTTTCAATTAAAGCAAAAAAAATGGGTGTAAATGCTGATGGCAGTGTTTTCAATAGAAGCAGCTAACAAAATGTGTGCAACTAACAGTCATTTTAAAGTGCACATGGGTGCAAGTGGGGGCAGCAGATTAGGGATACACCATACACATTCAAAAAGTGTGGTCCCGACTATGAGGACCTGCACCTGTATTTGAAGAGAAAAGACAGGCATATCATTGTGCGCAATTGGTGACCTATGCAATTGAGTTACAAGTGAAAAAGGAAGTTACCATTCCTGCTTTCGCCAGACAAGTCACTATAACACTTAAGCCTAGAAATGGGCAGCAAATGAAGGATTCTGATGCATGTGAGTGCTTAAACGAATCCATGAAGCAGCAGGGGCTGGAATGTGAAAATACACAATTGGTGGAGATTGGGAATGGACCTGTCATAATCATGGTAGATAATAAAGAATGTCAAGACATTTATTTGGAGGAAAATTATGTGTTAGGAATGGCAATACAAAAATCACATTACACTGAAGATTTAAAACAATACAGTGATTGGGAACATCCCTGGGAGGTATGTTAATGCACAGTGTGTGTTGCCAGAGTCAATGGACTCTCAACCTAAAGCGGTATTCAAATTTTAGTCTGTGTGTCTTTATGATTGCAATGAGACAGTGTGCTGTCATCAGGAGAATTGCATATTATTTGATTTAAATGAAGGTTAAATAGAAAACCAGCCGATTGAAGTGGAGGCTGATATTCCAAAATATTTAAAAGTGGCAACTCTGAAAAGAGATACAGCCCCATAGTTAGAAGAAAGCACAGCGGGTCCTCCATTGGAGGATTTTCCAGAATTTTCAAAAGTGGTAGAGGAACATATTCTGTCAGAAGATGCGTGTGACAGTGAAGAGTATAGGAGTGAATTGAGAACAATATTTATGGAATTTAAGGAGGTTTTTGCCAAGGATGCATATGATTGCGGACTGATGTGCATGTTGCCACATTACTGGAAAGATATGGTAGAAATCTGGTATTTGTGCGCCAATATCGGTTGCCACTGGCATGCTTGGAGTTATGGGCAGTGATAATTAAGAATTTAGAATCCAGAGGAATTGTCAGACCGATTCATAGATCCTCAAACACTCCCATTTTGGGAGTATTAAAACCAAATGTTCAATGGCGTTTGTGTGCAGACTTGAGAGTATTAAAAAAAGGGTACTAGTGTCTAAATGGTCATTGCCATTTATTGATCAAGGCCTCACTCAGGTGCATGGGTCAAAGGTGTTTATCATGTTAGATCTTACACCTGGGTACTGGTGTGTGCCATTGGCTGAAGACATTCAAAATTTGTTCACATTTTCATTTGATAAAACACAATGCACTTGGATCAGAACACCATTGTTAATAGTGGGAGCGAATTTGGCATATTTTTTAGCCTAATCTATGTAGATGATGTTCTAATTAAAAATGAAAGTCTGAAAAGTAATTT
Organism: Ambystoma mexicanum; assembly: GCF_040938575.1. Classification (NCBI taxonomy): domain Eukaryota; kingdom Metazoa; phylum Chordata; class Amphibia; order Caudata; family Ambystomatidae; genus Ambystoma; species Ambystoma mexicanum. Next base: position 899,695,842 of record NC_090937.1, on the reverse strand, counting down.
TGATGAGATTAGACATGTGCTTGGCCAATTACAGAAAGCGGGTGCCAAAGTATCCTTGCAGAAGGCTCAATGGTGCAAAAAGAAAGTTAATTTCTTAGGCCATGAAGTGACTAACATGGATTAAATCCACAAAAGAAAAAGGTGGAAGCAATACAGAAATTGAAAAATCCTACTAATGTGAAAGGTCTAAAAAAGTCTACTAGGGATGACAGGCTATAACAGGAAGTTTATTGAGAATTATGCAGAAATCACTCATCCCTTGACTAAATTATTGAAGCAGAATGTACCTTGGAAATGGGAAAAAGAGCATTCTGAGGCAGTGCAGAAATTGAAAGAATGTTTCATGAAGGCGCCATGCTTAGCCTATCCCATAAAGAATCAACATTTCTTTGTAGAAATAGGATTAACGGAACAGTGTATGTCAGCTGTGTTATCTCAGAAGCATCATTTGAATCATAAAACTATTGCCTATGTAAGCAAGGTGTTGTCTCAAGTTGAAACTAAATTCAGTGAATGTGAAAGGGCTCTCCTGACGACTGTCTGGGTGTTACAACATTGTCGTCCTATTATTCAGGGAGAAAAAGTAATTATTGAAACAAGTCATCAGCCTTTGCAATTTTTACAAATTAAGAGGATTAGATCAGGCAACCTAGAGAAGTCCAGAGCCACTTCCTGGACATTGGCATTGCAGGGATTCCCTGTGGAGGTAAGATATGGACAAAATAAAAAGAGCCCAATTTGTCAAGGGATAGCAGATCTGCATGGTTGTGCAGCTGAATGTACTTTTATTGAAATAGAAAGAGAGCCCAGTTTAAATAAATTTGAAAAATCACCACACAAAGCTTTTCATGAAAATGTGTACAAAGATTTGCCTACTGTGTATGTAGATGGATGTGCTTATCATATTGAAAATGATACTGATAAACAACTGGTGGCAGGGTTAGGAAATGTCTGGATAAGCTGTGAAGGCTTGCTAGTATAGGGATGAGAATTGAAGCCAGGAGTAGCCAAATAGCAGAGTTATCGGACATTTAAAAGGCAATTGCTACTGCAGTTGAAAACAAATTCAAAGAAATTGTCCTAGAAACTGACTCATATTATGCCCGAAACAGCTTCGTAGAGTATTTACCTGGCTGGGAGGCGAAGGAGATGCTCACATATAACAAAACAAAAAAAAACACCAAACATGGGAAAATGATCCAAGCTATAGATAAATTAGTGTCAGAGAATGGTTTAATAATACATTGGAGGAGAATTTGTGGACATTTAAAAACACCAGGAGTCTACTCGACTGGAGACTGGGCCTGAAACACAGTATTGGTAGAGTTTAACTCCCTATTGTCCCTGTGTGCTTGAACCCCTTCTTCCCCAGGATCCAACCCTTCCCTTTGGTCCACAGCTCACCTTGTTTTCTTGAAAAGTGTGCTCTCCATCCTGCTTTCAGCGCAGGGGTGCGTTGATTGATGCGGGCTCATTGCTGCCTAGTTACTTCACTTGCAAGAGTCCGACAGGTAAGTATAATGAGTCTTTTGAACAGTTCTCTAACTTTGTTGCTGTCCTTCCTTAGATGATGGCCGGCGTCTGGGGATGGCAACGTGCTGCTGACATGAGTAGCACTGAAGGTGAGTGAGAGGGCGATGCGCGAAATGACCCTTTCATATTTGTATTTAACTGAATTCTTCTTCTGTGTCTTTTAGGTGCTGCGATGTTTTCAGCGTGGGTACCGGTTATGAAGAAGAAATGCGGCGCCTCAAGATGTTTCCATGCTAACCTTGAGTGTCTTTTCCCTCTTGCAGATGGATGAGAAGTTCCGGAGACAGAGTTCCCTCAGAGCGGCTGGGATTCAGGTAAACATTTGAAGCTCGTACAGTCTTTAAAAATAAGCGAAGATTTGCAGAATGCTTACTAATGCCTTTTTTCTGTTCTATTCCCTTTTACTTAGGAAGCAGGGTGCCGGGATGGGAATGACACCGCCGAAGATGCCCATAGAACAGAAGAAGCGATGAATGATGGGCAGAAGCGCCTCAAGTTAAGGCTGTTCCTAACGGTGTTCTTGTTCTTGCAGGAGCTGAGCACAGAAGAAAGATGCAGGCCTACTGGAGACCAATCAGAAAAAGGTGAGTGTCAGGCTGCAGGTGCAGAAAACACAAAGCATGTTTCTCAACCTGGGCGTGGCTTAAATAGTCTCTGGGTATCCCAGGTGTCTCTGGGCTAAACCACACCCAAAAGACTAGACTGCACATGCAGTTCTGGGAACCGAAATATGTGGGGGCATCCATCTTGTCCCCATCAATGCACTACAAGTCCAAATTCCCAATGTTATCCTATGGGAGTGAGTGAGTCTGGTGCCACAAGCGCCAAGTCTGACTCCAAGTGGGTCTTTGGAGGGATGGAGAGGCCCTTGAGGGCCATGTAGGTGATCATGGCCTGGCTCCAGCCTGACATCTAAGAGGGGTGGGGACATGACGGGTAGGAATCATGACAGTAAATCACATATTTTCAAGGTTTGGGTTACACCAAAGGATAGAATCAGATAGGGGGAGTCATTTCACAAGTGCCTTAATGAGCATGGTGTAGCAGATATTGGGGGTAAAAAGGAAATTGCATATCTCCTATAGGATGGCTTCTTCTGGAAATGTAGAGAGAAGCAACAGATCTATAGTGAAAATATTAAAGAGGTTTGTAGCAGAGGCAGGCTCCAGTTGGAATATATGGTTACCTTTAGTATTAATGGCCATTTCAGAGAGAGGTTGTCGGAAGCGGCCTGACTGAGCCTGCGTGTGTAATGGCTCTCTGAGGTACGGCTTGACGGCTCTCGGCTCTCGGCATTCGCTAGGTCCCTTTCTCTAATCTGGAAATCATCTGTGAGAGCTAGTGGCATTGCGGCTGCGTTACGGCTGTGTGGATGTGTGCGGCTACGAACGGCTACGAGTGGCTGAGTGGCTGAGCGGCTGATTCCAATCTGCTGACCCAATCTGCTGACCCTCCTGCTGACGGCGGCAGGGGTACCACTCGCTTCCTGAAGCTGCCGCTGCCGTCTCCGTGTTGCTTGTGCATCTTGCGGGCACTGTGACACGGTAAAGCTCTTATCAAAGAGCCTGTATTACCCGGTAACCTTTTTGTTACATCTCCGGTTGATATTTGTTTAGCATTGGAGTAATCAGAATAACTAAATCAACACTGCCTAGTTATTTCCTATACAATGGTTCTGAGGTATGGTTACTGGTGCAGGTGACTATAGTGAGCTCGTGACTATAGTGAGCTTGTGTCGGAGGCGGCCTCTTACAACATATTGCGTTACACTGAGGTGCGGCTTGACATATAGGATCCCCATGCCGCTTTGTACAACCATCTTTAGCGTTGGACCGTTTGGGAGGAGTGCGGGTCCCTGTTATAGTACCACTGTCCCTGACTGCTGTGCTAGAGTAGGGTGGACTTGGTCCCTTGCTATAGTCAATTGGGTCTTTAGACCTAATGCCCAGGAGACTGTGGGCTTAGGCCTTTGATCCTGGGCAGCTTAGCATTCTGTTCCCCTATTAACCCTTTGGCTCCCTGGTGAGAGGAACTACCGGGTTGACTCCTGAGGACAGTGTTTTATCGCCCTCCTTTTCCCTAGTTGTCTTAGTGAATAACTACTTTCTCCTGATAACCTGATACCTACGCATCTGCCTTTTAACATAGCTTTGGAGAGTGCCTCTCTGACCATTGAGTAGACAATCTTGGTGGACCTTACCGTTTACCTGTTGCTGACATGCAACAGGGGAAAAGGTCCCCCCGTTCGAATTACAACCTGCGAATAACGAAGGCCTTATCCTCTAAGGAGAACATGGAGTCGGTTATGAAGATTGCTAAACCCATGAAGAATGCGAAATATGCCAAGCCAGTTGACCATGGTGCTATCACTGAGTTTTTTCCAGTAAATCCACCTCCGGACACAAACTCAACTACCATCAAGGAAACTGTTGTCCCTGGCCCTAGTGGCAGTATCTCATTGAATACCACCAACTTTGATGACATTGACAACAATTCTCTCTTGGATCTGTGTTTAAATATTCAGAGAGGGATGTCATCACAACTGCCACTGACGATTGCTAGTGGCTCTTTATCCCATAGCGTTAGCAACCTGAGCACTCCACCTGGTCTTCATAACTCTGTTAGAAGCAGTGGACGCTTGTCTGCATCACCTAATTTAGCAATGGCATTAATGGAGGATGCACCTGATAAACAGGACGACGACTTAGAATGTCAACCTCTCGGACTAACCGAGGTTGCCGAGCTCCAATCATCAGTTGCTGCTCTTCAATTTGTGCTTAAGATCCTATTGCAAATGTCAGGCCGCATTTTGACCAATACTAACATTCTTATCATGGCACTTGAACAGAAGGACCAGCTCCGTGAAGAGGCTGAAGCTAATCTATCCGATGCCTTGCACATTGCGGAAGAAGACAATGATCAGGACAATATTGAAGAAGCGGTAGCTGAAGTATCAGAACCCGTCATCAGCACAGAAAAACCTTGAAGTAACCCAGGATAATGCTCGTGACCTGGAGATGGTACAAAGCCCTTTTGTCTTATATTCACGGAAGCAACGCAGATTGGCGAGGAAAGCACTCAAAAACAACAAAGCTAAAACAAGTGCCTTACCGCCTACTGTTGTGCCACCAACAGGGCTGGACACACGTTCGAAGAAGGCCAAAAAGAGACTAGCTAGATCAGCCGCACGGGTGCCAATGACTAAAGGTTCCCTCTCTGGCTGGCTCGTGCCAGAAGAAATTGCTATTAGCCCGGACCCTGATGAGGACCCTGTGATAGACTTGGTTCCGGATTCTGAACTTAGCCTACTTGTAGGCACTGAGAAACCTACAGCGTCTGCACACCAGGGAATCACACCGTCACCTGTACTTCTCGAATCGGGGTGTGACTCTAAAGATACCAATGAAAATCGCATCTGCTTTATTAAGAACTTATACCAGAGCGGTAAAAATACTTGGGTTGCGCGATCAGAGCTATTGGTCGGACTTTACTCCATTCCCCAACTCCGAGTATTGAAATCTGACGATTTTCTGTTAATTGAGCCTTTGAGTGGACCTAACCCCAACGTTTCTGCTTTACATTGCACTTTTCTGTCTACAGCGCGACTGATCAGGAAACATAAAGAGGAACTTAGGACTGTCGATGTCGCCATCGATGTGGACCCGAACGAAATTGATCCTGATACTGCCCCTGTTGGCATAGCTGTTCCTGACCCCGTGTCTATTCGTCCCAAACTTACAGAAGTGAAAAACCTTGAACTCGCCGAAGTACAACAAGTCTGAAAATGGCTGATGGAATCCCTCCCGGGGGTCTTGCAGAATCAATGAGCCTTTTCCCTTCTTACATGGAACTGCAGAGGCTTTGCCCACTTACTAAGAACGGAGAGCTCCGTTGATCTTCTGTCTAAACATAGCTGTATTTGTCTCCAAGAGACCTGGGCAATGGATCCTCTGCTTTGGGATGGTTTTGTGGTGTATCAATCTTTTGCTAAACGGGGTATAATGGGCCGCCCTTTTGGTGGCCTACTCATTGGGGTAGCAAATACTGTAATCTCTCGCAGGGTGCATTGTGATGTGAAGACTACCTTATGGCAGTAGAGGTTGAATATGAAGAGAAAATCTGCTCTCTTAGGTGTCTCCTTGTTAACCTTTATAATACACCAGGAACAAGCATAGTAGAACCTTTACAAGAAGCACTGCAGGACCTATTGGCATCTTGGACATTGAAACCTGGTAATGTGGCAGTGGTGGTCATGGGTGACTTCAACTGCCACATGACAGGTGAGGGCTATATATCATCTAATTTGAAGCTTAGCACAACATGCCTCATGATCCACAAGAAAAGAGAGGTAGAGGGGCTGGGTTGGTTGCAATTGTTCCCTCACTGGGATCTTGAGATGATCAATGGCCGTATGCCATGGGGATAGGCCAGGGTAATATACCTGGACTAATGGCTCAGCTTCCAGCACTCTGGATTATATATTCATGTGCCCCGAATTGCTATCGAAAGTCACTGATATGAAAGTGATCAGTAACAATTGGAGTGACCATTCGATGCTCCAATGTTTTCCTCACTTACCTAGCCATTCTATTCCTATATCGAATATTGGTACTATTAGCATTAATAGCTCAGGGTCTAGAATTATATGGTCGGCAAAAAATATTCAGTCAGCTACGGAAGCCCTCAAATGGACCTCTTCTGTAGGCTTTTTGGATTTTAACACCATGTCCATCATTGCCATCGAAGACTGGATTTAGGCTTTCTCGGGAAAGCATGCTGTGGCTAAACTGGGCTACATGATAAGAACTGAGGGTGTTAGTCGCCCTTACAACAAAGAAATCAGAGATGCCAAGAGAGGGCTCAGAGCTGAAATGCGTAGCATAAAGAGCTTGAACTTACCATCAGCTCTTTACTGCGAGAGAGTCAGAAAAGCCAAAAACTGCTTCAGAACTAGCATTAAGTACATAAAGAATGCTGAGAGAAATTGTGCCTATCAAAGGCTAGTGCAGACTATCTGCTCTAGGGACTCCCGTAGCATATGGTCTCTAGTGAATGAGACTAGGAAGAATGGTAAAGCCCAACTCGCCAATCCCATTAGTGAGGAGACTTGGATAAAATACTTGGAAGGACGTAACCTAGGGGTGACCAATTTGCATATTTCATCTTCGAATATGGCCCCTTTTTCCCCGCCTTTTGAAGTATCCCCTGGGATCATTCTGAACAAAATAAAAGCTCTTAAGTCCTCAAGAGCTCCTGGACCTACTGGGTTAGCTAATGTGGTTATTATGAATTACCCTGAATTTTGGGCGGAGTTATTCACTGTACTCTTTAAAAAGATCTTAATGCAGGGGAAAATCCCTCAATCTTGGCAAACAGCCATTCTTATCCCCATCTTTAAAAGGGTAACCCTGCCGATCCGAACAACTATAGGCTCCTCTCTATGCTGGATATCACAGGTAAACTTTTCGCTTCATTATTGTTAAGCGAAGTGCAGAAATGGGCTGATGGGAATAACATACTTAGTAAATTCCAGTGTGGATTTCGGAGGGACTTCTCCACATCACATAACCTTATGGTGATGGATATATTCCACACTCGGGCACTCTCTAAGGGGCAGCCTCCCCTGTATGCTCTATACATTGATTTTATGGCTGGCTTTGATTTCATCCCTAGAGATTGTGGCTGAAACTCTAATCAATGGGATATCCGGGAGGCCTCTTGTATACCTGAGACTTTTTCACCAAAACACCACGGCCCGTCTCAGGCTAAATCAGGAAGGCAATATGAGCAAAAAGGTGTCCCAAAATAGAGGGGTAAAGCAGGGATGTGTTACAGCACCCCTGATTTACAACCTCTATGTATATGACATTCCCGCAGTACTGGCTGAAATTGACAACTGTCCTCGGAAAATAGGTGAGGCGCCATGTAATGTACTTGCATACGACGATGATTTGGTTGTATTTGATAACACCATTAGTGGGCTTCGGCGCTCTGCTACCACTTTGTGGGAATACGCTAGCCTGAATGGTCTGACTATCAACTTAGACAAAACCAAAGTACTCAGATTCACTGGTAAAAGTGCTTCCCGAGTTAACTTGATGGTGGGTAAAATCATCATAACTTATGCACCCTCCTATCGCTACCTCGGAATTGAAATCGAGCCAAAGGGCGACTACCGGTACTGCAGACAAGGACACAAAATCAGGGCAGCGCAAGTCACTGCACTGATTGCTGCTTTCTCCAATAAGCAGGACGGCTATACGCTCTGGGGGACACGTCACCTCTATATCCAAGTGTTTGTACCCATGATCACTTATGGTCTTGAGGCTCTTCTTTCATTTGATTTAGCTTGGTTTCAAGTGATGGAAGGCAAATTATGGCATAGGATATTAGGATTGTCTCCAGGTGTGCTTATGGCTTTAATAAGACTTGAAATGGGCCTCCCATCACTGAAAGCAATTGTCCTCAAAAAGAGAGCCGGATTCTTTCTAAAGATGACTAGTGGTTGCTCAAATCCCCAACTGTCTGTGATACACCAGGAAGTGGCTAAAAAATATACCACCTTACCCCTATTCAAATTGATGTCAGAATTCTTTGCTGACATAGGTTGGGTACATAGAAGGGCAGAATATACTATGGAAGTCCAAAACACACTCAGGAAAAGGGTGGACCTTTGGGACTGGCTTGAGAACTTTGCACATCTGAGTACTCTGAAGAGCTACCAATTCACTAAGTACAGATTGTACACTTTTATGAAACTCCAAGCATATTTGAACCTCTGTCTGACGAAAAGGCTCAGTCGTTGTATCATCCTGTTCAGACTGGAACAACTACCCACTTTATGTAACCGGGGTCCTAGGGAAAATATTCCTGTCCATGAGCGAATTTGTCGCCTTTGCAAATCACCTGAATGTTTGGAGACAGCCAAACATCTCCTTACGGAATGCCTGACATTAACCAGCACAATAACATTATATCTTGCTGAGTTTGTTTATAATATTCAAACCATTAGTGAAATGTCATTCTGGCTGTATTGTACAAACACCTGCAACATGCACTTGTTCATTCCCCTCTATAGCATATGGCAAAAAATTGAATTAAAGTTGGGCCTCTTGATTTGAATGATGTATGCACTGTAAGGCGAGGCACGTCACCGTGGGACTTGTTACTGGCATACTATAAACATCTGTCTTTTTCATGATCTGAATGCGACTAGACTTGTTAACATGTACAGCATTGCTCAATAGGTATAAGTTTGCTTGGCACTTGAGGTAAAGATGGTAATACTGTTCATTCTCAATTTTTTTATTTTATTTGAAAATGTGATATATTATTATCTGTGTATCTAAAACTTTAATATCATTTGTTGATTATTATGTGTTTATTGTTCTTAATGTTATTGTTATTGTTATTCACAAACTAATATCTATTATGTGAAAAGTTTGAATTTTTCTTTCATACTATATCACATTAAAGTTTAAATTAAATTAATGGCCATTAGGTTGACTCCTGCCAAAGCAACAGGCATCAGCCCTCATGAAGTATTGACAGGAAGAAAAATGGTGTTGCCACAACATTTATTGTACTGGACACACGAGCAAACACTTGTGAGTGCATACACAGTTAACGAATATGTGGAAGAATTGAGGAAGCACTTGCAACATGCATTTGCATTTGCACAGCGAAATCTGGAAAGAGCTGCTGAAAGTGCAAAGACCTATTATGATGAAAAAAACATCAGTGAAAGAACATGAGATAGGTGATTGGTTTATAAATACCATTTTGGAAAGAATAGACATAAAAATTCAAAATCACTCGCAGCATGGCAAGGGCTGTTTCAGATTGTAGATAAGATAAACTCTGTTGTACATAAATAATGAGGAAGGAGGGTGAGATGGTGACAGAGCAATTTTTTCATGTCAACCAAATTAAGCTATGCCACCCGAAGCATGAGATCAAGAGACTTGAGCAGGTGGAGACCAGTTAAATGTACAAATTGCAATGAAAATAAGGCAGGCAGTAAGGAATAATGGTAAAAGCACAGTAAGTTTATCTGTTGGTAGATACACTGAAGAGTGACTGTTTCATAATGCATGTCACATAATAACATGAGAGCAGGTGCAAGGTGGTAAATATTTCACTCCATGAATAATCAGAAATATGGTCTGGTAAGTGTGCAAAATCAAACAAAAATGCCATATCTAACCTTTAAAATAAATGGTGGCATGTTTAAATAAAAGGCGCTGAATCAGACTAAGCTGTTCTAATACTGTGTGCTAAGATTCATCTGCATGGATCTCAAATAGACAAAGAAACATGGTGAAAAGGAAAGGAGATATAAAATATTATAGAAGGGTATATTTAGTTGGGAATTACTGTGATGTATAGTGATGCAAAGTGTAAAATATTGTTTGTTTCTCTATAGTGTGTGTTTAATTGCAGGTGTCCAAAAGTGGAAAGTCCAGGGAGCTATGGTGCTGGCCAACAGTTCCTTTCAAACCTTGTAGTGAAAGATGGATAGACAATTGTTCTATGCTATGTACTTAACCTGTTTCTTTTCAATTCAATTCAGAAACCATTAACCTATTGCCCTGGCAGGGCCAGTTTCTTGAGACGATGGATCAGAGGCCACAGGATTGGAGTCCACGGGAAGAAACCCCAGAGAAGCCCCCTGACCGAAGTATGGGGGTGAAGATAAATAGCCCGAGATGCCAAAAGATATGACTTCTGTGAAGGAAAAAACATGGAGTGCCAGACCGGGGAGATTCCACTGAGAAGAATGCGGTTATGGAAGTCTGATGTACAGGACATCCCGAAGGAGTGGTCCTGAGGATTGTGGGTGCCAGTAATGGAACATAATTGACATGCAGGTTATCTGGTGTGGTTGATTTTGTTTTCCTAGTTATTGCTGGTGGAGCATATTACTGTACCGTGTTTTACCAGTTGGGACTTGAACTTGGGACAATGAAATTGTTTATTTTATTTTTTTGTTTTATTTTATTATTTTATTTTTGTGCATACATGCTGATAAAAAATGTTTACTCCATAAAATAAATAGATAGACAATAATTGAGAACCTATTGTGATGTTATGGAGTTTGAACAATCCATGGACATATGAACTGTTAGGTGTGCACACTTCAGTCGGGAGTGTGCACGTATGTTATACTATCAAACATGCACATACATGTGAGGATTGATATACACACTATATTTGTTCTGTTTCCTTTTGCTTTAAACTCAAGTAATTATTTATTGTGAAATACTTATATGTTAATTTTCATTAATATGTTATTTCAACCATTATTCATCTGGCAACAATGGGAAAGGAGAGATATCCTGTGACACATACATTTTAGTCGATGGTCTAGATCAGACAAATATGACTTTGCAAGCAGTTATAACTGTCCAAAAAGGAGGGAATATATGTAGGGGTATATGGCAGTCATTTTAAGAGCACCCAACACAATGTATACTGATGACAGTGTTTTCAATAGAAGCAGCTAACAAAATGTGTGCAGATAACAGTCATTTTAAAATGCAAATGATGCAAGTGAGGGCAGCAGATTAGGGATACAGGTCAGCATTTTTTAAGTGGGATTGGTCTACATGCAGCGAAGAGATGGGAAATTATATGAAGCAGGTGAAATGCAACATCAGTTCATTATAACAGTGAATTAGGCTCTCCATGACAAAACAAGATGCAAGAAAAAGACAGTGAATTCAAAGTGTAATATACAAATTATGAGTATTTCGATCTTTGTAAAATTGCATTACAGAAAATAACCTATACTAATTAACTTTCCAATTAACAACACCCCAATAACTAATTAATTCTCCTGATTAACATTGCAATGCAATTTCAGTGAACACGGATGGAAAGTCTGTTTTAGTGTTTTTCCATGGAAGAGAAAAATGCACAATAAAAAAAAATGAACTCTCTTTTGTGCATTCTGAAATCTCTTCAGTGTGCAGGAAATACATTGATACATGCTCTCGTAGGTGATTGGTCAGTGGAGTGAGAAGTCTAGGAGGTGTTCAGGTATGTCAAGGGGGAGGCAGTGCTACTCTTGATTGACAGGTAGGCTGATTAAATAGGGGGTTGAACAGAAAGGCTAGGCTTTTCCTTCTTTCCTGCACTTCGGCTGGGTGCTGTCTTTCGCTGCTGCCTGCAGAGGGGCTGCAGTCCTATCTGCCTGGAAGCCCAATGCCATCTCTTGTGAGCATCAGGGATCATGTGGCTTGAGAAGGCTTCAGCACAGGCAGGGGCAAAGAGGGGTCACACAGATAAAACAGCTACTTCAATTCCTTATGTAAGTATTTTTGTGAAATTGAGGAGAGCGTTGGGTGACTGCCAATTTTCTCTGTGACTGTTTAGACAAGATTAGGTCATTGTGGTGTTCCTCACATGGGGAACTAACAAGAAGAAAAGAAAAGTTTTTTGCAATGCATTTATATTTTGATTCTCAGAGAATCGCAGCTGCAGCAGCCTGTTTGTAAGACATTATAACTTTGTTATCATAAAATGTAATGTTTTGTTTCTTGTTATGTATTGCTGTATTTAAAAATAATAACTGCAATAGCGGAAGCACAGCTGGTGTATTGTTTTCTTTTTCATTTCATATGTCTGATGGTCACTATTTCAGTGAGGGGAGATAAATAGGAGGCTCTGGTGTTTGCACCACAGTGATAACATATGTACCTCTTTATTTACTGCAGAAGGCAAAGTCAGAGAAAAAGGGGACATACATATGCAAGCTAGAAAGTTTGTGTGTTGGTATGAATATGTTCCACCCTGCATGCTAAAAGGGGGAACAGAGCCATCCAAGGGCATAAGCCTCTGGTGTAGATAAGTCATTGGCACAATCTATGTGCTATAATTGACATTATTTGTGATATTACTGACTTCCCTTATAAATGTGCTAAGCCTGGGTGGATGTTTACAGTCAGCCCGAAGTGTATCATAGTTATAAAAGGGAGAAGGTTTGTCTTATCATCTGGGGTAGTGAAGCTATTTTTCACCACTAAATTACCAGCAAATTAGGTAATAGCCCCAAAGACAAAACCTCCAACAGTGTGATGTCAGATTGGAAAAGTCTACTCCATTCAAGAGCAGTGTGTGCACTCCTAAAGCAAGCTAGCTTTAGTCCTATCACCTATGGGCATTCACCTTTAAAAGAAAAGGTCTAGCAACACTTCTTTAAACCATCTATTGGACTCCAATCCTGAAGGAAGATTTTGGTGGACCCTGCTGGGAGAGCAGTCCTTTCCAGATTCCTCCTGTTGTCAGGTGAGCACTGTCCCCTAACCATCCCCAGGGACCACTGCAGGTGACATATGCAACTGAACCAAGACTGCATCTCTGCCAGCCACCCTGATGCCCAGAACCTCACCATGTTGCAGGATCTCTGACGGTGTGTGCCTGCCTCCCCCATGTTTGGGAGACCGAGAAAGGACTATCATTGGTTGTTGAGACCCTGGAGTGGGTCTCACAGCACCTGGAAGACAGAAAAACTGAGATCCCTGGTTAGAGCATCGACTCACTGTGAGCTACGATTTGAGTTTGTTTGACACCGTCAAACTATCAAGAACATTCGACACTGACTTTGCTGTTAATTGTTCTTTGAAATGCTGTTTGCCTGTTCAACTTGTCTGCCGCCACACCACGACCGCTGAATAAGGTTGTTGCCGCGGCTCGAACCATTGAAGCCCAGCTGTCTTGATTTGCTCGAGTCTCCACCGGAGCACCCGCCTCTTCATTGCCGTTCCTGTAAATCGGTTGACCTGACCCTGGTGTATTCCACACTGCGACTTCTGGGCCCAGTATAGATTACATTTGCATGCACATTCCGGTACAAGCTCAACCACCGTCGATCCTTGACAGTCAAACCAAACCCAATGGCTGCCCAATCCACACCACTCGAGTAAATGATTTGAGATTGCAGCTACCTTCCATTCGACCACAACTTGACGCTAACTTGCCGCTGGACCACTGCGACTGCTGCATCTTCAAACTGAGTCCGATGCCGAGAATTCTGGTTCTACGCCCACCTACTAAGACCTTTTCAAAGGAATAATTGACTGATAACTGTCCAACATTTCCATCTTTGGAACGTAGAGACCAGATAGGTCATTCTAATCCTTTTTGCAACCCCAAGAACTTATCCTTTGAACATTGTGGTCTTTAATTGCCCTTTCTCCCCATCGCATTCCCAGAGTGCTTTATCTATTTTATATTTGCATATTCTGTGTTATTTCTAGAGAGGTGGGTTTTTACATTGTTTTCAGGTTAGTTATCACTGTGCATGGTGTGTTTGATAAAAGTATATATTTTTATAGAACCTTGATTTTACATTTCTTTATTTTGGATTGTTATACTGCAATGTTTGGGTTGCTACTGAACAACAGTCACACCCCTCTTGAAAGTATTGCCTTCCCTCGACCCGGGTTACAACAAAAGGTGAAGGAGGTATATCTCTTGACTGTGCCTCTTTTACCCTTATGATTGTGTTGGCTATTGGTTTGTAGAAGTGCGAGGGCTGAGTGGGCAGTTTAGCCTCCACTCATCCCGGTACTTCTGAAGGACAATCATGGATCTTGAAAACGTAGCATAAACTACAACCAGGTACAGGTAAATTAATTCGAGTCAATCACACTTTTTTGTGAGCTTCTCTTAAAAGTGTGCAACATGTTCCCTTTCTGTTTAAATGTTCACATCTGTCTAGAAGTATCTCTTCCAACTGGACGACTGCTTGCTAGATCAGTAGTGTTGTTGCACTGAGAGCTTTGGTAGACTCTTAATGACTGGAGAAAGGGAAGGCTGCTTCATAATAAACTTCTCCTGTTTTAAACTGTACTTTATGTGTGTTCTCTAGTTGTGTTATAACAGTGTTGCTGAGCGAGGCTTTGCTCCATCCATCAAGCAGTGCCTTGCTCTGTGGCTTCAGGAGGCCTGCTAGTGAAGAGAAACAAGGGGGCAAGATCACATCCCAAAGAATTTGCTGTTGGGAAACTAGTTGGCAAGGCATATAATGTATGTAATTGACAGTTCTCACCATATGAAAGTCAGAAGCAAAGTATGAAGCTGTAGCTAGCAGTGGCTTATCTGGCTCCACTGTCAACCTTTGCCATTAAAGTGCATATGTAATTGCTCTCACTGAGATTGAAGGATGCATATCAGCAAATTTGGAAGACTCTGTATATATATATGAGACATACAGGTGCTCATTCAATTTCGAAATACATGTTCGTGGGCTTGCGCAATCAGGGCCAGCCCAGAATGTATGGCGAATCCCCTGTGTTGGAAATGAGGGATGGAACATACAAGGCTGATCTCTAACTGACTCAATGGCTGTCAGACAAGCATTCAGTTAACACATGATTCATCACTGGGACAATAAAGGCAAGAGCATTAACATGAAACCCATGCATCTAATTACATAATCTCAGTATGATTATTCATGCCGCGCCTGAACGCCCACCTTTAGAAGTTCTATCCCACAACAGCCCCTTACTATTTTTTGTAATTTTTTGGCACCACGAAAAGGAGATGTGTTTCTCCATTTACAAATATTGTAATTTAGATTTTAAAAAAGTTGCATTTCAAGGTAAATGGGTAAGAGATTCACTTGCTTCTAGTCCTTTTTTGACACAAACTTGCAGATTGCTACTCAAGAGTTGAACCGAAGCATTTTTACATTTTAGAAAAATGCAGAGTCTGGGTCAAAGAAGCTCACGAGTGGCCTTTGAGATTCAGGCAGTTCTCTCCTCTAGAGGACTCCTTGTACTTAAATGGCTAAGATGAAAAGAAAGATTAGGCCATGTGCTCAAAAGTCACCGGAAAGTGAGAAAGCAAACCTTTTCACTGAAGACAGTCGAGTACTGTTCAGATTTGACCTCCTGAGCACCTCTTACAACTAACACATTATGGTGTTCGTTATTGATGGTAAACAGATCTGCACCATGATGATGCTATGTTATTTGTATAACTAGCATTCTTTCTTGGTGGCACTTATTTTTTTTTGGACACTAAGTGTTACCATCAACGGTGTTTTTATTCAACAATATCAATCTCCATGAAAGAAAATGCTGAGTTGGCTTTGCCAGCATTGGGTAGCATAATATTGCATATTAACGACGATATGTGTAATAAGTACTTTAGTACTAAAGTAATTGAGCTATCTTCTTAACGATCCTGGCAATAAAACGTATCAATATGAGTTTCTAATTCGTATTTGCCTTTGATCAATATATTCCTCAAGGAAAGCTAAAAATGCTACACAAATTGTGCTATAGTGAATGCACAAACGGGAGCGACTACAGTGAACACAGAATGAATGCATTATTGGATTAAATGATTACGTCTGAACATAGTTGACAGGAACAGCTTGGGCAGACAACAGTAAATCCTCTTGGACTTGCCCCTACCTCAGTAGTAAATAAAGCATTGGGGGGAATGTACAGATGGCAGTCCGGCTCATGACCATATTCTTCAAACCAGGAGCAGACCTGAAGGTGGCAGAGCAGTGCAAGGTAACCCTGTGGGACACGCGGGGAGCAGCTTACAATCATTTTCCTCCCTTTCTAGCCTGCAAGCACCATGCAAAGGCCCTGCTTTAGCTTTTGGCACCAAATGAGGAAAATAAGCTGGTAATATCTAGAGGAAGGGGCGCACACCATCCTGATGGAGCAAGCAATCAAGCTATGGCCTCTTCTAACATGCATGCTGAAAAACATCCATTCTTGGGTTTTGCACATAACTGTTAAGATGAGATCGGCAGGATGCATCCACTTCACACACGCCCCCCCCCCAGTTTGTGAGGCCATGGGCAGTTTTCCCCCCATGATACCCTGCATTTGATAGCACTCCTTGCATCCCTGGTATGTGAATTTCAGGGCCTTCTCTGCAGTTGGATTGGGAGTCAACAGGCAATAGCTGTGGCTGCAAGAAACCCCACATACTGTTTCATTTCAGCTTGTTGAAGTGATGCAAGATCCTTTCAATGGCATACAACACTGTTAGCATTCCCTCTTTGTAAGGCAAGTTGGGAAGTTGGGAAGTCCAGTGCTACTCGCTACCCAGGAATAAGGGATATAAAGGTTCACTCAGTAAGAAGATCACTCCCACATTCATCTTATGAAACCAACTCTTTGTTCAGTGTGGGTTTTGGTAAGAGGGTAGACTACAGCTGATTGTGATTTCTATTTTAGTCAATTGTTAACCTCTTGCTGAATGAGAGTGTGACAAAAGGAACTTCATTATTTATTCTGGTCAGTAGTAAAACGCAGGGGTAAGCCAGTGGCTAAAGCTATTCAGGAGTTTTAATTGTGTGATGAAGCGGGTTTTTTTTGTAGATTGGAAAGTTTCAATGGAACGGTGACCTAAGGAATGATAAAGCATCATTAACAAAGATAAATCATTCAACAGCCTATCTCATATCTAGGGGAATAGTCATGCGAGCCATGTGCAAATCAAGAGTTAGGGCTAAAATAGCTTATGCCAGTTATTGCTAGTAATGAATTGTTTCAATACCATTGTTTAACCATGTGTTGAAGTCGTGACCCACTACGGACGAATCATAAAATGAGGTGTGTTGTGAATATAATCTGAAGATAACTATTAAGATAAAACTTGCCAATAAAAATTTATGAATTGACAAAAAGATGGGATTTCTTTGAGGAAGGTTTGGTTCAATCATGTTTGGGGAGGTGGATTGCATTAAAGTATTTAGTTGTGATTTAACTGTTGGAAAACTTTATAAAAGATGTGAACTGATGTGGTTTGTTGAGACTTGGGTTAGTTTGTTCCTGCAACACCATCTAACTGCTCCCCGGGAAATTGTGCAATAAACTTGTACTCACGTCTTCGGTGGTGGGCCTATTTGTGTTAAGGTGATTTAAGGCCCATCTACACATTTGGTGAGCCAGGTAGAAACCCAGGCATTCAAAGACGTTGGGGGTCTTCTGTCCACACCTCTAAGCTACGACACCACAGGACAGAGACCAGTCTTCTGTGCACAGTTAAAAAGAGGTCTGCGGACGTCATATTGCTTACAGGTCCATCTGCCTCCAGAGACGTGGTACAGTAGCCTAGCTGCGCAGGGCGATTTGACGGAACACCACATCGGAGCGCCTCGCGTTCAGACAATGCATATTTGTGGTATAAAGCAAGGGGGAAACAGAGATAGTTAAGGGGTTGTTTCCTTGATTTAAGGGATTTTTGGTAAGGGTAGACTTGGAGTGTGGGTGTGAAATTAATTAAGGTTGCAGGGATTGGAAAAGTGTATGTTTTTGATATAGTGGTTGAACTATATTTTTTGCTGTAAGTCCTTTGTATAAATATTGTTTATCAGTTTGTTATTTTAGAAGTGTGAGGGGATATCTGACCCTGCACGCCCAGTGTGAGGCTTGTCCTGATACCCTTTAGGTTGCTTGTCTGGTTGGCTGGAGCCATCACCTAAGGATGTGATGGTATCTAATGGTAAATTCAACCATAGATACTGTTTTGAAGTAGGCTCTTGACATTTCCTTGCATTAGCTGTGCGGGTAGAATCCTCACCTCAGTCTTCTTGGTTTATCGAAGTAGTGAAGGTGAAACTTCTTGGAGTAGAGAAGGTCATATTAGTAAAAGTGAGAGAAGCGAGAGCAGTGGCGCTGTGGAGGAAAGCATTGCGCCCCTCCTATGCTCGAGTGGTGGGGATATCTCAGACATATTGGCCGGAAAGTGTTTTTGATAAAATATTGTCTTCTGTGTATAAACGAGAGGGAGAATTGAAGTAAATGGTGAAGTAATTGCAATATAGACGAGTACAGTGAATGAGTGTGGAGTACGACTAAGGAATCGGGTAAGGGTAAAAAGGGAGTTCTTGGTGCACATTTTCTTTGTGCCACGGGTTTGGCTCAGTATCAGATTTTTTTGTGAAACTATTTTTGATAACTTGGGTTGGAGTATGGAGACTCAGTTGATTCATTTGCACCATGTGTTGTGAACATTATATTGTATCATAGAGAATGGCTGCAGGAGAGTAATGGAAAATGATACATTCTTGGCCTATTGATGGAACTGATGATACAGGGATATTAGATAACCCACATACCTTTTTAATTGCAAAGCACAAGGGCTTGAAGTAAGAGAAGCGGTTAAACATCTTGGAATTATGGAGGATGTATGAAAAATGGCAGAAGGGCCTTAATGTTGAAATTGTAGGGGAGGGCTGAAAAAGTAGGGTGCAGGTATTCCTTCTGAAATTCCCCCATATCGGTGCTATCATTGATCGCCTGCAGAGAGGTACACAGACCCTGAATTCTTACCAAAATTTTCCCAAGATGCTACTCAAGTGTTTGCAAGTTGACACAGGTAACGTCCCTGTCAGTTACAATTTCTAAGAACTGGGATTTTGCTAAAGTGAAAGCATAACTCATTCAATGATTAGGGCTACTGAGAGGTTGAAAATGGAGTGTGAAGGGGATAACTCCACCGACTTCTAGGTTTGCAGATAGATTAATGGAGGAGGAGTGAGAAAATGTGGGGCGGTAGTCAGAAGAGCGACAGAAGGATTGCAAATGAGAGAGAAAGAGGAGGTTAGGCGTCATCCTGCTGGAATAGAGGATAGTCTGCGAAGAGTGGTAGATGTACAACAATGGGAAAAAATGAAGGAAAGCGCTAAGGCTAGCAGAGAAAGAGGTAGTTCTGCTACAACGGCAAAGAGATGAAGAGAGTAAGGAAGTGAGAAGACAGGTAAGGGATGTGGAAGAAGGAAGGTGGAGACATGAGCAGGTTCTGGGTAGATAGGACAAATCGGTTATCAGAACGGTTGAGGTGGATATGGTGAACAGGATGCTGCAACAGGTATAGGGACTGAGCAGGGAGGATGGGAGATGGCACCCAATGGTAGTGCTGATTATGCTTCCATGCCTGTAGAAGTGTCAGTGGGTGTAGTAGCCAGAGAAATGATGAAAAAGTAGAAGAAAGGGATGTCGAGCAGGGAGAGCAGTGCTTAGTCACCATACCTCCCACTCCAGTAGCAGTTATAAAAAACACACCATTGAGCCATAGGACATGCCTGGGTACTTGCATGGCTATAGCAAGTAGTAGGGGAGACATGAGGGAATCCCCAGAAAAAACAGTGTTAAATCAGTTTCTGTTGCTCCAGAAGGGTCTGGGGAGGGCGTATTATGTCCCATGGTCACACATGGACCGGAGTAACTTGATGAAGACATTTCCTTCACTCACTAAAGGGGCGGGGAAGTGGATTTATGCAATAAGAAAACACACTGCCGGTGTCATGTTGGACATAGGGGACATGAAGTGCTTAATAATGGTGCTAATGTGGGAGTGGTCAGTCGAGCTTTGGAAGAGATCGGGGTATCCGGGAGTTCAGTTGGATACACATACCCATGATGGAGCAGCTTTTAATAATCTTAGGGCACAGGCATGAGGGGGCTGGGGCTTACGGATTTCCTATCCCGTTAATGCCTAATATAAATTCAATTTTAGCATAAACGATCTAATTGGATGTTGATCCTGCGCACACATCCAGTTAATTCAGGAGATGTTGAGGACAGAAATGGGACAAGCATGGGACAAGAATATGGTGAATTAGGGACTTCCCAAAGAAGTACAGCATGATTTAGAAAAAGTGGTAGGGATGGAGGACAAGAGTTGGCTGGAAATTCAGGCACACATCATGCATTTTTGCAAGAGAAGACAGAAAAAAAGGGAGGCAGAATGTAGAGCAGACACACAAAGTAGAGTCTAAGCGTGGTCAAATGAAATTGGCAAAGATTTGTTTAGAAGGGGCAGTAATTATAAATTCTATGGAGGGACAGCAGAGGCAATAGGAACAACAGGGACACCGTGTACTGGGTACGACACAGAGTTAGGTGGATGGGTATGTTCCCAGTTTAAGGATAATGAGAGGGGTTGCGAGAGGCAGAGGAGGATTTGCACAGGGAAGTGGGTGATTTGGCAGGTTTGGAGCAATGGGTCCTCGGTTTAATGGGACGATGGGAAACAGTTATGGAGGATTTATGGGATTCAGTGTTGGACACGTGGAAGGTTGGGACATGTGTCATGAGATTGTCATGAACAGTCACAGTATCTTGACGTTGGAGCTCAACAGATGCAGGCCCCAGCCCTGCCATATGAACCTCGCTCTGTGCAATCACAGCAGGCACAGTTTGAACAAAATCCAGCGACTGGGGCTGCACAGACATTCAGGATCTCACCGACAATGCCAGCATAAGCATTGGTGCAGACACGTGACAAGAATCCTTTACCCCAAGCTACAGTTGTGAACTACACTGGAGCAAGTGTTTACGTGGCAAATCCCTTTTCATGTCCCCGGTGCTAAAATGTATCAGTAGTAGGACAGCCCAAAGGGATCTCTGATGGGTCCAGTCCAATCCATTACCACTGATCTGGAAGGGGAACCCCGGAAAGGTGTGTAGGTAAATGACGAAACGTTTTCTTTAATGGTTGACAAAGGAGCTACCAAGTCTTGTATTAAGGAAGGCGAGTCTCCCTTGTCAGTCAAAATGATGGACACACAGGGATTCTTTGGGGCTATCCTGTTGGTTCTTTATTGTATTGTATTGTATTTTTTTTATTTATAAAGCGCTCTTTCCCTATTAGTATGCTCTCAATGCGCTTTGTGATTGGAACGCCCGCAGTGACCACAGTCAATGTGTAGGAGGTTCTAAGGGTTTAGATTAAAGATACTTGTGTGCATTTTCGCCAGTTTAGGACTCTGCTGGCTGGCTAGGCTCCAGTAAGCAGCCCATAGGTCAGGCATTTGGGTGGGTGCTGTTGGTAATTTAGGATAGAGTGCTATTTCTGAAGATTCGATGAGTGCCCAGCTATACCAAATGTTATTTTCGTTGGTAGTCACTGTCTGCTATTGGCATAGGTGTTGGGGTATGTCAGGGGATCAGTGTGGATGTCTATGTGTGCTGCTAGACCGGAATAGCATAGCCATAGCTGCATTCTATGGTGCATGGGTTGATGTCCGTGTCTGTGGCCTGTTGTCATGATGCCTACCTCCAAGGAGCCAGGTCCAACCCAGCAACCCCAGAGGCAGGCATCATTCCCCCCAGGGAAGTGCCAGCGGGCCCAAGCTGGGGCCCTTTGGACACAGTCCTGGCGCCTTAGGCGCCAGGCTCATGTTGGACCCCTATCCTGGCGCCTTAGGCGCCAGGCTCATAAAGCTAGACATGTGTTCAAGTGTTTTAATGTGCACTTACCTGGGGCAGACCATGCTGCTACATCCAGGCCCTCTTGAGGCCTGAATGGAACTACTTTACCTGTGGGACTACTTTCCACCTGGGTGTGGTCGGGGAAGGATACATACCTGATCGGTGGAAGGATACATACCTGGTACTTCTTCCAAAGCTATTTAAACCACGCCCGATCAGCAACTCACGCTTCGCGTTGTTCTGCTCCTCGCAGCTGGACGCTCACCGTGTCAGCTCCTGCATCTGGACTTCAGCCACGCCTGTCAGCATCCTGGGTCACCTGCAAAGGGAGATAAGAGAGAATTGGCGATAAAGAAGACCTTACCTGCTAAAGCTGCATCACAGAGACATCACACTGACGATCCTGAAAGGGAAGACATCATTTTAAAAGCATTTCGCTTCGATTGCTGCAGCGTTGCATTTCATTCACCTTTCCTGGGCGCCACCATCTTCAGCAGCGATCATCCGGATCCGCACCCACTTCCCAGAGCCTAGAGAGAAAAAGACAAGAAAACAAGGTGAGAGAAGGCAGGGAATAGGAAAGGCTCAGTTTCCTTCTAAGACTTACCTGTTGGGTCATTCCCATTTCCTTTCGGGTCCTGCCGCTTCCTGGCATTCCGGACCCCGGCCCCTATGGGGAAAAAAGACAAAGACATTGAATGAGCGAATGCAAAGACATTACCTGAACGCTCATCCAGAACTTACCTGTCATTTACTGGAACTGCACGTTTCACTTCGGGTCGGCGCCATATCTCCGGCATTCCGAACCCCGGCCCCTAAGGGGAAAAAGACAAAAGCATTAGCGCTTGCTGCAATAAGACAATGAACATTATTATTAAGCTTGAACTTTTGAACTTGCAACAGAACTCTTACAGCGCCTCACCTGAATAGTCAAGCTTATTTTGAACTCCCATCAAACCTCAATCCAGTGAAGTAACTGGGTTTCAACGCGCCCCTGCATCAGAAGCAGGATGGAGAACTCATCCTTCCAGACCCTAAGGTGAGACTTCACGGGGAATCTTGGAAGGGTATCGTGGACGGTTGGAAGGGAGTGGGAGGCTTGAGCATTATTCCGTCAGTAGGTAATACTCCCTTTTCACGCACAGGGGAATATTCCTTCGAGCCAGAAAAGCCAGAGTAGAGGGGCCCTTCCTGTCCATTTCAGAGTCCTGCGCTTCACCATTGAAGAAGCATCAGCACTCGAAGCCAGACCTGCGCCTCCGTGGGAATCAGGTGAGCGTGACACCTGTGTCCACAGACATGGTGTAAGGTATACGTACCATATGCTTTAATTTAGCGTGGTTGGACCGTTCATTTTCTTTGTACAGTGTGGATGGCACAATCGTGTTATTCTTGGTCTCTCTGGAGCGAAGGTCTGAGCAGCAAGAGTGAGTCCCGTAGGGGGGAGGGTGTGGGGGATGAGGAGGATGATCAGGGAGAGGGAGGACAACTGCAAGGGTGAAAGTTGGTTGTGGAGTGCCTCTGCAAAAGCTGCCAGCATTCGTGAGATATTTGGTGGGTAAAAGTTTTGTTTTTCTTCAGAGAAGTAAGGTTTATTGTGGTGTGCTGCAGTGAGCGCTGCCTGCATCCCTGAGGTATTGATGGGTAGGAGTGTTGTCGTGCTTGGAGGGGGCGATATTTTGTCATGGTGAGCCTCTGCAAACACTGCTGGCATCCGTTCTGTAATTGGTGGATAGGAATGTTGCTGTGTTTGGGTTCAGTGATATAGTTTGGGGAAGGGGAGTGGTTCAAGAGGATGTTGGGAAAAGCCTCATTTTTAAGGCCTTTCTGAATTTCATGTGATTTGCAGCATTGCAAATGTGTTAGGGTAGGGAGTTCCAGATGATCAGCGCTTGGACGGAGAATGAGGATCCGCCCAGCCTGGAGGAGCTGTGAAGTGGGACCACTAGGCAATATGCTGTGTGAGATCTGAGACTCCTTGAGGGGTGGTAGCACTGGATTTTGTTTCGAAGGAATTCCAAGCCAGTGTTGTGGATGGCCCGGTGGGTGAAGCACATCGCTTTAAAGATAGTGCGTCAACAAATCAGGAGCCAATAGAGGACGTTCAGTGTACAGCTGATGTGTTCTCTGTGAGGTAGATTAATGAGCGGGCGTGCTGCAGAATTTTGGATTATTTGCAGTTTCCTTTGTTGAAACGCTGGTACGCCAAGGTAAAGGCCGTTCCTGCGTGGTCTAAGCAGGAGAGGATGATGGCCGAGAAGCGGTGAGGATAGGTGAGGTAAGGGAAAATACGCCTGAGAATCCGTAAATAGATGAAACAGGTTTTAGACACTGAGGTGGTGTGTTGGGAGAGGGATACGTCCATGTTCAATGTGCATCCAAGGTTTTTCACCAGGTTTGAAGATGTGGGTGCGGGTACTAGGGATTGCAGCCATGGAATCGATTGGGGAAGGAGCGCTGTTTTCCTGTAGAGTAGGATTTCAGTTTTCCCAGGGTTGAGGGTGAGGTGATTCGTCGTCATCCAGTGGTCAACATCTGAGAGGCATGATGACAGGTCTGGACTGTTGGATCCTGGAGATTTGGGGATTTTAAGGATGATCTGGGTGTCGTCTGTGTAGTTGTAGCAAGTACGATTGTGGGAGCAGATTATTGCGGGCAGGGCTTTTAGGTAGAGGTTGAAGATTAGGGGAGATAGGGAGGCTCCTTGTATGTCCCCTTTTCCTACTGGGCGTAAAGTGGAGGTGAAAAAGGTGGATATGCATGATTTGTGAGCGATTAGCGATGAAAGAGGAGATCCATGCGAGGGCTGTGTTTTTTATTCATAGTGTTTTTAGCCTGTCTAGAAGGATAGTGTGATCAGTGGTATCGAAGGCTGTGGAGAGGTCAAGTAGAATGAGTACAGCGCAGCCTTCTGTGTCAGCTGTTCATTTTAGGTCATCCCAGACATAGATTAGGAAGATTTGGTTCCTCTGAGTGGCCAGAATCCCGATTGCACAGGGTCTAGTAGGTTGTTGGCTTCAGTGAATAGACCAAGCTGCTTGTATGCTGTACGGTCCATTATTTTGGCCATGAAGCATCTGTTAGAGATTGTTGTCCCCGTGGAGGAGTGGGTCGAGTGTCGGTTTTTTTAGGATTGGTTTGATGTAGGAGGTTTTTAGAGTTTCCGGGAAGCATCCTAATGTGAATGAGTGGTTGAGAATTGAGTGTGCAATACTGCCTGCACAGGTAGAAGCTAGAATGTTTTTGAGGAGTGTGGGCAAGCAGGGGTCCTCAGGGGAGCCTGATGGGTGGCTTTGTGCTAGGAGGGAGTGGAACTCCTGGTGCGAAATGTGAGAGAAAGAGTTGAAGGTTTGTATCGAAGGGGGGTTTGACAAATGTCAGCCTGTGGGCGGGTAGGGGGCAGGGGCACGCATTGCAATATAGAGATGATGGCAGAGTGTCTGTCAATGACAAGATTGTAATGATTAGGTGTCACATAGGGCTTGGGAGACGGGCGGGGGTGGCTCGAGCAGGCCAGGGAGTTGAATTCGAATATGATTCTATGCAGTTCCTTGCTCGGGTAGCAAGTGTTTAGAATTCTTTTCCCATAGAATGTTTTCTTGGTTTTTCTGATTTCTAGTCTGTATGTGTTGTTCTTGCAAGGGCGGTTTTGTTCTAGGACGTAGGGTTGGTTCTCCAGGTCTGTTCCAGACAGTGCTTGAGGGTTTTTAGTGATTTGTGGTTGGAAGTGAATCACCTGCATGTGGGTCCTGATCTCTGAGTGATCAGTCCATGATGGGGTTTGGGGGGCTGGGTAGATATGTTTGTAGTACTGAAGATTGCAATGAGGGTGTGACCTCCCATGTGGGTGGGTGTGGAGATGTATTGTGTCAGATTGAGCGATCAGGGCATAGGGTTTGAGGGTGAGTCGAACCATGGTTGAAATCCCCTAAGATGGTAAGTGTTGGATGGAGGTTGAGGTTGGTGACCAGAACTTCACAAATTGTGTCTGTGAAGTTTTTGTTGTAGCCATGTGGTCTGTAGAAGACTAGGAAGTAGTGCAAGGTGGAGGGTGAGAGTTGCAGTTTTACCATGAGGGATTCGTAGTCTCTGGTGTTTGTTGAGGTGCCCTTAATTATTAATGGGAATTGGTGTTTGTGTAGTATCGCAAGTCCTCCACCCCTTTGCGATCTCTTCCGGACAGTAAGGTTGTAGCCGAGTGAGAAGGCTTTGTGCGCGATGGCCTCATAATCGTCACAAAACCACGTCTCAGTGATGAAAACGATGTCTGGGTTTTCTTCAGTGATGAGGTCAGAGATGTGGAATTTATTTTTGGAGACTGACCTGACATTGATGAGTATGCAGGATAGTTGGTGGGGTGTCCTTGTAAGTGCTGGGGGGGTAGGGTTGTGAGTGGTAGGGGGAGCTGGAGTGAGGGGGGCAAAGAGGTGGGTGGTGCAGAAACTAAATACAGTCGTCCCTAGATTTGTAGGCAGTGAAGTACAGTGGTACCTGGGTTTGGGAAACCTGGATAGGATAATGGGAGAAAAAGCCTAATGGGTCTTTTAACAGTCAAATACAGTAGCACCTAGGCTTGGGACACCTAGATAATGGGAGAAAATGCTAATGGGTCTTTCAACAGTCAAATACAGTAGCAGCTAGGTTTGGGACACCTGGATAATGGGAGAAAATGCCTAAATGAGCCTTTCAATCTGGCACAATCTTACAGAAACCAGGCTAAATATGAGGTATGGCTATCTGGCACAATCAGACTCAATGCTATTGGAGACAGGAGATCTTATAGGGTCAGACAGCCTAATGGGGAACAGTGATTGCTGGTAACTATTTTCAGATCTCGCATACCTTCTATATTTACCTCTATACCTGCTTTACTTTCTACTTCTGTGACATCTTTTTGCTATACCCCTCGCCTTTCTTCTCGCGGTGGCAGCACTGGTATATTGTATCATTCTTCTTTTTCTATTGTTTCTCATAAGTAGATTTTTCCTCAATTTTCTACATTTGAATTTTCCCACGCTATTTTCTCAGCTACTTCGTCTTGACCTTCAATTTCATTCCTATTAATCTACCGTCCTCCAGGTCTTGTTACATCATTTTGCTAGAACATTGATACATTGCTTTCTTTCTTGCTCCCTACTACTGTCCCTTTTACTGTTACAGGTGGTTTCATCTCAATCTCTCATCTACTCACTCTACTCTTCCATTTCTTTCTAGTATTGATTCTTACTTCCTTACTTCTCTTCCTACACCTCCTTCTCATATATTGGGCTCCTGTTTAGATCTTGTATTTACTTCTTCTGTAGTTCCTTCTCCTGTGTCTTCTCCTCTGGTCTATTTATCGGACCATCACCTGCTCTTGTTTTCAATTTCCTCTGCTGTTTCTTCCCATATTACTTCTTCTTCTTCCCTTACTTTTTTGTGTCGTGATATACGCAGATTTAACACAACACTTTTCACTTCTAAAGGTATTTCTAAACTGGGATCTCAAGCTTAATTTTCGAATCTATCAGCAGATAAAGCTCCCTAATCTCTTTCTTCTTTACATACTCTGTCTCTTGACTCACTATAACCCTCTTCTCTTTTTTGTCCATCACAGAAACCTCCTCAGCCTTGGCTGTCTTCCCATCTCTGTGCTATGCGTTCTTTGGTGCATAGATTGAGGATGGCTAAAACTGAAGACACCAGAAAAATATACTTCCTACATTTCCTATCATACTTTATATGATAATGGCCTTCTATCTGCAAAACAATCTGATTTCTCTGATCTAATTCACTGTCAATCCTCTCATCCTAGATGCCTTTTCCAAAATCGTTCTCGACTGCTCTCATCACCTATTCCTGACCCCTCTATCAATTCTACTCTTACTGCTACTGATCTTGCACTCTATTTTACTACTAAAGTCTCTTAATTCCGATCAGCTATTGTGTCCTCTCGTGCTGAGAACAATTCTATGTCCTCCTTACCTATTCTTGAATCTCCAAAAGCAATCTTCTCTGGCTTCACTCCTATCACCAATGAAGACACTCTTTCCCTTCTTGCTCGTGCTCACCCTATTTCAACTCCTCTGGATCCTGAATCATCTGTACTTATACCTAAAATCTATCCTTCTCTTGTATCCTACCTTACAATTCTATTTAATTCTTGCCTCCTTTCATCTACTTTCCCTTTCTCATTTACGCATGCCACTATCATTCCACTATCATTCCTTCTGCCTCTAATTTCTCACTTCTCCCATACCTGTCTAAAATCCTCAAACTTGTGTGTTACACTCAACTTTACACTTTTGTTTCCCAAAATTCTATTCTTCCTTGTTTTCAATCTGGGTTTCACCCTGATTATCCACCTGAGACTGCTCTCCTCTCCGTTCTTGACTCATCACACTCTGCACATCACGCTAAACAATCCTCTTCTCATAATTCTTGATCTTTCTGTCGTGTTCGATACAGTTTATCATACACTCTTGCTCTCTGCTCTCTCTTCCTTCCGTTTTCTGTTTCTAGCCTCTTGGTTTGAATCTTATCTCTCTCAGAGAACTTTCTCAGTTTCGTGGGCTGGGGTCTCTTCTGAAACACACTCACTCACTTGTGGCGTTCCTCAAAGCTCTGTCCTGGGTCCTTTTATTTTTTCCATCTACACTTCTTCATTAGCTGGGGTTATCTCATCTTTTGTGTTCTTACATCATTTCTACCCTGATGATACACAGCTTTTTCTTTCATTTCCAAATTTTTCTGATGAGATCCACCCCAAACTTAGCGCCTGTTTAATGGCTATCCAATCATGGATGTGCGATCACTTTCTTCTTCTTAATGCAGCAAAAACTGAGGTCATTTTCTTTCCTTCTAACTCATCTTCTCTGGCTTCTTTACCTTCTGTTATATCATTTCCGCCGGCTCAGTGACCTATCTCATGAGCTGTGCATAATCTTGGTCTTTTTCTTGATTCAGATCTTTCTTTCACTCAACAGATCACACTTATTGCTCGCTCCTGTCGTTTTCACCACTATAACATCTGGAAAGCCTGCTTGTTCATGACTTTTAAAGCAACACAATTATTGGTGTGTGCTCTAATCTTTTCACAATTTTTCTACTGCTCGTCTGCAATTTTCGGGCTCCCAATCTCTTGCTTGGCTCCACTTAAATCTGCACTTCATGTGTGATTCATTTTCTAGTTCTACACATTCCTTTCGACTCTATCTCTTCCTCCTTGGTTCAATTTGGTGGGCTTCTTTTTCATAAATGTCTTAAGTTTAATTTCTTATGTTTGGTGTTTAAAGCACTTCATTGTCTTGCTCCTCCCTATCTTTCTTTGCTTGGCTCATTTTATCTTCATTTGCTTCCTCTTTGTCCTGCTTCTCATTTCCGTTTTTTGTTATCCCCTCTCCTCTGTGTGCTCAATCTCATTTCTGATCATTTTCTCTTCTTGCACCTTTGAATTGGAATACTCCCCCTCTGTCTCTTTGATCTATTATTGTTTACTCCTCCTTTCGAGCCTCTTTATGCTCTCAGTTACTTTCATCTGGTTAGCAAGGTCCTACTGCAATTCTGAAATACATTTTTGATCCTACTATATGTACTGTTTTATTGCTATGTAAAGCGCTTTGGTGTAAGGTGCTATATAAAATAAAATACAAAAACAACCAAATACCTTATATGTTGCTGCAGGTTGAGGGCTGCCGGCTCCTCAGGCTAACACATGCCAACACGATATGGAGTTGTCTTTGCAGGAACTGCCCTTTGCCTCAGGGTGCTTTGCTGATGGGGCTGCCCGGGCAGGGGCTGCCCTGGCTAAGTTTCTTAGAAGGAGGGGGGTCCAATTGCGGGAGTGGAGGGAGGGCTTTAGGGCAGGATAAGATATTTGTATAAGGGTGGGGAATCAAAATGTATCAGCCCCTTTTTTGTATTGTACAGGCACACTCATTTGGGAAGGGAAATCTTGAGCAAGTTGCAGATGGGGATTGCCTTCGCAGAAAAGTAAAAAATATGCTCAACCTCAGGGTTGTATCCAGTAAGAGAAGCAGTGCATGTTCAGACCTATTGTGGCAACAGCACAATTAGTAGAGTTCCTGTGCATGCAGCATTGTTTCTTTATGGGGTGATGGCTTCGTTGAGTTGGTTCCCGGGGAGCAGAAAGCAGGCCTGGCAAGTGCCATTTTTGTTTTTATTTCAGCCTGATATCCCAAAGGAAGTAATGCCAGATGCCATTGTTATGATGCTCTTGGAGGTTGCAGTGATGAAGAAGAACAGGGTGGTTCTCCCAGGCACAGATGAGGAAGGCAGACAGTTGTGCACAATTCTGTACATCGTTCCGTCCTTATCTCTAAGGGATGTGTGCAACGAGCAATTGTTCAATGACACTGAGGACACAGGAGAGATGGTGTTTGAAATTGGGGTGCCTTGCCAGATAGTGATAGAGCAAAGGGAAGTAGCACAGACCATGCTCATCGTTAAACATGCATTGCCATTTTGGAAGGAAGATTTGGCAGTCCATTTGTGGACCAGTAATCCTCATGATGTGAGGCTGCTAAAAAGTGTTTGAGCAGTGAGGATACATTTGAAACCTGGTGCGATATTACCACGAGTTAAGCAGTACCCCATGTCTAAGAAAGCAGAGAAAGGGATTTATCATACCATTATGGCATTGTTAAAGCAAAGAATAATACATCCTTCTGTGTCCCCATGCAATATATCTATCTACCATGTGAAGAAAGCAAAGGGGTCCATTTTGAGGATGGTCCAGGATTTGCTCCCCCTCAATAATATTGTTAAGGTGGAATTTCTAGTGGTACCAAATCCTGCCACCATTCTCTATAACATCCCTCCTACGCTGATCCACTTCACGGTAATTGTTCCCTTACACCCCAATTCGCAGTACCTCACAACATTTAAGTATCATGACAGAGATGCAAGCACACAAGGTGCCCTAGTGGTACTGTGAATCTCTGAGTGTTTTTAACAGGATGGTTCAGATGGATTCCGTAATTCGGATTGTGGACAATCTATTAGTCTGCAGCACTTCAGAGGAGCAGTGTCGAAGAGACTCAATAACTCTACTCAACTTGCTTGCTGAGAAGAGGTACAAAATGGGCAAACAAAAATTGCAGTACTGTCACAGAGGTAGTATATTTGGGGCAAATAATATGGCCTGCAGGCACAAAGGTAACGCAGGAGGGATCCACTGCAATTCCGAATACGCATCAACCAGACACAGTGAAACAGATGCAGCAGTTTTGGGGTGCTGTAACTATTGTAGGTCATGGATCTTTATATACTCTGGTTAGGTGAGGCCCTTATTACAGGGAAGCACAGAAGGTGAAAGGTCCAATAGAGTTGTCTGAGGAAATGGGGACTTGCTTTTGGAACTCAAGACTGCGATCAGGTATGCTCCAGTCCTGGCAAACCCAAATTACAAGAAGCCGATCTTTCTCTTT
The DNA here is from genome assembly GCF_040938575.1 of Ambystoma mexicanum. NCBI lineage: Eukaryota > Metazoa > Chordata > Amphibia > Caudata > Ambystomatidae > Ambystoma > Ambystoma mexicanum. Next base: position 899,664,689 of record NC_090937.1, on the reverse strand, counting down.
TCCTAATCAAATGGGCAGGTAACAACCGCGATCCTGACCCAGCAAATATCGCTAGGCCACAAAACGTTAGCATATTACAGCAGACTTCTAGACCCAGTGATGCAGGGACAGTTCCCTTGTGAGCGAGCTCTAGCAGCAGTGGCTTTTGTGATTCAAAAGTCTTTGACCATTATTATGGGTTGCCCGGTTACATTGTACGTGGAGCATGTAGTCCTCGTGATTTTAGAAAAGTCTAAATCCACGTTGATGACTCGGAGAGTGTCAGGGTATGAGTTAATTTTGTCAACTGTATCAATTCATCCGATGCAATGTCACCTAGTAAATTACAGAACATTTGTAGAAGAGCCAGAGGATATTGATCACAACTGTTCCATGAATAAGGGAGAAGAATAGGAGAGGGTAAATGAGAAAGAGGAGGCCTTGGAAGGAGTCAAGTGCGTTTTGATGATGAGTCTTTGATCATCAACCAGGAGATGGGTGAGAGGCATACTGTCGTGGGTCTTGTTGATGGGGAGTACCGGGTCACACTGAAGAGACGGTTGCCTTCTCAGTACTCTGCACAAGCGGCGGAAGTGGTAGCACCTATAAAGGTTCTAGAAATGTGTAAGGGGAAGGCAGTTATTGTTTATTCTGACTCTGGGTATGTCACCTCCACCGTCCAGTCTGTGATATCAAGATACCAGAGAAAAGGGTTTAGGAGGTCTGACAGGTCCGCTGTCCAGCATGTTGTGCTGCTATCTCAGCAATTGAACCATTATCCTTGCCAGCAGCAGTGCGCTGCCCATACTAACTGCACTAATTTAATTGCTCTCCAAAATGATTCCACAGACAAGATGGCGAAAGAAGCAGAAGATTTTCCTGAAAATTGAATCTGTTTCCCAACAGGTACAGTTACCAGCCCCGTACACTGCAGTCCTTGTGCTCCAGATAATAGAAATGCAAGGGAAAGTCCCTGGAGAAGAACAGGATCTCTGGAAAAAGCGAGGATGTGTTCTCTCACACACAGATGTGCTTTGGAGACAGGAGTTGATGGGGAAGGTAATAATGCCTGTAGAGCTGCTTCTTTTGGCCTAAAGCAACTACATTACCTGTTGCGCATTTCTCAATGACAAATCGCAGCAGAGCTCCAGGAGGACTTGTTTATTCCTAACTTCCAAGAACAGGTAAGTAGATTCATATGTAATTGTGTAGTGTTCAAGGAGTTAAATCCCGGATACCATGACATTGGTGAGGGGGGAGGGGTCTTGCCCAGGACCTCTGGTCCATTCAAGGAGCTGCACATCGATTTTTTGAACATGATAACTATTTGCAGTAACATCAGATATCTAATTGGCATGGATTGTCCATTCTCCCAGTGACTTTAGGTTGGTCCCTACATACACCCTGATGCTAAATCGACAGTTAGATTTCTGGTGAGAGAGGTATTTCCAAGATGGGGAATTTGCAAGGCCCTAAAATCCGGCAATGGAACCCCCAATGCCTTGGTCGCAGAAAGGCTGCAGGCCAACGGGATCATGGAGAGGCTCAATGGAGTCCGTAAGGCCTATTTAATAAAATATGTGAAGAATTTAAATAATAATTGTGCACATGCCTCCACTAGCGCAAAACCAGCCAGGAATGGACCACCACATGATCCCTTATGAAATCTTGACAGGATGAAGACCACAGCAGTCATTGGAGACGTGTTTAGGGACTGCCTTACAGCATTAACAAAAAGTGTGACGATTATATCGTCACAGGTTGTGTTTTCTCACCAACAGACAACAGGAGAAAGCGGCAAGAATACTGATGATCAGCACAAGACACAGCTTCTCCGCAGGGACCTCATCTACATTTGTACCTTCATGCATCACTGGAACAAGCAGTGTTTCCATGGGCTATATAGTCTATGCGACTCTGACTGCCTTGATGGCGGAAGGAAAAAAGATGTGGATCCACCAAAGGGATACTTGAAGGGATACCGGCAGCCCTCCACCGACACAGGAGCAGTCCTAGAGAGTACAGACTTCCCTAAGGATTTACCGTTTGTTTCATTGTAAATGGGGGTGTGAGCAGAGATCTGGAATTTCAATCATTTTTTGTATAGGGAAAAGAATGTCTGAGATTGCAAATTGTGTAAAAATGAAGGTTTGTGTGCTTGTCTTGGCCCTTGGGTCATCATGTCGGAAGATGACAACTACTATAAAAAGGGGACATTTTACATTTTCTAGTTTTATGTCCGAGGAGAAAATGTTAAGAAAGAACAGAATTGTCACTAAGAATCTTTTTGATAATGATGACGAGGAGTTAGCTACTACAATGAATGCATATGGTTTTGCAATGGATAACATATTCTATAGCCATATCAGGAAGGTGGAGAGAGAGCGATCTGTAGGATATTGCTACATCAGCTCTCCCATCACCCAGGCTTCTGGCATTCCTAGGATATTTATCTCCAGTGAGGCAGAGGTAGCAGATGCACTATGCCTAGTGGACCTAGCCCTGTGCAGGGTTTGAGGGCAGCTTAAAGGGTAGTCAATAATGGCATCAATCATACCAAGTGATGAGTGTTCAATTGCTGAGAGTGCAGAACACAAAAATATCAAGTGCGTTCAGTGAGTTCAATTGACCTTGGAAGGAGCTCTTTTTTCTAATAATCGACCAGTGCAAGGGGTGAAGAGTTGCAGAGCTGGAAGAATGCACAAATAAATCAAGAGTGTGGGACAGCATGGAGAAATCATGCACAGTTTCTGAAGTGGAGGCAGAAAAACCTGTTAAGATACAGGCACTGATTTTTTCCTGTGTTTTAACGGCAATGGCATGGTGCTCATTGGCACAATTGGGGAGTTAAGTCGCACGCTTCACATCAGAGATCTAGCTGGGGGTACGGCTGCTCTTCTTGACGATGTTTTGACCTTTGGACCGGTGGACAGAATGCCTAAAGGCAGTTGCCTCCAGCCTGGTGCGGTGTGTGTAGTTTCTCTACCCTTCTTGTGCCAGTTCTTGTGATCCCTGAACAGCATCTGAATTTGGCACGTTCAATGCCTGAAGTTACATCTGTGCCCCCTTTTTCTCTGTGCCCCTTGCATTGCTTATAAGTCCGTATATGAATAAAGACTATGTTTGGTAGCAACAATCACAAACAATTGCAGGGTAGGAAAATATCAAGGTACCTTTTAGCAGCATTATCACCTTCTTTAGCAGACATTCCTGATCGATATCGGTTGTTTATCCACACCAAGACCTTATTTGCCTCCCTACTGGCACCTGGCGCGAAAGCAGTGGCCAATGCCAAACTAATCCAGCTGTCCAAGTTTGAACTCCTACTCTTGATAAACGCATCAGAGTCAGTGTTCAGTGCCATTAGGGACGAATTAAGGGCACACAGTGTTATGACTCTACAGAAATGGTACATCGACAAATGAACAAATGGGGGACAGTGAGGAAGATGTTATTGGTTGGTGGGTTTGGACCCAACCTGAGGATTTAGAAAATGATAAACACTTTTGAATATTGTGTATTAAGGACACCCAGGGGTGTATATGGGTCAGGGACTCAGTGGATAATTGGGAAGAAGATGAGGGTGACATGACAAGGATGCAAAAAAATTGGATTTACAAAGATTAACAGGCCGATTCATGGAATTAATGTGCGCTGAAAATTCCGGCGCAAGCTTGCGAAACTGTGCGAATCGCAGTGCAAGTGCGAAAATCGCAGCAAAACCCGCGCACATCTATTCATGGAAGTCCGTGCGTGAGTAAAATGTGGGATGTGCGCTGAAAATCTGCGTGGCGCACACCGGCGCACAGGTCATTTAACGTTGTGCGCTACGGCCACAGCAAAAGCGCACATAGCGCGGTGCACATAACAAAAGTAGGCGTAACACGCGGAATGGGGAACAACACGTGAAAATGTGGGCGTCACGGGGGAAGTACAGGAGGCAAGTGCGCGGAACGCCCACACGTTCACCTACAACACGTATTCATGGAATCGAATAGGGCAAACCAGCTCACCGGCGAAGATGCGCACAGGCCTAAACACGTACGCCACACGAAGGCAGGCGGTAGCGTCCCTGCGCATGAAAAAAATGTGCGCCAAAATGTGCGCTAACAAAAAGCACGTATATACAGCTCTGATGATTGTCCCATACTGTGGCCCTCTAGGACAAATGACGTGCAAAGGGATACGCGACAAACACGAACACCTGCTGTGTCAAAAATAGCGTGTGCGTGTATTTCGGGGGTGAGCGGGAAGTTTCACATGCGATTGGCCTTGGGCGAGCGGGGTGCGTGTAAATCTGGGATTGTGGGAAGTTTCACACGCGATAGGCCCTGTGCGAGTGGGGTGCGTGTATTCCAGGGGTTCGCGTGAAGTTTCACACGCGATTGTCCTGGGTACGTGTAAATCTAGGGTGCACGGGAAGTTTCACATGCGATTGGCCTTGGGCGAGCAGGGTACGTGTATTTCGGGGGTGCGCGGGAAGTTTCACACGTGACAGGCCCTGTGCGAGTGGGTTACGTGTATATCTGGGGTGCAGGAGAGTCCTACACGTGAATTGGCAGTGTGGGTCCTCCCAGGTGTTCCCTCTACACCCTCCACGGCCCCTGCAGGCATCCCACACCACAGGGGACTACCCTGCACCCCTGGTCATGTCCCGCAGGCAGCCCATCCACCATGGGCATGCCCCCCAGCCAAGCCACATGTCACCTTGCAGTACTGATCACCAACGCATACCCCCTCCACCCCCACCCCCCAGCAGTGCAGTGCACCTGCCAGCAGGACCCCACTCATGTCCCACTCATGTCCCCTTGCACCCCCATCCCCCAGCAGTGCAGGGCACCTGCCAGCAGGCCCCCACTCATGTCCCCTTGCACCCCCACCCCCCAGCAGAGCAGGGCACCGGCCAGCAGGCCCCCACTCATGTCCCCTTGCACCCCCACCCCCAGCAGTGCAGGGCACCTGCCAACAGGCCCCCACTCATGTCCCACTCATGTCCCCTTGCACCCCCACTCCCCAACATGGCAGGGCACCTGCCAGCAGGCCCCCACTCATGTCCCACTCATGTCCCATTGCACCCCCACTGCCCAGCAGTGCAGGGCACCTGCCAACAGGCCCCCACTCATGTCCTATTGCACCCCCACCCCCCAGCAGTGCAGGGCACCTCCCAGCAAGCCCCCACTCATGTCCCCTTGCACCCCCACCCCCCTGCACTGAGGGGCACCTGCCAGCAGGCCCCCACTCATGTCCCCTTGCACCCCCACCCCCAGCAGTGCAGGGCACCTGCCAGCAGGCCCCCACTCATGTCCCCTTGCACCCCCACCCCCCAGCACTGATGGGCACCTGCCAACAGGCCCCCACTCATGTTCCATTGCACCCCCACACCCCAGCAGTGCAGGGCACCTGCCAACAGGCCCCCACTCGTGTCCCATTGCACCCCCACCCCCAGCAGTGCAGGGAACCTGCCAACAGGCCCCCACTCATGTCCCATTGCACCCCCACCCCCCAGCACTGAGGGGCACCTGCCAGCAGGCCCCCACACATGTCCCATTGCACCCCCACCCCCCAGCAGTGCAGGGCACCTGCCAACAGGCCCCCACTCATGTCCCATTGTACCCCCACCCCCAGCACTGAGGGGCACCTGCCAGCAGGCCCCCACTCATGTCCCCTTGCACCCCCAGCCCCCAGCACTGAGGGGCACCTGCCAGCAGGCCCCCACTCATGTCCTATTGCACCCCCAACCCCCAGCAGTGCAAGGTAACCCTGTAGGACACGCGGGGAGCAGCTTACAATCATTTTCCTCCCTTTCTAGCCTGCAAACACCCTGCAAAGGCCCTGCTTTAGCTTTTGGCACCAAATGAGGAAAATAAGCTGGTAATATCTAGAGGAAGGGGCGCACACCATCCTGATGGAGCAAGCAATCAAGCTATGGCCTCTTCTAACATGCATGCTGAAAAACATCCATTCTTGGGTTTTGCACATAACTGTTAAGATGAGATCGGCAGGATGCATCCACTTCACACACGCCCCCCCCACTTTGTGAGGCCATGGGCAGTTTTCCCCCCATGATACCCTGCATTTGATAGCACTCCTTGCATCCCTGGTATGTGAATTTCAGGGCCTTCTCTGCAGTTGGATTGGGAGTCAACAGGCAATAGCTGTGGCTGCAAGAAACCCCACATACTGTTTCATTTCAGCTTGTTGAAGTGATGCAAGATCCTTTCAATGGCATACAACACTGTTAGCATTCCCTCTTTGTAAGGCAAGTTGGGAAGTTGGGAAGTCCAGTGCTACTCGCTACCCAGGAATAAGGGATATAAAGGTTCACTCAGTAAGAAGATCACTCCAACATTCATCTTATGAAACCAACTCTTTGTTCAGTGTGGGTTTTGGTAAGAGGGTAGACTACAGCTGATTGTGATTTCTATTTTAGTCAAATGTTAACCTCTTGCTGAATGAGAGCGTGACAAAAGGAACTTCATTATTTATTCTGGTCAGTAGTAAAACGCAGGGGTAAGCCAGTGGCTAAAGCTATTCAGGAGTTTTAATTGTGTGATGAAGCGGGTTTTTTTTGTAGATTGGAAAGTTTCAATGGAACGGTGACCTAAGGAATGATAAAGCATCATTAACAAAGATAAATCATTCAACAGCCTATCTCATATCTAGGGGAATAGTCATGCGAGCCATGTGCAAATCAAGAGTTAGGGCTAAAATGGCTTATGCCAGTTATTGCTAGTAATGAATTGTTTCAATACCATTGTTTAACCATGTGTTGAAGTCGTGACCCACTACGGACGAATCATAAAATGAGGTGTGTTGTGAATATAATCTGAAGATAACTATTAAGATAAAACTTGCCAATAAAAATTTATGAATTGACAAAAAGATGGGATTTCTTTGAGGAAGGTTTGGTTCAATCATGTTTGGGGAGGTGGATTGCATTAAAGTATTTAGTTGTGATTTAACTGTTGGAAAACTTTATAAAAGATGTGAACTGATGTGGTTTGTTGAGACTTGGGTTAGTTTGTTCCTGCAACACCATCTAACTGCTCCCCGGGAAATTGTGCAATAAACTTGTACTCACGTCTTCGGTGGTGGGCCTATTTGTGTTAAGGTGATTTAAGGCCCATCTACACATTTGGTGAGCCAGGTAGAAACCCAGGCATTCAAAGATGTTGGGGGTCTTCTGTCCACACCTCTAAGTTACGACACCACAGGACAGAGACCAGTCTTCTGTGCACAGTTAAAAAGAGGTCTGCGGACGTCATATTGCTTACAGGTCCATCTGCCTCCAGAGACGTGGTACAGTAGCCTAGCTGCGCAGGGCGATTTGACGGAACACCACATCGGAGCGCCTCGCGTTCAGACAATGCACATTTGTGGTATAAAGCAAGGGGGAAACAGAGATAGTTAAGGGGTTGTTTCCTTGATTTAAGGGATTTTTGGTAAGGGTAGACTTGGAGTGTGGGTGTGAAATTAGTTAAGGTTGCAGGGATTGGAAAAGTGTATGTTTTTGATATAGTGGTTGAACTATATTTTTTGCTGTAAGTCCTTTGTATAAATATTGTTTATCAGTTTGTTATTTTAGAAGTGTGAGGGGATATCTGACCCTGCACGCCCAGTGTGAGGATTGTCCTGATACCCTTTAGGTTGCTTGTCTGGTTGGCTGGAGCCATCACCTAAGGATGTGATGGTATCTAATGGTAAATTCAACCATAGATACTGTTCTGAAGTAGGCTCTTGACATTTCCTTGCATTAGCTGTGCGGGTAGAATCCTCACCTCAGTCTTCTTGGTTTATCGAAGTAGTGAAGGTGAAACTTCTTGGAGTAGAGAAGGTCATATTAGTAAAAGAGAGAGAAGCGAGAGCAGTGGCGCTGTGGAGGAAAGCATTGCGCCCCTCCTATGCTCGAGTGGTGGGGATATCTCAGACATATTGGCCGGAAAGTGTTTTTGATAAAATATTGTCTTCTGTGTATAAACGAGAGGGAGAATTGAAGTAAATGGTGAAGTAATTGCAATATAGACGAGTACAGTGAATGAGTGTGGAGTACGACTAAGGAATCGGGTAAGGGTAAAAAGGGAGTTCTTGGTGCACATTTTCTTTGTGCCACGGGTTTGGCTCAGTATCAGATTTTTTTGTGAAACTATTTTTGATAACTTGGTTTGGAGTATGGAGACTCAGTTGATTCATTTGCACCATGTGTTGTGAACATTATATTGTATCATAGAGAATGGCTGCAGGAGAGTAATGGAAAATGATACATTCTTGGCCTATTGATGGAACTGATGATACAGGGATATTAGATAACCCACATACCTTTTTAATTGCAAAGCACAAGGGCTTGAAGTAAGAGAAGCGGTTAAACATCTTGGAATTATGGAGGATGTATGAAAAATGGCAGAAGGGCCTTAATGTTGAAATTGTAGGGGAGGGCTGAAAAAGTAGGGTGCAGGTATTCCTTCTGAAATTCCCCCATATCGGTGCTATCATTGATCGCCTGCAGAGGGGTACATAGACCCTAATTTCTTACCAAAATTTTCCCAAGATGCTACTCAAGTGTTTGCAAGTTGACACAGGTAACATCCCTGTCAGTTACAATTTCTAAGAACTGGGATTTTGCTAAAGTGAAAGCATAACTCATTCAATGATTAGGGCTACTGAGATGTTGAAAATGGAGTGTGAAGGGGATAACTCCACCGACTTCTAGGTTTGCAGATAGATTAATGGAGGAGGAGTGAGAAAATGTGGGGCGGTAGTCAGAAGAGCGACAGAAGGATTGCAAATGAGAGAGAAAGAGGAGGTTAGGCGTCATCCTGCTGGAATAGAGGATAGTCTGCGAAGAGTGGTAGATGTACAACAATGGGAAAAAATGAAGGAAAGCGCTAAGGCTAGCAGAGAAAGAGGTAGTTCTGCTACAACGGCAAAGAGATGAAGAGAGTAAGGAAGTGAGAAGACAGGTAAGGGATGTGGAAGAAGGAAGGTGGAGACATGAGCAGGTTCTGGGTAGATAGGACAAATCGGTTATCAGAACGGTTGAGGTGGATATGGAGAACAGGATGCTGCAACAGGTATAGGGACTGAGCAGGGAGGATGGGAGATGGCACCCAATGGTAGTGCTGATTATGCTTCCATGCCTGTAGAAGTGTCAGTGGGTGTAGTAGCCAGAGAAATGATGAAGAAGTAGAGGAAAGGGATGTCGAGCAGGGAGAGCAGTGCTTAGTCACCATACCTCCCACTCCAGTAGCAGTTATAAAAAACACACCATTGAGCCATAGGACATGCCTGGGTACTTGCATGGCTATATCAAGTCTCCCTTGTCAGTCAAAATGATGGACACACAGGGATTCTTTGGGGCTATCCTGTTGGTTCTTTATTGTATTGTATTGTATTTTTTTTATTTATAAAGCGCTCTTTCCCTATTAGTATGCTCTCAATGCGCTTTGTGATTGGAACGCCCGCAGTGACCACAGTCAATGTGTAGGAGGTTCTAAGGGTTTAGATTAAAGATACTTGTGTGCATTTTCGCCACTTTAGGACTCTGCTGGCTGGCTAGGCTCCAGTAAGTAGCCCATAGGTCAGGCATTTGGGTGGGTGCTGTTGGTAATTTAGGATAGAGTGCTATTTCTGAAGATTCGATGAGTGCCCAGCTATACCAAATGTTATTTTCGTTGGTAGTCACTGTCTGCTATTGGCATAGGTGTTGGGGTATGTCAGGGGATCAGTGTGGATGGCTATGTGTGCTGCTAGACCGGAATAGCATAGCCATAGCTGTATTCTATGGTGCATGGGTTGATGTCCGTGGCCTGTTGTCATGATGCCTACCTCCAAGGAGCCAGGTCCAACCCAGCAACCCCAGAGGCAGGCATCATTCCCCCCAGGGAAGTGCCAGCGGGCCCAAGCTGGGGCCCTTTGGACACAGTCCTGGCGCCTTAGGCGCCAGGCTCATGTTGGACCCCTATCCTGGCGCCTTAGGCGCCAGGCTCATAAAGCTAGACATGTGTTCAAGTGTTTTAATGTGCACTTACCTGGGGCAGACCATGCTGCTACATCCAGGCCATCTTGAGGCCTGAATGGAACTACTTTACCTGTGGGACTACTTTCCACCTGGGTGTGGTCGGGGAAGGATACATACCTGATCGGTGGAAGGATACATACCTGGAACTTCTTCCAAAGCTATTTAAACCACGCCCGATCAGCAACTCACGCTTCGCGTTGTTCTGCTCCTCGCAGCTGGACGCTCACCGTGTCAGCTCCTGCATCTGGACTTCAGCCACGCCTGTCAGCATCCTGGGTCGCCTGCAAAGGGAGATAAGAGAGAATTGGCGATAAAGAAGACCTTACCTGCTAAAGCTGCATCACGGAGACATCACACCGACGATCCTGAAAGGGAAGACATCATTTTAAAAGCATTTTGCTTCGATCGCTGCAGCGTTGCATTTCATTCACCTTTCCTGGGCGCCACCATCTTCAGCAGCGATCATCCGGATCCACACCCACTTCCCAGAGCCTAGAGAGAAAAAGACAAGAAAACAAGGTGAGAGAAGGCAGGGAATAGGAAAGGCTCAGTTTCCTTCTAAGACTTACCTGTTGGGTCATTCCCATTTCATTTCGGGTCCTGCCGCTTCCTGGCATTCCGGACCCCGGCCCCTATGGGGAAAAAAGACAAAGACATTGAATGAGCGAATGCAAAGACATTACCTGAACGCTCATCCAGAACTTACCTGTCATTTACTGGAACTGCACGTTTCACTTCGGGTCGGCGCCATATCTCCGGCATTCCGAACCCCGGCCCCTAAGGGGAAAAAGACATAAGCATTAGCGCTTGCTGCAATAAGACAATGAACATTATTATTAAGCTTGAACTTTTGAGCTTGCAACAGAACTCTTACAGCGCCTCACCTGAATAGTCAAGCTTATTTTGAACTCCCATCAAACCTCAATCCAGTGAAGTAACTGGGTTTCAACGCGCCCCTGCATCAGAAGCAGGATGGAGAACTCATCCTTCCAGACCCTAAGGTGAGACTTCACGGGGAATCGTGGGAGGGTATCGTGGAGGGTTGGAAGGGAGTGGGAGGCTTGAGCATTATTCCGTCAGTAGGTAATACTCCCTTTTCACGCACAGGGGAATATTCCTTCGAGCCAGAAAAGCCAGAGTAGAGGGGCCCTTCCTGTCCATCTTCAGAGTCCTGCGCTTCACCTTTGAAGCATCAGCACTCGAAGCCAGATCTGCGCCTCCGTGGGAATCAGGTGAGCGTGACACCTGTGTCCACAGACATGGTGTAAGGTATACGTACCATATGCTTTAATTTAGCGTGGTTGGACCGTTCATTTTCTTTGTACAGTGTGGATGGCACAATCGTGTTATTCTTGGTCTCTCTGGAGCGAAGGTCTGAGCAGCAAGAGTGAGTCCCGTAGGGGGGAGGGTGTGGGGGATGAGGAGGATGATCAGGGAGAGGGAGGACAACTGCGAGGGTGAAAGTTGGTTGTGGAGTGCCTCTGCAAAAGCTGCAAGCATTCGTGAGATATTTAGTGGGTAAAAGTTTTGTTTTTCTTCAGAGAAGTAAGGTTTATTGTGGTGTGCTGCAGTGAGCGCTGCCTGCATCCCTGTGGTATTGATGGGTAGGAGTGTTGACGTGCTTGGGGGGGGCGATATTTTGTCATGGTGAGCCTCTGCAAACACTGCTGGCATCCGTTCTGTAATTGGTGGATAGGAATGTTGCTGTGTTTGGGTTCAGTGATATAGTTTGGGGAAGGGGAGGGGTTCAAGAGGATGTTGGGAAAAGCCTCATTTTTAAGGCCTTTCTGAATTTCATGTGATTTGCAACATTGCAAATGTGTTAGGGTAGGGAGTTCCAGATGATCAGCGCTTGGACGGAGAATGAGGATCCGCCCAGCCTGGAGGAGCTGTGAAGTGGGACCACTAGGCAATATGCTGTGTGAGATCTGAGACTCCTTGAGGGGTGGTAGCACTGGATTTTGTTTTGAAGGAATTCCAAGCCAGTGTTGTGGATGGCCCGGTGGGTGAAGCACATCGCTTTAAAGATAGTGCGTCAACAAATCAGGAGCCAATAGAGGACGTTCAGTGTACAGCTGATGTGTTCTCTGTGAGGTAGATTAATGAGCGGGCGTGCTGCAGAATTTTGGATTATTTGCAGTTTCCTTTGTTGAAACGTTGGTACGCCAAGGTAAAGGCCGTTCCTGCGTGGTCTAAGCAGGAGAGGATGATGGCCGAGAAGCGGTGAGGATAGGTGAGGTAGGGGAAAATACGCCTGAGAATCCGTAAATAGATGAAACAGGTTTTAGACACTGAGGTGGTGTGTTGGGAGAGGGATAAGTCCATGTTCAATGTGCATCCAAGGTTTTTCACCAGGTTTGAAGATGTGGGTGCGGGTACTAGGGATTGCAGCCATGGAACCGATTGGGGAAGGAGCGCTGTTTTCCTGTAGAGTAGGATTTCAGTTTTCCCAGGGTTGAGGGTGAGGTGATTCGTCGTCATCCAGTGGTCAACATCTGAGAGGCATGATGACAGGTCTGGACTGTTGGATCCTGGAGATTTGGGGATTTTAAGGATGATCTGGGTGTCGTCTGTGTAGTTGTAGCAAGTACGATTGTGGGAGCAGATTATTGCGGGCAGGGCTTTTAGGTAGAGGTTGAAGATTAGGGGAGATAGGGAGGCTCCTTGTATGACCCCTTTTCCTACTGGGCGTAAAGTGGAGGTGAAAAAGGTGGATATGCATGATTTGTGAGCGATTAGGGATGAAAGAGGAGATCCATGCGAGGGCTGTGTTTTTTATTCATAGTGTTTTTAGCCTGTCTAGAAGGATAGTGTGATCAGTGGTATCGAAGGCTGTGGAGAGGTCAAGTAGAATGAGTACAGCGCAGCCTTCTGTGTCAGCTGTTCATTTTAGGTCATCCCAGACAGAGATTAGGAAGATTTGGTTCCTCTGAGTGGCCAGAATCCCGATTGCACAGGGTCTAGTAGGTTGTTGGCTTCAGTGAATAGACCAAGCTGCTTGTATGCTGTACGGTCCATTATTTTGGCCATGAAGCATCTGTTAGAGATTGTTGTCCCCGGGGAGGAGTGGGTCGAGTGTCGTTTTTTTTAGGATTGGTTTGATGTAGGAGGTTTTTAGAGTTTCCGGGAAGCATCCTAATGTGAATGAGTGGTTGAGAATTGAGTGTGCAATACTGCCTGCACAGGTAGAAGCTAGAATGTTTTTGAGGAGTGTGGGCAAGCAGGGGTCCTCAGGGGAGCCTGATGGGTGGCTTTGTGCTAGGAGGGAGTGGAACTCCTGGTGCGAAATGTGAGAGAAAGAGTTGAAGGTTTGTATCGAAGGGGGGTTTTGACAAATGTCAGCCTGTGGCGGGTAGGGGGCAGGTGCACGCATTGCAATATAGAGATGATGGCAGAGTGTCTGTCAATGACAAGATTGTAATGATTAGGTGTCACATAGGGCTTGGGAGACGGGCGGGGGTGGCTCGAGCAGGCCAGGGAGTTGAATTCGAATATGATTCTATGCAGTTCCTTGCTCGGGTAGCAAGTGTTTAGAATTCTTGTCCCATAGAATGTTTTCTTGGTTTTTCTGATTTCTAGTCTGTATGTGTTGTTCTTGCAAGGGCGGTTTTGTTCTGGGACGTAGGGTTGGTTCTCCAGGTCTGTTCCAGACAGTGCTTGAGGGTTTTTAGTGATTTGTGGTTGGAAGTGAATCACCTGCATGTGGGTCCTGATCTCTGAGTGATCAGTCCATGATGGGGTTTGGGGGGCTGGGTAGATATGTTTGTAGTACTGACGATTGCAATGAGGGTGTGACCTCCCATGTGGGTGGGTGTGGAGCTGTATTGTGTCAGATTGAGCGATCAGGCCATAGGGTTTGAGGGTGAGTCGAACCATTGTTGAAATCCCCTAAGATGGGAAGTGTTGGATGGAGGTTGAGGTTGGTGACCAGAACTTCACAAAGTGTGTCTGTGAAGTTTTTGTTGTAGCCATGTGGTCTGTAGAAGACTAGGAAGTAGTGCAAGGTTGAGGGTGAGAGTTGCAGTTTTACCATGAGGGATTCGTAGTCTCTGGTGTTTGTTGAGGTGCCCTTAATTATTAATGGGAATTGGTGTTTGTGTAGTATCACAAGTCCTCCACCCCTTTGTGATCTCTTCCGGACAGTAAGGTTGTAGCCGAGTGAGAAGGCTTTGTGCGCGATGGCCTCAAAATCGTCACAAAACCACGTCTCAGTGATGAAAACGATGTCTGGGTTTTCTTCAGTGATGAGGTCAGAGATGTGGAATTTATTTTTGGAGACTGACCTGACGTTGATGAGTATGCAGGATAGTTGGTGGGGTGTCCTTGTAAGTGCTGGGGGGGTAGGGTTGTGAGTGGTAGGGGGAGCTGGAGTGAGGGGGGCAAAGAGGTGGGTGGTGCAGAAACTAAATACAGTCGTCCCTAGATTTGTAGGCAGTGAAGTACAGTGGTACCTGGGTTTGGGAAACCTGGATAGGATAATGGGAGAAAAAGCCTAATGGGTCTTTTAACAGTCAAATACAGTAGCACCTAGGCTTGGGACACCTAGATAATGGGAGAAAATGCTAATGGGTCTTTCAACAGTCAAATACAGTAGCAGCTAGGTTTGGGACACCTGGATAATGGGAGAAAATGCCTAAATGAGCCTTTCAATCTGGCACAATCTTACAGAAATCAGGCTAAATATGAGGTATGGCTATCTGGCACAATCAGACTCAATGCTATTGGAGACAGGAGATCTCATAGGGTCAGACAGCCTAATGGGGAACAGTGATTGCTGGTAACTATGTTCAGATCTCGCATACCTTCTATATTTACCTCTATACCTGCTTTAATTTCTACTTCTGTGACATCTTTTTGCTATACCCCTTGCCTTTCTTCTCGCGGTGGCAGCACTGGTATATTGTATCATTCTTCTTTTTCTATTGTTTCTCATAAGTAGATTTTTCCTCAATTTTCTACATTTGAATTTTCCCACGCTATTTTCTCAGCTACTTCGTCTTGACCTTCAATTTCATTCCTATTAATCTACCGTCCTCCAGGTCTTGTTACATCATTTTGCTAGAACATTGATACATTGCTTTCTTTCTTGCTCCCTACTACTGTCCCTTTTACTGTTACAGGTGGTTTCATCTCAATCTCTCATCTACTCACTCAACTCTTCCATTTCTTTCTAGTATTGATTCTTACTTCCTTACTTCTCTTCCTACACCTCCTTCTCATATATTGGGCTCCTGTTTAGATCTTGTATTTACTTCTTCTGTAGTTCCTTCTCCTGTGTCTTCTCCTCTGGTCTATTTATCGGACCATCACCTGCTCTTGTTTTCAATTTCCACTGCTGTTTCTTCCCATATTACTTCTTCTTCTTCCCTTACTTTTTTGTGTCGTGATATACGCAGATTTAACACAACACTTTTCACTTCTAAAGGTATTTCTAAACTGGGATCTCAAGCTTAATTTTCGAATCTATCAGCAGATAAAGCTTCCTAATCTCTTTCTTCTTTACATACTCTGTCTCTTGACTCACTATAACCCTCTTCTCTTTTTTGTCCATCACAGAAACCTCCTCAGCCTTGGCTGTCTTCCCATCTCTGTGCTATGCATTCTTTGGTGCATAGATTGAGGATGGCTAAAACTGAAGACACCAGAAAAATATACTTCCTACATTTCCTATCATACTTTATATGATAATGGCCTTCTATCTGCAAAACAATCTGATTTCTCTGATCTAATTCACTGTCAATCCTCTCATCCTAGATGCCTTTTCCAAAATCGTTCTCGACTGCTCTCATCACCTATTCCTGACCCCTCTATCAATTCTACTCTTACTGCTACTGATCTTGCACTCTATTTTACTACTAAAGTCTCTTAATTCCGATCAGCTATTGTGTCCTCTCGTGCTGAGAACAATTCTATGTCCTCCTTACCTATTCTTGAATCTCCAAAAGCAATCTTCTCTGGCTTCACTCCTATCACCAATGAAGACACTCTTTCCCTTCTTGCTCGTGCTCACCCTACTTCAACTCCTCTGGATCCTATATCATCTGTACTTATACCTAACTCTATCCTTCTCTTGTATCCTACCTTACAATTCTATTTAATTCTTGCCTCCTTTCATCTACTTTCCCTTTCTCATTTACGCATGCCACTATCATTCCACTATCATTCCTTCTGCCTCTAATTTCTCACTTCTCCCATACCTGTCTAAAATCCTCAAACTTGTGTGTTACACTCAACTTTACACTTTTGTTTCCCAAAATTCTATTCTTTCTTGTTTTCAATCTGGGTTTCACCCTGATTATCCACCTGAGACTGCTCTCCTCTCCGTTCTTGACTCATCACACTCTGCACATCACGCTAAACAATCCTCTTCTCATAATTCTTGATCTTTCTGTCGTGTTCGATACAGTTTATCATACACTCTTGCTCTATGCTCTCTCTTCCTTCCGTTTTCTGTTTCTAGCCTCTTGGTTTGAATCTTATCTCTCTCAGAGAACTTTCTCAGTTTCGTGGGCTGGGGTCTCTTCTGAAACACACTCACTCACGTGTGGCGTTCCTCAAAGCTCTGTCCTGGGTCCTTTTATTTTTTCCCTCTACACTTCTTCATTAGCTGGGGTTATCTCATCTTTTGTGTTCTTACATCATTTCTACCCTGATGATGCACAGCTTTTTCTTTCATTTCCAAATTTTTCTGATGAGATCCACCCCAAACTTAGCGCCTGTTTAATGGCTATCCAATCATGGATGTGCGATCACTTTCTTCTTCTTAATGCAGCAAAAACTGAGGTCATTTTCTTTCCTTCTAACTCATCTTCTCTGGCTTCTTTACCTTCTGTTATATCATTTCCGCCGGCTCAGTGACCTATCTCATGAGTTGTGCATAATCTTGGTCTTTTTCTTGATTCAGATCTTTCTTTCACTCAACAGATCATACTTACTGCTCGCTCCTGTCGTTTTCACCACTATAACATCTGGAAAGCCTGCTTGTTCATGACTTTTAAAGCAACAAAATTATTGGTGTGTGCTCTAATCTTTTCACAATTTTTCTACTACTCGTCTGCAATTTTCAGGCTCCCAATCTCTTGCTTGGCTCCACTTAAATCTGCACTTCATGTGTGATTCATTTTCTAGTTCTACACATTCCTTGCGACTCTATCTCTTCCTCCTTGGTTCAATTTGGTGGGCTTCTTTTTCATAAATGTCTTAAGTTTAATTTCTTATGTTTGGTGTTTAAAGCACTTCATTGTCTTGCTCCTCCCTATCTTTCTTTGCTTGGCTCATTTTATCTTCATTTGCTTCCTCTTTGTCCTGCTTCTCATTTCCGTTTTTTGTTATCCCCTCTCCTCTGTGTGCTCAATCTCATTTCTGATCATTTTCTCTTCTTGCACCTTTGAATTGGAATACTCCCCCTCTGTCTCTTTGATCTATTATTGTTTACTCCTCCTTTCGAGCCTCTTTATGCTCTCAGTTACTTTCATCTGGTTAGCAAGGTCCTACTGCAATTCTGAAATACATTTTTGATCCTACTTTATGTACTGTTTTATTGCTATGTAAAGCGCTTTGGTGTAAGGTGCTATATAAAATAAAATACAAAAACAACCAAATACCTTATATGTTGCTGCAGGTTGAGGGCTGCCGGCTCCTCAGGCTAACACATGCCAACACGATATGGAGTTGTCTTTGCAGGAACTGCCCTTTGCCTCAGGGTGCTTTGCTGATGGGGCTGCCCGGGCAGGGGCTGCCCTGGCTAAGTTTCTTAGAAGGAGGGGGATCCAATTGCGGGAGTGGAGGGAGGGCTTTAGGGCAGGATAAGATATTTGTATAAGGGTGGGGAATCAAAATGTATCAGCCCCTTTTTTGTATTGTACAGGCACACTCATTTGGGAAGGGAAATCTTGAGCAAGTTGCAGATGGGGATTGCCTTCGCAGAAAAGTGAAAAATATGCTCAACCTCAGGGTTGTATCCAGTAAGAGAAGCAGTGCATGTTCAGACCTATTGTGGCAACAGCACAATTAGTAGAGTTCCTGTGCATGCAGCATTGTTTCTTTATTGGGTGATGGCTTCGTTGAGTTGGTTCCCGGGGAGCAGAAAGCAGGCCTGGCAAGTGCCATTTTTGTTTTTATTTCAGCCTGATATCCCAAAGGAAGTAATGCCAGATGCCATTGTTATGATGCTCTTGGAGGTTGCAGTGATGAAGAAGAACAGGGTGGTTCTCCCAGGCACAGATGAGGAAGGCAGACAGTTGTGCACAATTCTGTACATCGTTCCGTCCTTATCTCTAAGGGATGTGTGCAACGAGCAATTGTTCAATGACACTGAGGACACAGGAGAGATGGTGTTTGAAATTGGGGTGCCTTGCCAGATAGTGATAGAGCAAAGGGAAGTAGCACAGACCATGCTCATCGTTAAAAATGCATTGCCATTTTGGAAGGAAGATTTGGCAGTCCATTTGTGGACCAGTAATCCTCATGATGTGAGGCTGCTAAAAAGTGTTTGAGCAGTGAGGATACATTTGAAACCTGGTGCGATATTACCACGAGTTAAGCAGTACCCCATGTCTAAGAAAGCAGAGAAAGGGATTTATCAGACCATTATGGCATTGTTAAAGCAAAGAATAATACATCCTTCTGTGTCCCCATGCAATATATCTATCTACCATGTGAAGAAAGCAAAGGGGTCCATTTTGAGGATGGTCCAGGATTTGCTCCCCCTCAATAATATTGTTAAGGTGGAATTTCTAGTGGTACCAAATCCTGCCACCATTCTCTATAACATCCCTACTAGGCCGATCCACTTCACGGTAATTGTTCCCTTACACCCCAATTCGCAGTACCTCACAACATTTAAGTATCATGACAGAGATGCAAGCACACAAGGTTGCCCTAGTGGTACTGTGAATCTCTGAGTGTTTTTAACAGGATGGTTCAGATGGATACCGTAATTCGGATTGTGGACAATCTATTAGTCTGCAGCACTTCAGAGGAGCAGTGTTGAAGAGACTCAATAACTCTACTCAACTTGCTTGCTGAGAAGAGGTACAAAATG
Organism: Ambystoma mexicanum; assembly: GCF_040938575.1. Taxonomy (NCBI): domain Eukaryota; kingdom Metazoa; phylum Chordata; class Amphibia; order Caudata; family Ambystomatidae; genus Ambystoma; species Ambystoma mexicanum. Next base: position 899,645,652 of record NC_090937.1, on the reverse strand, counting down.
GGCAAACAAAAATTGCAGTACTGTCACAGAGGTAGTATATTTGGGGCAAATAATATGGCCTGCAGGCACAAAGGTAACGCAGGAGGGATCCACTGCAATTCCGAATACGCATCAACCAGACACAGTGAAACAGATGCAGCAGTTTTGGGGTGCTGTAACTATTGTAGGTCATGGATCTTTGAATACTCTAGTTAGGTGAGGCCCTTATTACAGGGAAGCACAGAAGGTGAAAGGTCCAATAGAGTTGTCTGAGGAAATGCGGACTTGCTTTTGGAACTCAAGTCTGCGATCAGGTATGCTCCAGTCCTGGCAAACCCAAATTACAAGAAGCCGTTCTTTCTCTTTTCCTAATCAAATGGGCAGGTAACAACCGCGATCCTGACCCAGCAAATATCGCTAGGCCACAAAACATTAGCATATTACAGCAGACTTCTAGACCCAGTGATGCAGGGACAGTTCCCTTGTGAGCGAGCTCTAGCAGCAGTGGCTTTTGTGATTCAAAAGTCTTTGACCATTATTATGGGTTGCCCGGTTACATTGTACGTGGAGCATGTAGTCCTCGTGATTTTAGAAAAGTCTAAATCCACGTTGATGACTCGGAGAGTGTCAGGGTATGAGTTAATTTTGTCAACTGTATCAATTCATCCGATGCAATGTCACCTAGTAAATTACAGAACATTTGTAGAAGAGCCAGAGGATATTGATCACAACTGTTCCATGAATGAGGGAGAAGAATAAGAGAGGGTAAATGAGAAAGAGGAGGCCTTGGAAGGAGTCAAGTGCGTTTTGATGATGAGTCTTTGATCATCAACCAGGAGATGGGTGAGAGGCATACTGTCGTGGGTCTTGTGGATGGGGAGTACCGGGTCACACTGAAGAGACGGTTGCCTTCTCAGTACTCTGCACAAGCGGCGGAAGTGGTAGCACCTATAAAGGTTCTAGAAATGTGTAAGGGGAAGGCAGTTACTGTTTATTCTGACTCTGGGTACGTCACCTCCACCGTCCAGTCTGTGATATCAAGATACCAGAGAAAAGGGTTTAGGAGGTCTGACAGGTCCGCTGTCCAGCATGTTGTGCTGCTATCTCAGCAATTGAACCATTATCCTTGCCAACAGCAGTGCGCTGCCCATACTAACTGCACTAATTTAATTGCTCTCCAAAATGATTCCACAGACAAGATGGCGAAAGAAGCAGAAGATTTTCCTGAAAATTGAATCTGTGTCCCAACAGGTACAGTTACCAGCCCCGTACACTGCAGTCCTTGTGCTCCAGATAATAGAAATGCAAGGGAAAGTCCCTGGAGAAGAACAGGATCTCTGGAAAAAGCGAGGATGTGTTCTCTCACGCACAGATGTGCTTTGGAGACAGGAGTTGATGGGGAAGGTAATAATGCCTGTAGAGCTGCTTCTTTTGGCCTAAAGCAACTACATTACCTGTTGCGCATTTCTCAATGACAAATCGCAGCAGAGCTCCAGGAGGACTTGTTTATTCCTAACTTCCAAGAACAGGTAAGTAGATTCATATGTAATTGTGTAGTGTTCAAGGAGTTAAATCCCGGATACCATGACATTGGTGAGGGGGGAGGGGTCTTGCCCAGGACCTCTGGTCCATTCAAGGAGCTGCACATCGATTTTTTGAACATGATAACTATTTGCAGTAACATCAGATATCTAATTGGCATGGATTGTCCATTCTCCCAGTGACTTTAGGTTGGTCCCTACATACACCCTGATGCTAAATCGACAGTTAGATTTCTGGTGAGAGAGGTATTTCCAAGATGGGGAATTTGCAAGGCCCTAAAATCCGGCAATGGAACCCCCAATGCCTTGGTCGCAGAAAGGCTGCAGGCCAACGGGATCATGGAGAGGCTCAATGGAGTCAGTAAGGCCTATTTAATAAAATATGTGAAGAATTTAAATAATAATTGTGCACATGCCTTACTAGCGCAAAACCAGCCAGGAATGGACCACCACATGATCCCTTATGAAATCTTGACAGGATGAAGACCACAGCAGTCATTGGAGACGTGTTTAGGGACTGCCTTACAGCATTAACAAAAAGTGTGACGATTATATCGTCACAGGTTGTGTTTTCTCACCAACAGACAACAGGAGAAAGCGGCAAGAATACTGATGATCAGCACAAGACACAGCTTCTCCGCAGGGACCTCATCTACATTTGTACCTTCATGCATCACTGGAACAAGCAGTGTTTCCATGGGCTATATAGTCTATGCGACTCTGACTGCCTTGATGGCGGAAGGAAAAAAGATGTGGATCCACCAAAGGGATACTTGAAGGGATACCGGCAGCCCTCCACCGACACAGGAGCAGGCATAGAGAGTACAGACTTCCCTAAGGATTTGCCGTTTGTTTCATTGTAAATGGGGGTGTGAGCAGAGATCTGGAATTTCAATCATTTTTTGTATAGGGAAAAGAATGTCTGAGATATTGCTACATCAGCTCTCCCATCACCCAGGCTTCTGGCATTCCTAGGATATTTATCTCCAGTGAGGCAGGGGTAGCAGATGCACTATGCCTAGTGGACCTAGCCCTGTGCAGGGTTTGAGGGCAGCTTAAAGGGTAGTCAATAATGGCATCAATCATACCAAGTGATGAGTGTTCAATTGCTGAGAGTGCAGAACACAGAAATATCAAGTGCGTTCAGTGAGCTCAATTGACCTTGGAAGGAGCTCTTTTTTCTAATAATCGATCAGTGCAAGGGGTGAAGAGTTGCAGAGCTGGAAGAATGCACAAATAAATCAAGAGTGTGGGACAGTATGGAGAAATCATGCACAGTTTCTGAAGTGGAGGCAGAAAAACCTGTTAAGATACAGGCACTCATTTTTTCTTGTGTTTTAACGGCAATGGCATGGTGCTCATTGGCACAATTGGGGAGTTAAGTCGCACGCTTCACATCAGAGATCTAGCTGGGCGTACGGCTGCTCTTCTTGACGATGTTTTGACCTTTGGACCGGTGGACAGAATGCCTAAAGGCAGTTGCCTCCAGCCTGGTGCGGTGTGTGTAGTTTCTCTACCCTTCTTGTGCCAGTTCTTGTGATCCCTGAACAGCATCTGAATTTGGCACGTTCAATGCCTGAAGTTACATCTGTGCCCCCTTTTTCTCTGTGCCCCTTGCATTGCTTATAAGTCCATATATGAATAAAGACTATGTTTGGTAGCAACAATCACAAACAATTGCAGGGTAGGAAAATATCAAGGTACCTTTTAGCAGCATTATCACCTTCTTTAGCAGACATTCCTGATCGATATCGGCTGTTTATCCACACCAAGACCTTATTTGCCTCCCTACTGGCACCTGGCGCGAAAGCAGTGGCCAATGCCAAATGAATCCAGCTTTCCAAGTTTGAACTCCTACTCTTGATAAACGCATCAGAGTCAGTGTTCAGTGCCATTAGGGACGAATTAAGGGCACACAGTGTTATGACTCTACAGAAATGGTACATCGACAAATGAACAAATGGGGGACAGTGAGGAAGATGTTATTGGTTGGTGGGTTTGGACCCAACCTGAGGATTTAGAAAATGATAAACACTTTTGAATATTGTGTATTAAGGACACCCAGGGGTGTATATGGGTCAGGGACTCAGTGGATAATTGGGAAGAAGATGAGGGTGACATGACAAGGATGCAAAAAATTTGGATTTACAAAGATTAACAGGCCGATTCATGGAATTAATGTGCGCTGAAAATTCCGGCGCAAGCTTGCGAAACTGTGCGAATCGCAGTGCAAGTGCGAAAATCGCAGCAAAAAACCCGCGCACATCTATTCATGGAAGTCCGTGCGTGAGTAAAATGTGGGATGTGCGCTGAAAATCTGCGTGGCGCACACCGGCGCACAGGTCATTTAACGGTGTGCGCTACGGCCACAGCAAAAGCGCACATAGCGCGGTGCACATAACAAAAGTAGGCGTAACACGCGGAATGGGGAACAACACGTGAAAATGTGGGCGTCACAGGGGAAGTACAGGAGGCAAGTGCGCGGAACGCCCACACGCTCACCTACAACACGTATTCATGGAATCGAATAGGGCAAACCAGCTCACTGGCGAAGACGCGCACAGGCCTAAACACGTACGCCACACGAAGGCAGGCGGTAGCGTCCCTGCGCATGAAAAAAATGTGCGCCAAAATGTGCGCTAACAAAAAGCACGTATATACAGCTCTGATGATTGTCCCATACTGTGGCCCTCTAGGACAAATGATGTGCAAAGGGATACGCGACAAACACGAACACCCGCTGTGTCAAAAATAGCGTGTGCGTGTATTTCGGGGGTGAGCGGGAAGTTTCACATGCGATTGGCCTTGGGCGAGCGGGGTGCGTGTAAATCTGGGATTGTGGGAAGTTTCACACGCGATAGGCCCTGTGCGAGTGGGGTGCGTGTATTCCAGGGGTTCGCGTGAAGTTTCACACGCGATTGTCCTGGGTACGTGTAAATCTAGGGTGCACGGGAAGTTTCACATGCAATTGGCCTTGGGCGAGCAGGGTACGTGTATTTCGGGGGTGCGCAGGAAGTTTCACACGTGACAGGCCCTGTGCGAGTGGGTTACGTGTATATCTGGGGTGAAGGAGAGTCCTACACGTGAATTGGCAGTGTGGGTCCTCCCAGGTGTTCCCTCTATACCCTCCACGGCCCCTGCAGGCATCCCACACCACAGGGGACTACCCTGCACCCCTGGTCATGTCCCGCAGGCAGCCCATCCACCATGGGCATGCCCCCCAGCCAAGCCACATGTCACCTTGCACTACTGATCACCAACGCATACCCCCTCCACCCCCACCCCCCAGCAGTGCAGTGCACCTGCCAGCAGGACCCCACTCATGTCCCACTCATGTCCCCTTGCACCCCCACCCCCCAGAAGTGCAGGGCACCTGCCAGCAGGCCCCCAATCATGTCCCCTTGCACCCCCACCCCCCAGCAGTGCAGGGCACCTGCCAGCAGGCCCCCACTCATGTCCCCTTGCACCCCCACCCCCAGCAGTGCAGGGCACCTGCCAACAGGCCCCCACTCATGTCCCACTCATAACCATTGCACCCCCACCCCCCCAGCAGTGCAGGGCACCTGCCAGCAGGCCCCCACTCATGTCCCATTGCACCCCCACCCCCCAGAACTGAGGGACACCTGCCAGCAGGCCCCCACTCATGTCCCCTTGCACCCCCACCCCCCAGCAGTGCAGGGCACCTGCCAACAGGCCCCCACTCATGTCCCACTCATGTCCCCTTGCACCCCCACCCCCCAGAACTGAGGGACACCTGCCAGCAGGCCCCCACTCATGTCCCCTTGCACCCCCACCCCCCAGCAGTGCAGGGCACCTGCCAACAGGCCCCCACTCATGTCCCACTCATGTTCCCTTGCACCCCCACCCCCCAGCAGTGCAGGGCACCTGCCAACAGGCCCCCACTCATGTCCCACTCATGTCCCCTTGCACCCCCACTCCCCAGCATGGCAGGGCACCTGCCAGCAGGCCCCCACTCATGTCCCACTCATGTCCCATTGCACCCCCACTGCCCAGCAGTGCAGGGCACCTGCCAACAGGCCCCCACTCATGTCCTATTGCACCCCCACCCCCCAGCAGTGCAGGGCACCTCCCAGCAAGCCCCCACTCATGTCCCCTTGCACCCCCACCCCCAGCAGTGCAGGGCACCTGCCAGCAGGCCCCCACTCATGTCCCACTCATGTCCCCTTGCACCCCCACCCCCCAGAAGTGCAGGGCACCTGCCAGCAGGCCCCCAATCATGTCCCCTTGCACCCCCACCCCCCAGCAGTGCAGGGCACCTGCCAGCAGGCCCCCACTCATGTCCCCTTGCACCCCCACCCCCAGCAGTGCAGGGCACCTGCCAACAGGCCCCCACTCATGTCCCACTCATAACCATTGCACCCCCACCCCCCCAGCAGTGCAGGGCACCTGCCAGCAGGCCCCCACTCATGTCCCATTGCACCCCCACCCCCCAGAACTGAGGGACACCTGCCAGCAGGCCCCCACTCATGTCCCCTTGCACCCCCACCCCCCAGCAGTGCAAGGCACCTGCCAACAGGCCCCCACTCATGTCCCACTAATGTCCCCTTGCACCCCCACCCCCCAGAACTGAGGGACACCTGCCAGCAGGCCCCCACTCATGTCCCCTTGCACCCCCACCCCCCAGCAGTGCAGGGCACCTGCCAACAGGCCCCCACTCATGTCCCACTCATGTTCCCTTGCACCCCCACCCCCCAGCAGTGCAGGGCACCTGCCAACAGGCCCCCACTCATGTCCCACTCATGTCCCCTTGCACCCCCACTCCCCAGCATGGCAGGGCACCTGCCAGCAGACCCCCACTCATGTCCCACTCATGTCCCATTGCACCCCCACTGCCCAGCAGTGCAGGGCACCTGCCAACAGGCCCCCACTCATGTCCTATTGCACCCCCACCCCCCAGCAGTGCAGGGCACCTCCCAGCAAGCCCCCACTCATGTCCCCTTGCACCCCCACCCCCAGCAGTGCAGGGCACCTGCCAGCAGGCCCCCACTCATGTCCCACTCATGTCCCCTTGCACCCCCACCCCCCAGCACTGATGGGCACCTGCCAACAGGCCCCCACTCGTGTCCCATTGCACCCCCACCCCCCAGCAGTGCAGGGTACCTGCCAACAGGCCCCCACTCATGTCCCATTGTACCCCCACCCCCAGCACTGAGGGGCACCTGCCAGCAGGCCCCCACTCATGTCCCCTTGCGCCCCCAGCCCACAGCACTGAGGGGCACCTGCCAGCAGGCCCCCACTCATGTCCTATTGTACCCCCAACCCCCAGCAGTGCAGGCACCTGCCAACAGGCCCCCACTCATGTCCCATTGCACCCCCAACCCCCAGCAGTACAGGGCACCTGCCAACAGGCCCCCACTCATGTCCCATTGCACCCCCACCCCCCAGCACTGAGGGGCACCTGCCAGCAGGCCCCCACTCATGTCCCCTTGCACCCCCACCCCCCAGCAGTGCAGGGCATCTGCCAACAGGCCTCCACTCATGTCCCACTCATGTCCCCTTGCACCCCCACCCCCCAGCACTGAGGGGCACCTGCCAGCAGGCCCCCACTCATGTCCCCTTGCACCCCCACCCCCCAGCAGTGCAGGGCACCTGCCCGCAGGCCCCCACTCATGTCCCACTCATGTCCCCTTGCACCCCCACCCCCCAGCACTGAGGGGCACCTGCCAGAAGGCCCCCACTCATGTCCCCTTGCACCCCCACCCCCAGCACTGAGGGGCACCTGTCAGCAGGCCCCCACTCATGTTCCCTTGCACCCCCACTCCCCAGCAGTGCAGGGCACCTACCAACAAGCCCCCACTCATGTCCCACTCATGTCCCCTTGCACCCCCAGCCCCCAGCAGTGCAGGGCACCTGCCGGCAGGCCCCCACTCATGTCCCTCTCATGTCCCATTGCACCCCCACCCCCCAGCAGTGCAGGGCACCTGCCAACAGGCCCCCACTCATGTCCCCTTGCACCCCCATCCCCCAGCAGTGCAGGGCACCTGCCAGCAGGCCCCCACTCTTGTCCCCTTGCACCCCCACCCCCCAGCACTGAGAGGCACCTGCCAGCAGGCCCCACTCATGTCCCCTTGCACCCCCACCCCCCAGCAGTGCAGGGCACCTGCCAACAGGCCCCCACTCATGTCCCACTCATGTCCCCTTGCACCCCCACCCCTCCAGCACTGAGGGGCACCTGCCAGCAGGCCCCCACTCATGTCCCACTCATGTCCCCTTGCACCTCCACCCCCCAGCAGTGAAATGGCGATCTCATGACACAAATCAAAAGTCAACTGTGTACATCAACACAGGTCCGCCACACGGAGGCAGGCGGTAGCATCCCTGCGCTAACAAAAAGCCCATATATACAGCTCTGATGAATGTCCCATACTGTGGCCCTCTAGGACAAATGATGTGCAAAGGGGTACGCGACAAACACGGACACCCACTGTGTCAAAAATAGCGTGTATTGCGGGGGTGCGCGGGAAGTTTCACAAGCGATTGTGCCTGGGCGAGCGGGGTACGTGTACTTCAGGGGCTCGCGGGAGGTTTTATATGCGATTGTGCCTGGTTGAGCGGGGTACGTGTACTTCAGGGGCTCGTGGGAAGTTTTTCACGCGATTGTGCCTGGGTGAGTGGGGTACGTGTACTTCAGGGGCTTGCGGGAAGTTTTACACGCGATTGTGCCTGGGTGGGCGGGGTACGTGTACTTCAGGGGCTCGCGGGAAGTTTTACATACGATTGGGCCTTGGCGAGCGGGGTACGTGTATTACTGGGGTGGGCGGGGAAGTACAGGAAGCAAATGCGCGGAACGCCCACACGCACGCGCCAAAAAAGACGCGCTAATCCAGAAACACGTACGCCAGCAGGAAGCAGGCGTACGTTGAACCGCGCAGCATAAAAGCACATGCAAACAACAAGCAAGTTCAGACGCCAGGATGAACATACCGTTCCTAGCAGCAGTGGTCGTTGGATATCGCAGGAGGAGGAGGAGGATAGTCAGGCCCAGAATTTTCACACCCAGAACCAGCCTTTTTGGCATGCCTGATGACCAGGTGTATGGGAGGTACAGGTTTCCACCTCACATAATACTCGACCTGGTCAGTGAGTGGGAGGATGACCTCACATCACCCACCCTCTGCTCCCAAGCACTCAGCCCCCTGAAGAAGGTCCCCAATGTACTGCACTTTTTGGCCACCGGATCATTTCAGCGGACAAGTGCCATAGTGGGGGGGTGTCACAGGCCACGCAGTCACGCTGCCTACACCAGGTCTTGGCCATCATGACTGCACGCCCATCAGTCCGCAGGCACATATACCTGCCCAGGTCACATGCAGAAAGGCAGGCTGCCGTCCCAGATTTCTACGGGGTGGCACAATTCCCCAAAGTTCCTAGGTGCCATTGATTGCACCCATGTGGCTCTACGTCCCCCCAGGGCATCAGAACACATCTATAGAAAACGCAAGCACTGGCATTCCATCAACGTCCAGGTAGTATGTGATGCCAAGGGAATCATCACCTCAGTATATGCCAACTATCCAGGGTCCACCCAAGACAGTTTCATTTACAGAATGTCAACCCTAAACCGGGACATAGAAACTGGGCAGCATGGCGATACATGGCTGCTCGGTGAGTATAAATGCCACAGCACATGCATGCATGCCAGATACTGAGTAATGTCACAACCCTACTAATGATACCCATCACCACCTCCCTAGGGGACAGTGCCTACCCTCTGAGCACCCACATGATGACGCCAATTCGGAACCCCACCACGCCACCCGAGGTAAGATACAACACAGCCCATATTGCAACCCGGGTCATAGTGGAGCGCACATTCGGAGTGCTCAAGTCACACTTTCGCTCCCTTGACCGTTCTGGCGGGCAGCTGTTATACGCTCCCCCAGTAGTGTGCAGGATCATAGTGGCAGCATGTGTCCTGCACAACGTGCAACACGCCGGGGCCTGCCGGTGGACATGGTGGTGCCCCACATCCCCAACCACATGCACGCCCGCTGTGCATGGGAGGGGAAAGGGCACGGGGTGAGGCAGCCCGAACGGAGCTGGTGGCTAATTACTTCACTTAGAATCACACTCCTGTGGAGTGCACACAGCCCTGGCACATACCATCTGACAATCAATGATGATGACTCAAGGGACAGTCAACTGTCACTACCATCCAGCCTGAGATTGGTCACCTGGAAGTGTCACAATGTGTGCATACCTACTTACAGAAATACCACCAATGCTGTGTCATCAAAAGACACATATGCTGCTAAATGCATTACCCCCTTGCAAAATACAACATGAGAACAGTGCCATGTCACCCAACCCCTCCCCAGCACCACCACCCAACACACCATGACATGTCATGCTATGTGAGAGCAAGCAAAGCAATCCCGAAAACCTGACACAAGTGTCACAAAGTACAGTGTCGCTAATGGAAACTGGCCACAAACAATATGTCCCAGTAATGTTGAACTAACAACACACATGACCGAATACTTACCAACAGTACAATGCAGCTACACAAGTTCAAACATAACTAAAACATGACAGTATTAAGTTAAAGTAGTTGTAGTCTTACAACCTGAATATGCCACCACATCGCCCCCTTCCAACTGTAGTCTTGCAGGCTTCAAAACTTGTCTGTGTACTGCATACAACATGAACTCTATCTCCAAAGTAGACGGCCTTGTGAAGACATGAGGAATGAACCTGCAAATTCACAGGGAGACCTGGAAGCAGAAGCATACATAATTCCAACATGCAGTGTACAATACAACTACAATATACACAAGGAATGTCTACACAGTATTGACTACAGACTGCCCACACAGCTCATGGGAGCCCAACATCACTGTGTACATCACTGTCACTTGGTCACACCCTTTGCAAGCCGTTGGAAACGGGAAGCAGGAGTGGTTAAAAAAGCAAAAATCAAAAATCAAAAATGGCCATGTGGCGGCCAGGGGGGGGGGGCACCCAGGAGGTCCGAGGACAGGGTGTGCACCAACAGCCACCTGTGTGGATGTTGGGAAAAAAACACCTCCATGGGCTCATGGCCTGCACGGCTATGCCAATGTGGGATAACTGCTGCTGTCACTCTGAACACCCTCTGCTGCTGCCACAGGAGGTGGTGGTGCTATGGGAGGCAGCCCACGCCCTGGATTGGCCCTCCATGGCAGCAAGCATGCGGGTGTGGAAGGTCTCGTTCTGGAGGATTATAGTGCAGAGATCCCCATGCAGCACCTGACGTGATGCCCGGATCTCCTCCCGAGTTGCCTGCATCTCAGCTGAGAGAAAACCTGTGAGCCGCTCCAGCTGCTGTTCTGTCCTCGAGTTAGTGGAAGTCTCAAGGTCAACAAGAGTCTCCCTGAGGTGATGGAGTTCTACCCTCAGGGCTTCCCTGTGGCCCTGGGACTCTATTGAAATCGATTGGCGTAGAGTCTCCAGTGCCGCCCATCTGTGTTCATTTACTTACTTGCCATTGGAGTTGTATCATGTAATTGGCATTTCTATGTGGATGGATGCAATACTTGGGTGGGTCTTTGGCATGTGGAGGCTGGCCATAAGGGCCTCGGATCTAGATTGTGATGACGTGTTGGCTGGGGGACATGTGTTGGGGCCTGCTGGCAGGTGCCCTGCACTGCTGGGGGGTGGGGTGCAGGGGACATGTGTGGGTGCCTGCTGGCAGGTGCCCTGCACTGCTGGGGGGTGGGGGTGCAAGGGCACATGAGTGGGAAATGAGTGGGGGCCTGCTGGCAGATGCCCTGCACTGCTGGGGGGTGTGGGCACTGGGGGACATGAGTTGGGTCCTGCTGGCAGGTGCCCTGCACTGCTTGGGGGTGGGGGTGCAAGGGGACATGAGTGGGGGCCTGCTGGCAGGTGTCCTGCACTGCTGGGGTTTGGGGGTGCTGGGGGACATGAGTTGGGGCCTGCTGGCAGTTGCCCTGCACTGCTGGGGGGTGGGGATTCAAGGGGACGTGAGTGGCACATGAGTGGGGGCCTGCTGGCAGGTGCCTTGGACTGCTGGGGGGTGGGGGTGCTGGGGGACATGAGTGGGGGCCTGCTGGTAGGTGCCCTGCACTGCTGGGGAGTGGGGGTGCAAGGGGACATGAGTGGGGGCCTGCTGACAGGTGCCCCTCAGTGCTGGGGGGTGGGGGTGCAAGGGGACATGAGTGGGGGCCTGCTGGCAGGTGCCCCTGACTGCTGGGGGGTGGGGGTGCTGGGGTACATGAGTGGGGCCTGTTGGCAGGTGCCCTGCACTGCTTGGGGGGTTGCAAGGGGACATGAATGGGACATGAGTGGGGGCCTGCTGGCAGGTGCCCTGCACTGCTGGAGGGTGGGGGTGCAAGGGGGTAATGCGCTGGTGATCACTAGTGCAAGGTGACATGTGGCTTGGCTGGGGGGGCATGCCCATGGTGGATGGGCTGCCTGCGGGAAATGACCAGGGGTGCAGGGTAGTCCCCTGTGGTGTGGGCTGCCTGGAGGGGCCGTGGAGGGTGTAGAGGGAACACCTGTGAGGACCCACACTGGCAATTCACATGTAGGACTCCCCTGCACCCCCAAAATACACGTACCCCACTCGCACAGGGCCTATCGCATGTGAAACTTCACGCGCACCCCAGTAATACACGTACCCTGCTGAAATCGCATGTGGAACTTCCCACGCACCCCAGAAATACACGTACCCTGATGAAATTGCGTGTTAAACTTCCCCGCTCCCCAGAAATACACGTACCCTGCTAAAATCACGTGTGGAATTTCCCACGCACACCAGAAATACACGTACCCTGCTGAAATCGCGTCTTAAACTTCCCCGCACCCCAGAAATACATGTACCCTGCTGAAATCGCATGTGGAACTTCCCGCGCACCCCAGTAATGTACCCTGCTGAAATCGCGTGTTAAACTTCCTGCGCACCCCAGTAATACACGTACCCTGCTGAAATCGCTTGTTAAACTTCCCCGCACCCCGGAAATACACGTACCCTGCTGATATTGCATGTGGAACTTCCCGTGCACCCCAGTAATACACGTACCCTGCTGAAATCGCTTGTTAAACTTCCCCGCACCCCAGTAATACATGTACCCTGCTGAAATCGCGTGTGGAACTTCCCGCGCATCCCAGTAATACACGTACCCTGCTGAAATCGCGTGTTAAACTTCCCCGCAGCCTAGAAATACACGTACCCTGCTGAAATCGCGTGTTAAACTTCCCCGCACCCCAGAAATACACGTACCCTGCTGAAATTGCATGTGGAACTTCAGGCGCACCCCAGTAATACACATTCCCCGCTCGGCGTTTGCTGTTTGCAGCCCTGTATACTGGTCCAGGGTTAGCGCAGCCCTTTGCGCTGAATTGGTAATTCTGATGGCTTTTCCTTGCGCGAGGGCGTTCTTGGGGGCGTAACTGGCGCTGCTGCAGGGTCGCTGCACCACTCTGCGCCGCGGCTGGTTTTGGAGGCTAAAATCCATGAATACGCTGTGCGCGGAAATCGATTTTAGCGCACGCGGCTGGCATAGACATTCGCACGCGCACACTGTGCGCCAGCCGCGTGCACCACTTTTGTGAGAAATTCTATGAATTACCCTTAAAGTATGTGAAAAAGAACAGGGTTTCAAAAAGAAATTAGTAATTGATAAATCAATAAAATGGGGGAATAATGTAGTAAAAATGCATGTTCAGCACAGTAAAGAGACGCAAGGGGTTGTTCGAATAATCTCTTGGCTATTATGACTAAACTAAAGAATGCCTCAAAATAACAGTGCCTCACATGTAAGAAACTAATACTATATAATAAAGACGGACCACAGGTAAGTATGATAGAATTTAACATTAGGCTGAGGTGCGGTAAAAAGGCCTCAAGGCATGCTTTTTCTAAAGCGTGTGTTCAGTTTATTATTCACTTTTTACCTGCAGTGGCTGGTAACAAACTGTAAGTTTCACGATCCTAGAATGGAATGGTAAGAGGGCAAAACAATGTTTGCTACTTTTGAGGACGCAATGGGCGTTCACGTGTCTCTGTGAAAGGCAATGAATTCGCAATTATTCGGCATATTTAATTCATGAAGCCTTGTCTCTTGGCAGTTTCAAAAGGCCCACAGCAGTTTCAAATTGGCCATCCGATACACTTCTGCCTGGGAAGAAGTCAAAGAGTTCTTGGTGTGTTACTTTGATGCAATAACTTGCTCTTAGTTCAAGGCTCCGACTATTGTCATGGTAGAAGGCTTTCTTGTGATAAAAAAGGTCAATGGTTTGGCATAAAATGTGGGAATGGGGGTTTAATTGTGACGTCACATGGGCTAGCCTGGGGTGGTCTAGTATGTTTTGTTGAACCCAATCACTACACAGCAATGTATATTTTTCCATAAGGGTTCATATGTGTTTATCAATCAGCTGTGTGCAGAAAGACCTATTGTGTTTATCAATCAGCTGTGTGCAGAAAGACCTATTGTGTTGCACAAGTATTAATGCTAATTAGTTTAGATTGTTATAAAAACCTTTGATTTAGGGGTGTTACATTGATAGCGCCTTTTCATGCAGTTCTGTTCTTTGCTCTGTTTGAAATTGATGTCCCACTGTGTCTGGGCCCTGAATACAACTGTATTACTTCTTGCTCGGAGTACATTTCTTTTTTGACTACTTTTGTAATTAGTAATACCAAACCTTGTGGTGACTCCCTGAACATTTTTGGAAACCCCAGCGAGATAAGCCAGCTTTCCCGACCAGGGCATGGTGATTGGAGCCATACTACCAAAGGAGTGCGTGACAGCGCATGCTGAGCAGTCCGTCTTCCGCACCTATACCAATGACAGAGGTGAGAGGGTGGTTCGGGTCGCGCCCCCATGCACTGGATCATCGGCGGCCCTCCGCCTCTCCCTCTGCCCCAATGGCATGAAGGTGATTAGGCCCAGACCTGGGCCTGGAAGAACACAGGATGGGCTCTGCAGAGTCTCTGCTGGACCAAAGAGGCAGCAAGCAGCCCAGCTTCAGAGGCAGTACAGTGCAGCCGGGGCCTTCTGGCACCGCAGGTGAGGAACAGGCTGCGGATTGAGGGATGACCCAGGGCCATGCAATGATAGAGCTAGGAACAGGAGCAGCTGTAGGATCTTGCAGGGTCTGTTCAGAGAACAACCGGATCGGGTGGGGGGTGACCACGTGGCTCATCAGGGCCCCAGAGCCCTGGGGCCCAACTGATATTCCATCTGCTTGAGATAGCTGGGAACAGGAGTACAGGATTGAAATTGGGCACTTGAGGTTGCCCGTGGTATGGGTGTCCAGGTTTGGATGCTTATTGGGGACGAGGAAGGAGGACAAGGACCAACCGCACAAGATTAGCATCCCAGAGGTGTGTGCCCCCTGTCAGGGTGCTGTGTTAAGGTGGGGAGAGACGTCCTCAAGGACCTTGATGGACAACTGAGGGCGACAATGGAGCATCAGTGGTGGTCTGCTGGCTGACCTACTGGTGGTGGCGGGAAGACCTGGACCAGTAGATGGAGACTGGGTACATACACTAAACGGCAGGGATGAGGGGCTACACCACAGGGCCGGTAGGTGATTTCCAATTGGGCGCATAGAAGGAGGCATACCTAGGGAGGTTTGGGTCCCCAGTCTTGCGGCGTCTGCCCGCTTCCCTGGAGAGGGGGCCTCGGAAGGGTCCTGCTTCTGCAGTGACTAGGGTGGGAAGGCAGTGTGATTGGTCAAAGGAGCACCACATGGGAACGCTTGGGACAGATCTCCCGAAGAGTGAACAGTGGAGAGTCATCGTGGGTTGGAGGTGTCACAGGCTGCGTCTTAGCAACTGGGGTTCAGTGGGAGGGTTGTAGGCCCCAGAATATGGGGTGTGTACCCACCTCATCCCCAGGACATAGACCGTAACACCCCCCGGCAAGTGGCATTGTGAAACATTCACCGTGAATGATACAAAGGCTGACAATCTGTCAGTTCGGTGGATCCTCCGGACATAAGAGGGCCCGGACAAACTGCACCCACTGTTGGAATGTAGGAGGAAGGGGTTGTACCCCATTAAAAAACCCAAAGGGTTCATGGAGGCCAAATCAAAGCTGGTCGAATTTGCGTATCCAGTCAGACTGTATCCCATGGCTCGTGCCAAATTACGGAAGATGGAGACCAGGGGAAAAGACGTGATGGCAACCAAAGGAGATGTGGCATCCCTTCTGAAGAAATCAGGAGCAGGAGAGCAGGGTATCTAGTCATTGCATCGACAACCAAACCATCTAACACCAAACCATCACATTTTTTCCATCGAAATACCATTCAATAAAATGGCCATTTCGTTGAATAAAATTTGATGGTTTCCATCGAAATGTAATGTTAACATTAGCGGTTAAACTAGTGTTAGGTTTGGGTTAGGGTTAGGGTTGGGGCTAGGGTTAGATTAAGGGTTACATTAGGGTTAGGGTTGGGGTTGGGGATAGGGTTAGGTTAAGGGTTACATTAGGGTTAGGGTTGGGGTTGGGGGTTAGGGTTGGGGCTAGGGTTAGAATAAGTGTTACATTAGGGTTAAAGTAGGGTTAGGGTTACATAAGGGCAACCACCCCAATATACAAAACATTTTTTAAACGTTACAAGGAGCTGACCAGTACTGAAGTTTCAGCACTGGACAGCTCCATGTAACGTTTTAACGTTACAAAAAAATGCTTTGAAATTCTATCTTTTATATTTTCGATGGACTGGTTCAGAAGGAAAGGCACTTTTCCATGGTAAAGATAGACTGTCGATGCTTTGGAATTAGATGCTTTGTTTTCAATGCTTTGGTTTGTCAACCCTTTGTGTTCGATGCAGTTACTATAAACCTGAGGGCAGATATTGAAGGCCAGGTGGATAAGATTATTATGAGAATGGGTAAGATGGAGGAGAGACTCTAGACGGAGACCCAAATGGATATAAGGCAGGGCGAAATAGAGAGAAGAGAAGCAGTGATAGTCTTGAAGATGAACAATTTTTTAGAATCGTGAACAGAGAAATAACCTACGCTTCTTCTGGATACAGGAGGAGCAAGGTAAATCGGATAGAACCCATAGGAGGATTATACATGACATTACTAAGCTCCTCTTCGATGATGAGTCTCTTGATGAGACGAAAATTGAGCGGGTTCACAGCTCCAGGGGTTCAGGGAGGGGTCCGAAGTCAGTCCTGGCTCGTTTTCACAATTACCCGTATACATTCAAAATCTTGACACGGGCAAAGGCTAAAGGGCCAGTGATGATGGGTGCCACCAGGATCACAGCTTTTCAGGACTTGTCTTCCCTGACCCTCACAAAGAGAAGAATTTGACTCCCACTGTTGAAATGGCTGCATGAGAAAGGAGTTCGGTACAAGTGGGGATTGCCATTTTCTATTTCCTTTGAACTGGAGGGCCTGAAGTACAGCCTGTTTACAGAAGAAGAGATAAACAAAACAATTGGGGAGCTCCTGGGGGGAGACGAGGGGGCCTTGGGCTCACAAGGTGAAGGTAGGGCGGACAGACAATGCTGCATCAAGGGCCCCAGAGGAAAGCAGGTTACCGGATCAAGGAAGTTTCAGAAGTTGAATACCCTCCCTCCCCCCGGCTGGCACGCCCTGAATGCAGTATCGGCTGTGGAAGCACACCGGCCCCAGTTGTTGGAAGGGTGTGATGGGTCAATTAGCCTGGTGTTGAAGGAGTGAGTTGGAATCTGTGGAGACCAGGTTCAAGGATTTTGCTATTACAACTGGATTATGGGTGGGGATGACTGGGATTGTAAGCAGCTGTACTTTTTGAATGCGAGTTGGGAGCATGAGTGGGGGCACTCTGGATTGAGGGGTCAAGAGCTGTGGCCTGGGTGTCGGGCCTATCTGGTGGTTTGTCACTCTTCAAGTGAAGGTAACTGGAGGGAGCCGGGAGCCTAAGGGGAGGGGTTCTCGAGAGTCAAGGGGGTTTTGATATATCCTTATCTGACAATGATAAATATACACTTCCGTTCTGGTCAGGTGCAATGTGGAGGATCAACTCCCTGGTGGTTAAGGAGGTGGGAAACAAGACCAGGGTATGGCTGACTCAAGGGGGGAAACCCGGGTGATGGCTTGAGGGTATGACTGCTGAATGTGAAGGGGCTGAACTCCCCGACTAAGCAGTTCCTGGTCGCAAAGGAATTTAAAAGATCTGGGATGATGTGCTAATCCGCTGGGAGACAGAATATTTGAGGGGTGAATAATGAAGGATTCCTTGTGGTCTGGTGGGGAGACAATATTGGAACTCGGGGATAACGAGAAAGGCCGGGATTGGGATTTTGGTCCATAGGGGTCTCAGATTGGAGGTTACAAAGGTGTGGTCAGATGTTGAGGGGAGGGCTGTCTTGATTTTGGGTCTGATTCATGGAATCAGGTTCACATTGGCCACGATGTACGCCCCCAGTCAGGGTCAACGGAGGTTCCTGCAGAGGACCCTGGAAAAGAAAATGATTGAGGTTATGGACATTTCATATTGGGTGGAGACTTCAATGTTTGGAGCAATGTCAATATGGACCGGCAGTCTCGGCACCCCGGTGAGCAGTAGACACAGAATCAGGCAGATAGAGAAATGGGAATGACAATGGAGCTATATGGGATGCAGGATATATGGCGCCACCTTCATCCACATAACAGGGGTTACACTTCTCATTCTGCCCCACAACCTGATGAAAATAGATTACCTATACATATCCAGGGCCTTATGGGATTTGGCATTGGGGTCAGCTATCCATCCTATTAGTTGGTCTGATCATGACATGGTGTCGGTTGATGTTGGTTGGGATGGCCTTTGTCCCAGGGGCTTGAAGTGGAGGTGCAAGGAATTTCTGTGGGAGGACCCAAGATTCAGGGAAGAGCTGGAGAAGGTACCGCAGTTTTTTTTTTTACTTAATGTGGACTGAGGGACAAAATGGGGGTCTTTGAGAAGCAGGAGCAGTTGTCCACAAATGGTAGAGAGGACCTCATCCAAGAGGCGAGGGGCGTGAGGGAGGTACTGAGAATCCTCAAGGAAGGAAAGATAGTCCACAGCCTACAATTTTCGAAGCAGAAGATTTATGAGAAAAGGGATAAGATGGACGCTTTATTGGTTGATAGGCCATGTGGTCAGCGAGCGGAGAGATTGGTTGCAGAGGTGGAGGGAAGGGGAGGAACCTCTTAGGGTTCGGCTAAAGGGAACCTGGAGGCATTTGTATTGTTCTATGAGGACTTGTATAGGAGTGAAGGGACAGCGGACATTGAAGAAATCAAGCAAGCCTTAGCGGATTCCAACCTCCCCCTGCTCACGAAAAAGGAATCGGAAAGCCTGGAAGCTCCAATCACCTGGGATGAAATCAGGTTGGCTATTGGGTGGTTGACGCTAGTTAAAGACCTGGGGGAGGACGGCTTCACATCAGGATTGTACAAGTCCTTTCTCCCGGCCCTGCTCCCCTTCCTAATTACACTGTTTAATGACATTTTGACCCCAGGGAAAGCACCAGATTCTTTTACATGGGCTCTAATCACAGTGATACCGAAGGAAGGCAAGGACCCCAGAGCAGGTGGCTCTTACCGTCTGATTTCTCCAAGAAATATAGGTGCTAAAATGTACACCAGAGTAGTAGCCGCTAGGCTGGTGAGATATTTGCTGAGACTTGTCCATTCGGATTAGGTGGGATTTGTGAGAGGGCAGCAGGGGGCTGATGCCATTAGGAAGGCGCTGCATCTGATTAATGAGGTAAAGGACTGGGAGGTTGACCCCATGCTGCTATCTGTAGATGCCGAGAAGGCCTTTGATATGGAGGAGTGGGACGTCTTGGAGGCAGTGCTAATTAAGTTTGGTGTAAGTAAGGAACTCATAAGGGGAATCACTGCACTCTACTCTTTCCCCAGGGCATGTGGGGCAGTTAACGGGGCATACTCACGTTGGTTTCATCTGGAAAGAGGGACAAGACAAGGGTGCTCGCTCTCCCCAACTCTATGTATAAGGTAGGGCTATATGCAGTTGACATGCTCCTCCATCTGGTAAATCCATTGACATCATTCCCTGCAGCAATGGAGTTGATTGGGGAGTACAGGCAATTGGCAGGCTTTAATATTAAAAGGGGCAAATCAGTACTGTTTCCCCTGGACCGAGGTAAGGACAATGATTGGGGGCGGTTCTTTCCGCTGAACATGGAGGTTAACATGGGGTCTCTAAGGTATCTCTGTATTATGGTTACATGAGATCTTGAAGGTCTGTATGAGGTAAACTTTCCCCTGCTGATGGCAGCCATGGAGAAGGACTTGGTGAAATGGAAGGACCTGACCATCTCTTGGATGGGACGACTGAACTCGCTCAAGAGGGTAGTGCTTCCCAAGATTCTGTATTTGTTCCAGATGCTGCCTATCAGATACCCGTCCTCCATTTCAGAAAGACCAAGGGGACTTTGCTATGGTTACTGTGGAAAGGGAAGAAACCTAGACTTTCTAGCAATGTATTGAATATTCCCAAGGAAAGTGGACTTGTTAGGCTCAGAGAAATACATCTATATTACAAGGTCACTCAGTTCAGAGGATTGATCCGACATCTCAGAGGGTAGAAGGACCTACAATGGGTGGGGCTTGACAACCTGAGTCCTGCAACGGTGGCAGAATGGCTATGGGTGGCCAGGGCAAAGATACTGCGCAGGATACGTGAGCACCCAAACTTGAGCACTATTTGGAGCATTTGGAGACAGGCTAAACGGATGTCCAGTGTGACATTGTGGCCCTCAGTATTAGGGCACCTGAAGGTGCCAGGAGTTCGGAACAAATTCCCAGATCCCTCCAGATTGCAGGCATGGTACGCGGCAGGCCTGGAAAGGATCGGACAAATGTTGAAGGGAGGGAGATTAGACCTCAAGCCTGGGCACGAGAACGGAGTAATTTCTTTTAAATGGATAGCTGTTCACCCATTTCTCCTTCCCTACCACATAACTTGGCAATGCATAAAAGTGCACAAGGCTGAATGAAAAAATAACTGACCAATCAAACTATGTTCTTCTTATCGACTAGTGTAGTAGAGTGCCAATCAATGGCATGGTAGATTGAAATGTATCATTTATAGAAGGGGGAGGAGTTAATTGTTAAAGAACCAACATTCGAAGGGTCACTTAAAGAAACTGTATACCACTAACCAACTAAATAAGAGATCGGAGGTTTTTACAGTATTTGAACTGGAGGAGACCCTGGGGATAGGTGCACTCTCTGCCTTTTTGTATCTGCAGTGTAAGGAGGTCCTGACCAAGGAGACATGGAAAAATAAATACAGGGGGGAGCTCATCCCCTTCGAGAAACTACTGGACACACTTATGGAGGGTAAGGGATTGATCGGGGTGATGTATACGGCCTTAGTGGACACGTGGAAGGGGGTGGTGGATGGGTTGAGGATGAAATTGGAAAGGGACATAGGGTTGGAATTGGACCCACAAACGTGTCTAAGGATGTACAGTAGGGCCTTCAATAAAGTGGTCTACTGCCAATATAAACTACACACAGTAAAACTATTACATAGATGGCAATATGATCCGGTTAAGCTATCAAGAATGTATCAGGATGTGAGTCTGATGTGCTGGCATGCATGTGGCTCGAGAGCAGACTATTGGCATATGTGGTGGGGATGCTGTGAGGTCCAGTACTACTGGGATGAAGTTTTGAGCTGGATCAGAGAAATGGATGGGGTCCCAGAGTGAAGGCTCCCATTCTGAGTTGGAGGAATGGGAGGGGGAATATATTTTGGTGCCACCGTTGGCACACAGTCTTCTACTGGCAAGAAGGGTAGTGCCTAGAAACATGCTGGAAGGGAGTTCAACTGCCAGGAAAGAGGGAGTGTGTTAACGTAGCCCGAAAAATATACGTGATGGAACAAATAACGTCAGCACTCCATGGCCGTGGTTGATTTAGGCAGACTGGGCGGACATTTGTTCGGCATATATACAATAAGGTTATGGAAGTAAATAAGGGGACAGGGATTGAAGGGGGAGGATGGCCCCAGGTGATTATGATGATGGGAGGAATCATACCTGTACTGGAATTGGACTATGATTGTTTACATAAAGAAAATTGAGAGTGGTACAATATGTGACTAAAAGTGGACCATTGGTTAGATCAGGAAAGGAATGTGGAGAGGGGAGGATACGGTAGGGGATTTTCAGTTGAAATATATCTGTTAGGACAGTTAAATTGTAAGCGTTGGGAGGTATTGAGTGATGCAGGAGATTTAAAATGGGGCTGTGTAGCCTTGATTTTGTTATGTTCATGGAAATGCCAATAAAGTTGAAATTGAAAGGGTGACTCTGAGGTTGAGAGAAGTATAGCATCTTCTAGAAAGGATGTGTGAGGGTACCCATGCATTATCGCACTGGGGGGAGTAGGGATTATTTATTTTAAGGTATTTTGGACGCACCCTCAAGAGGAGGAGGACATACTAGTCTTAGAGTTTAGGGCCATTTAATCCAATAGGGAGAAAAGCGGATGGTGGCACATCTGCGTTAGAGCAGATTGTTGCGTAGTAAGTGGCAGATCTTGTTAGATGAGAGTTGCACTTAGTGGAGGCAATCAGTATCATTTTGGATGAACTAAGGAAATAGGGAAAGAAACATATGTGATGATGTTTTTTGTGGATAGTAGCAGTTTTGTTGTGGCAAAGTGGACATTGTTATTGTTTTTTCATTTGTTCATTCTGGCTGTGGAATTTACGGAAGGGCCAGAGCCGAAGGAACTTGTACATTTTATAAGAGCTGTGTGTAGCACGTACAGGGGGTGCGGTAAACGAAGGGGGGAACAACTGCCCTCTAGGTATACTAACATAGGCCATTCTTGTTAAGGTGGTTGACCTGTGGAGAGGACCATTCATATACTAATAAAAACTAACAGGACAGGTCAATGGAGATGGCCATTGTATACAAGAGTGAAAAAGGAGAAGTGTGAAAGGGTGGGGCCTGAGGAGAACGCCAGTGTGAATGATATAGTGCTAACAAGCTAAGTGGTAAGTAAAAGAGTGAATGAAAGTAAGTGAATAATGGTAAAGGAGTTTGGGATTTAAACAATAAAATAAAAAGCCTAAAAAGGGGAGAAAATAAGAGTTCTACAACAATCAGGACCATGGAAGCTAATATAAATGTATGGAAAGGATGCACCTCTTAATTTTGTGTGCACAAAACTTCCCCAATATTGCGATAAAATAGTATAATTTCAAGTGAACAGGAGAAACAGTGGGGAAGTCTTACCAGGAAGGACCTGTTGAGGGAACATTCGACAAGAATATGGTATGGTATGGTATTGTTTATTTATATAGCGCCTATTCACAGGAAAGTGTTTCAAAGCGCTCAAGGAGGGTGAGAACATGGGGAAAAAACTGTTGCTCAGATCCCTTGAAATTCTGAGACAATAATAGTCTGCACAGGCAGAGTAAGTGGGGAAAAATAACATTTAAAAGTATGGGGTGCAGAAAATAGGCCTGATGGCAATTCTGCATTTTTAGACAGTGCAATTAAGGGGTGATGTCAAGGGAGAACTGACATATGATCTTCAGCATAGTGAGTAAGGATCGAACAAGTGCACAGAGGGACAAACGGAGGGGGAGGATCAAGTGCACCAGGTCGGTGGAGACTGGGTTAAGTGCAGAGAGCCACTCTCTTGGGTTAATATCTCAAGTGTATTGAGTGGGGTAGGGCCCTGATGAAGTTCAAGGGAGGACTGGCGAGGGTACCGTGGACCAGTGATATTCTGAGGTACACCCGACGGCCAGTCAGCATGCTGTAAGGAGAAGGAGGGAGAGAGGGAAAAAAGTCAAGAGCTATGTTAGCAGGGTAGAGGAAGAGGGAAGGAGAAGAGAAAAGTTGAAGGGTGGCAGGGAAGCAATTGCAGAGGGAGTAACTAGCTGAGGATAAGGATCTCCGGCCAAATCTCTGCTTGGAGAGCCGGCTCACTCGCAGAAGGTTGGAGCTAGATGAGTGGAGGGCTCATGAGGGACAGTATTTAGGTAGACAGCGTTGCAGGTAGCTAGGTCCCAGGCCCCAGAAAGCCTTGTGAACTATGCAAAGGGTCTTGAATTTGATCCTTGCCACCACAGGGAGCCAATGAAGGGATTTCAGTGCTGGAGAGATGTGGCCCCTTGGCTTGAGGCCAAGCATAAGTCTTGCGGGTCTGTTCTGGATGAGTTTACTGAGGGCACAGGGCAGAAGAATGGAGATTCAGGAAAAGGCCATTGCAATAGTCCAGCCTGGAGAGAACCAGGGCTCTGGAGACAGTGAACCTCTGGGGGAAAGTGAGGAAAGGTAGAGGAAAGGTAGAGTACCTCTGAGGGGGTGAAGCTGATAGGTAGACTTTTTAGAGATGTCTGATATGTGAGAAGGTGAGAAGAGAAGGACAGAGTGGAGTCGAAGATGACCCCAAGGTTTCTTGCTTTGAGGTCGGTGCGGACGCAAAGGCCAAGGGAGGCCGGCCAGAGCAAAAGTGGGAAAGCGCAAGCAGGTGTCCCAATGCGAATGATCTCAGTCTTAGTGGCATACATAATAGACATTATGTATTCATACCTGTAGGCTACTCATAAAGGAGCAAAGCTTAAAAAGAGTCAAATATTCTAGGTCTCTGGAAATTGTATGAAGAAAGGAAAAAAAAGTGCCAGAAGAGGGAAACAGGGAGAAAGAGAAGGGAAGTGCTCACCCCCTCGCTGCACACCGTACCTGCCATTATAATCTGCTGCAGGACACACACATCCTAGGTGAGGATCACACAATATGAAGGGAACTAACAAGAAAAAAGATAAAGGTGAAGCCAACTCTGTTAGTAAAGCTGAGAAGGGAAGAAAGAAATATTCAGCAGACATAAAAAAGAACACATAACAGCTACTTCACTCCACGTTCAGGGAAGCAGAAAAAGCTGTTGAAGGAGAGATAGCGGAAAAAGAAAAGGAACAAGTAAAGACAGTTGACGAACAGGGATTCAAATTGACAAGTGGGGACAGGACTTGAACGATGGGGAGTTAAATGCGGCAGAAGGTGAACACACTGCATCAGACTGGAGGACAGTAACAACAGTGACCAAGGGATGACAAACTTGACACATGTAGGGAAATGAACATAGGTCAGGGAAGGAGAAGACTTGAGATAGAGGAAGAGGGAGAAAGCGAGGAGTCACTGAGGGACAGGGAAAATAGACTTTGGAGTAGGAAAATGAGAATAACAGTAGCTAAAACACCACAGTGAAGGAATAAGTGTAGAGCACAAACACAGATGGCTCTCTTACAGAAAGCAAAAGGCAAGGTACATTATGCACCTTGGCAGACGATGGACAGGGATAATTTGGTTTATAGTTACCTTCGCTAATGGCAGGAGCAAGTAAGTGGATTTATGTTTTTGAAAAAGAAACAGCAGGGATTCCATTGGTCATAGGAGCCATTAGGAGTTTATTAGCAGTGTTGGTTGGGGAACAAAGTTATACAGGGGTAAAATTAAAACTCCAATGTACATGATGGAACACCTCAAACATGGGGTCAACACTAGCATGGAAAATGAAATCAGATGAGGTCCCTGCAGAATATATACAATCTATATAGGAGATGATGACACAGGAAAATTAACAGTCCTGGGATATGAAAATACCATTGTAATATCACATACTAGCGAGGGGATGTGCAGCTTTCCCTAGAAAAAATTGTTGAGATTGAGGCAAAAGATTGCCCATGAGATACATTCAACAATTGTAAACTATTATAAAAGAAAGCAGGAGAGAGACAAAGAAACAGCAGATATCACAGTAAAAGCAGAACATACATTAGTGCAGAGGAAATTGGCAAAAATAGGCATGGAAGGAGTAGTGCTCACAGGACCAGTTGTCATCCCACCTGCCCAACTAGGGTGACTCTAATTAACAGTGATAACACAACAGGGAGGATACACACAAGTACCTAATAATCAGCATTGGGGACGGTGCAGATGCAACAACAACCTGCATTTACAAACGTACAACATCAGCCAGCTTTTTCATATGCAGGCGGTTATATGGCACAGTATCAGGTGAGAAGATGACATTATACGAGGGGAAGAAAATTTGGGTACAGGAGTTTGGGGACATGATTTGAAAGACAGTTTTTCACATGTGGCAACGTTGGTCAATTTGCCCAGACATGTCCTCTAGTAGCATCTATAGGGCAGCAACAGAAGGTTTACACTCAGGCACAGGCAACTTCATAAGTACAAGTGATGCCACAGCAGCAGTAGCTATCCCTGGTACCCACACAGACACAGAGTATATCAGCACAGGGACAGGTACAAGTGCAAAGTGGGGAGATGGTGGGAACACAAGGTAGTCAATATACGTCAGGCACCAGCACAGACAGAAGGACAAGAAAAAATAATGACATTGGGACAGAATACAGTGCCCCAATACACAAGAGTGACAATGGTGGGTGGTTTAGTTTTTTTTTTAGTTTAGTTTCTTTATTTATACTGCGCGCCGAACCCTGAGGTAACTGGGCGCCAGAGACTTAGAGCAGGTTAGAACAGAATATAGACATACAAGATAATATCAGTAAGTGCAATTGACCGGGTTACATGGTGGTCGAGAGGCAGATACAGGAAAAAAGTACATTGATTAGTATGTCAGACAATGGTAGAGTTCTTGTTGACAAGCCAGGACTTTGTTTTTGCTCTGAAGGTCCAAAAGGATGGTTCTGATCTAAGGTTCAAAGGTATAACGTTCCATTGTTTGGCGGATAGGTCCGGGAAGCTGGAGCCGCCTGCTTTTTTTTACAGAGAATTTGGGGATGGATAGGCAGTGAGAGTACAATGTTCTGGTTGGTCTGTTTGAAGTGTGTTTGTTGTACTTGACTGCCAAGTATTTGGGGGTGTCAGTAGAGAGGCATGTGTGGACGATGATGAGAGATCTAAGGGTAATTCTGTCTCGTACAGAGAGACAATGGGCATCTTGTCTGAAGCCGGATATGTGGGAGTTCCGCGGGATACTCAGAGCTGCTCTGAGGGCATTATTCTGCAGCACCTGCAGTTTGTTCAAATTGCGCTTTGAGGTGCCAAGACAGAGAGTATTGTAGTAGTCCATTTTTGAGAGCACTAGCGCTCTGGCTAATGTAATGCAACTGGAGGGTGAGAGGAAGGCTTTGCAGGCATTGATGAGCTTATTTGTATAAGCTGTGGAGGAGACTGTGGCATTTAATTGTTTTTTGAGCGAGAGTGTGGAATCTAAATAAACCCCCAGGGTTTACATTTTTTTGGCCACAGTGATTAGGTTACCGTCTATGTTGATAAAAGCGTAACATGGGTCCAGTTTGTTTAGCCGTGGTTGGGAGTTGACGAGAAGGAGATCAGTCTTCTTCATCGTTGAGGCATAAGCCGTGTTCTGCCATGCAGGCTTGGTAAAGGTTGTTGATCTTTATGGAGTCCTCTTCATAGCAACCTTATAGGGTGATGAGAACCTGGGTATCGTCAGCATAGTTTGTGTATGTGACACCCAGGTTAGCAAGGTGGTTGGACAATAGCTTTATGAAGATATTGTATATGGTTGGTGAGATGCACACACCTTGTGGGATGCCACAGAGGATGGGGATAGGGTGGGCTGTAGCCCCCAGTGAGAAAACCCGGGTGATTCGGTTGGCTAGGAAGGATTGGACCCAGACAGTCACCTGGCTGGAGAAAGCATCTGAACCCGTCAGATGTTCGGTGAGGATCTGATGGTAATTCATTTATGTCTGCTGCAAATACACTTTTCCAATAGGTGTGCCCACAAAAGGTGTGAGTATGTCCAGCCATAGCACAAACTGAAGAGCCTGCAGAGAAGCAGGAGGTAGTAGTTCAAATAGGTCAGAGGGGATTTTCCTTTCTCATAGATACTGGGGTGATCAGATCATTCACAAAAGAAGAGGGATTTCCATTATCCAACCAGAGTTTGGACACACAAGGCTTTTCAAGGACCATTTTGAAGGTTCCTTTGACAAAAGATTTATTATTGACAATAGTCACACAGCACATTGTATCGCCTTTATTATATTCAAAATACACACCTATCCACATTCTAGGAAGAACCTTGCTCAGCAAATTGAATGCCACAATTTCTTTCACAGAAAAAGGGATGGTGCGCACCACAGCTGGGATGTACCATGCGAGGGTGCCAGTGTTGATACAGGCATACTATGCACAGAGCACAAGGAGAGGGATTCCCACACGCACACACTGATGTTTCTGTATGGGGTACAGATGTTGTTGGGATAGATACCAGGAATTGAAGGAAAGGTGTTTCGATTGCCCAATGAATTTTCATTCAGAACACGTTGCCCTCCCACTGTTACTTTAGGGAAACACACACTGCTATACCTGGAAGAGGTAGTGGTAAGAAGTGACATGATAATATTGGTCGCTACAGCCAATGACAACATGGAGTTGCAATCAGTATCATACATCAATCCAATGCTGACATTGACAGGAATAACAAACACAGAAATGTGTGCTACTAAAGAGGATGAGGAGGGAGAGGTAGCATTCGAGTTCACCATACCATGTACAGTACATATGAAAGAAAAAGCATTGTCTCTAATGACACAATTATCAAAGAAATACATGTAGATTTTACAGGACCATCTGGAGAAAGTTGCAACACTCTGGATACAGCGGCCCCATGATATAGGGATATTAAAAGGGGCCGGGCCAGTACCCATTAAACTAAAAGCAGGAGCACTACTCCCGATTCCGAGAAGCAGATAAGGGAATTTATGAGACATTTCATGCCCTACTGAAGCAAGGTAGAATACAGGAAGCAACATCATCTTGCAACATGGCTAGCTATTCGATCAAGAAATCATAGGGAGGGGCGAGGCATTTTATACAGGATGTACGCCCCTTAGCAATATAATCATAGCAGAATATCTATATTGGTTCCAAACCCTGTGGCAATTCTTGGCAGCATCCCATCAGAGGCACACTATTTCACAGTGATAGATTTGAAAAATGCCTTTTTCTCAATTGCACTACACCCAGACTATGTTACTGCATTTACCTATCGGAAAACGGGATTCGAACACATGAGAATGCATCAAATGTACTGTGAAGGACCCAGCATATTGAACAGAGTAATACAAATGGACTTAATCAATTTGCAAGTTGAAAGCACAGTTATACAATATGTTTATGACGTTTGGTCTTTAGCAGGACATAAGAAGAATGTAGGTCGGACTCATTGATACTACTGACACCGCTAAGTGACAAAGGGTACAAAGTGGATGAAGAAATTGTCAAAAAGAGGTTGTTTTTTTGGTCCCAATTGTTTCAGCAGATGGGAGGAAAATAACACCAGAAAGTGTTGAAGCACATAACCCCAAAACGAAAGGCAGTGAAAGAAATGCAACAGTTTCTAGGGCAGTGTAATTATTGCAGAGCCTGGGTTTTTGATTATTCCACTTACACCATGCCACTGCTGAATGCACTGAAAGAAGCACAGAAAACAAAAAGAAACATAACATGGACATCTGAAATGGGTGAAACATTTGATGAACTCAAACATGAGTTAGCACACGCACCAGTGTTGGCTACACTCAATTACAAGGAAACATGTCACTTGTTTTCCCTCACAGATGGTAAGGGTATGACAGCTGTATTGACACAAAAGAAAGGACAGGGCACAAGCCACTAGCATATTACAACAGATAACTATACATAGTAATGCAAGGACATTTTGCTGTTTCTGCATTCTCAATTGAAAAATCTTCCACAATTACAATGGAGTGTTCCACAGTTGTGTACGTGAAGCATGCACTATTTGCCATATTAGAGAAAACATTGCCATATTTGAGAAAACAAAGTCACCATTAACAACTCATTAACAACTCACGGTATGAGATAATACTGACAAACCCTGCAATAGAGGTAGTGAGGTGCAGAACAATAAACCCAGCCGTGTTCATTTCAGAGAAAATTGAAGAAAGATGACTGCATAGCATGCATAGGCAGGAACAATGGCAACCCTCAGGTGAAAGAATATCTCATTGAGAGAGGGGACATGCTTTTTATCAATGGAAGCTCAAGTATTGACCACAGTACAGGACAAAGGCATTCAAGCTACACAGTGGTGGGACATAAACAGGGAATACATGATGGTGAGGAGTTGATAGTGTGTTCACAGACACGATTGCCCAATCACTATTCGGCACAAGCAGCAAAATTAGCAGCACTAATTGAGGTGCTAAATATGTCAAAGGGTCAGGCAGTTAACATCATCTCTGATTCTTCCTATGTTCCATCAACTGTGTATTTGGAATTGGCAAGATGGGCAAGTAGAGGGTTCAAAAGAAGCAATGGCGTACCTGTACAGCATGCAGCATTATTGAGCAAACTATTAGAAGTGTTATCACTCCCAGTAGAATTGGCTTTAATAAAATGTAAGGCTCACAAAGGAGGGTAAGACTTTATCTCATTTGGCTACGAAAAAGCAGACAGAGCAGCAAAAGAAGCCGCATATTTGCCAGAAGGGAAACATGCACTGTTCCCTGGAGAGAAAGAAAAAACACCCCTCATGGCTTTAATAAAAATAAAGAGAAAGACGAACTACCGCAAAATTTTAACACAACCCATATAGTACAAATAATTGAGTTGCAGGGAGAAGCTCCAGATGGTGAAAAAGAGGTGTGAAATAAAAGAGGTTGTTCCATGTCTTCAACAGACTTAATTTACTAGCACGAGAGTACAGGAAAGATGGTGATGCAAAAAAAGTTGTTAAAAATGTCAATGTACAAACTCCACTACCCTGCCAACCTACAGAAAGAGCATATGGCTGTGCGGATTATTAAAGACTGGTTTGTGCCAAATCTATATGAAAACGTCTCTGAATTCATTAATAACTGTATGATTTGTCAGAAGTTGCTTCTGGGTCACACCTTGAGAGTTGTATGAGGAAAATTGCTGCGACCGGAGGATCCCTTCTGGCACTTGCATTTTGATTATATAGACATGCAAGAGAGATGTGTCTCTTACAACTGCATGCTTACAGTTGTAGGCCCATTTTCAGCTTGGCTTGAGGTTGGTCCCAGTGCCCAGAATGTCACCAGCTCAATGTCAAAATATTTAGTGAAGGAGATGTTCCTGAGGTGGGGAATCCCATCAAATTAATTCTGACAATGGTCAACATTTTGCCAATGAGATAATTAAAGAGATGACAACCCTTCTCGGAATAAAGCATACATTATGCAAGATTTATCACCTACAAGCCAACAGTTTGGTGGAAAAAATGAATGGGCTGTTTAAAATGCGCTTTACAGAGCATACGCAAGCGTTAGGAAATCCTGGGTGCACTGCTTGACTCTTGCACCATTTGCATTGCGCAACTTACGTGTAGGAGACCATCACCTTACTCCCCATGGGATTGTTATAGGGTGGAGGATGCATGTGCCTATACCTCCATCACGTACAATCTCTGATGCACAATCTTCCTCTTCAATTCTGGGTGGGGGAATTCGATACGTATCTCACGGAACTTACAAAATTCCATCGATATGCATCTTTGCAGACGAGGCCTCGAATGCACACTGGGCTAACAATTGAACAATGCAATTCCCACAAGCAGTACCTCTTTTTCCAGGGGACAAAGTACAGGTGAAGAACCACATTCGAAAGTGGAAGGAAGCGCGCATTACAGGACCTTATACAGTCATCTGTTCAATACCAACAGCAGTCAAGATCGAAGTCATTAACTTTTGTTTCACACTTAGACTGTATTAAAAAAAAAAACAACAAAGGAAGACAAAGAGAATAGGTTTATAGAGAGTGGTGTGGTGGAGAAAAAGCAAAGATTTTCAATGTTATGGAGTGTGATATTGATAATATGTCTTACTATAGGATTGATGTTTTATTTTGTTCTAAAATAAAAAAAATGGTATGCAGATAAATGATAAAAGAGGAAAGAAGAGTTTGGTGGAAGAAGGGAGCTTTCATCCTGACCCTGACAATGAGCAAAGTTTATCATCTGGAAACATTTGGTACAACAAGATGTTCTGTGAGGGAAGAAAAAGGGTGAATGGCACTTGCTACATCTGCTCTCTCATCCCACACATTATTGGAGCATCCAAAGTTTTCCTACTCCAAGGTGTGCCCTATGAGGAAGCAGAATGCCTAATGGCTTGAGATTTATTTCAAGGAGCAAATGGTACAGTACGTACGCTGGGAGTTTCACACGCGATTTGGCATCGTGGGACTTCCCGGGTGTGCGGTTTCCCCCCTCCCCATGCCCTGCAGGCAGCCCACACTACAGGGGAATACCCAACAACCCTCACCATACCCTGCAGGCAGCCCACTTGGCACTATGTACTTGTGAGCACACTTGTGAGCCCGACTCATGTCCCTCACCCATCCACCCACCCCCAGTGATGGGCCCCTGGCAGCAGGCCCAAACTCATGTCCCCCTACCCACTCACCCACCCACCATTGACGGGCTCCTGCCAGCAAGCCCCGACTAATGTCCCCCTGCACCCTCATCCTCCCAGCAGTGACGGGCACCTGCCAGCAGGCCCCGACTCATGTCCTCCTGCACCCCCACCCACCCAGCAGTGACGGGCACCTGCCAGCAGGCCCCGACTCATGTCCCCCTGCACCCCCACACACCCAACAGTGACGGGCACCTGTCAGCAGGCCCCGACTCATGCCCCCCCAAACAATCATCACGATCCACACTCATTGCCCTTATGGCCACCCAAATCCCACCCCATGCCACCCCAGTCCAAACACTCAACCAAGTATTCCATCCACCCCACATTGAAATCCCCATGTCATGATAGATCCCAAATGACAAGTATGCACATCAATACATGTCTGTCACACACACACAATGGATGCAAGTGAATGAGAAAACCCACATCGTGACATACATGAAACCAATGAGAGAATACCACACAAATGAAGTATGAAACCAAAATGTATTAAATACAAAAGCAAGGGAATGAAAGAAAATCACACAATAAAAGAAATAATAAACAAAAGACTGCATGTCCAAAATGAATTAAAAATATATAAATGCTGAATCCAAATAAATCCAAAAGAAAAAGGCTCCAAAGCGTCCATCCATCAAAACAAATCCAAAGGTAAATAAAAAGGAAAATCATTGCTCCATAGGTAAAAAAAAAATCAATTAAGTTAAATCCAGTCCAGAAATATATACAATGTAAAAATCCAGGGTCCATGAGCCCAACAATCCAAAGGAAACCTACAGAATACCCTAACTAACAAATAACTATATACAAAAAGGTGGGGCATAGTCCATGTGCCCCAAATGAAAGAAAAATAGAAAGGAAACCTGACACTAATGAACTATATACAATGGCGGCGGGCAAGTCCTACGGCTCACTTGTTGATTTCCCGGGCCAGGGCATCATCAAACTCCTGTTCAACGTTCTGGAGGCGGGACTGTTCCCGGGCCCCGAGATCTTGCAGGGATAACGCCATGTCCACCCCAACTCCCTGTGAATTTCCTCGAGGAACTCAGCCCACCTCAGCGCCCTGCGCATGGAGTTCTCCACCCTGACCATAGTGAGCCGTGCCTCTTCCGCCCACCGCCACTCCGCATCTATTTGCTGGCCCAACTGCTTCCACATGGAAGACACTCCCAATCCAGGGTCCTCCTGCCCTCTGGCCGATGCCTGCCCCTCTGATGCTGATGGCCCCGAGCCATCATCGCTCCCACCTTGAGCCTGCTGCTGCCGTGCATGTGCCCTGCCTGTTGATGCCTGCACGTCCTCCTCCTGCTGGGGTCCAGTTGTTGGAATGGCCACCCCTGCTGGACCTCCGACTCCTGACTGTGGCAGGGATTTGTCCTCCACCAGCCTGGCTGCTGGGTCAGAGGCAGCTCCACAGGGTGCCCAGGTGATACTTGGGCCAGAAGATGGCACGGAGGATGACTGCCGCATAGGGGGTTCAGTTGAGGAGGGGGTCGGTACAAAGTCCAGCAGACGGAGGAACCCAGCACTGGTGACCCGTCCTAGTAGGTCGATGCAGTCAATGAGGCATCCCAAATAACATGCAGAGTCCTCATGAAAACCCTGCACGTCATCCCAGAGGCCACGTTGACGCAACACCACCCCAGCCAGGAAAGGTTCTACACGGTCCCGGATTGCCACATCCACAGGGAGAGGAAGGCCAGTTGTTGTTTGTGCATGCCCTCCCTGAGAACGGGTCTGGACAAAAGCATTCCCTGCTGGTACGGGATGATGCAGTCACAGGATCGGGGACAAGATTATACACAGGCACCTCTGCAGCCGCTTTTGCTGCCTCCTGTCCCTGCCCCTGGACTGCACCACTAGCACCAGTGGAATCCCCCGCTCCAGACCCCGTGTGTGGCCCTTCCACGGCCTCCTTCTCAACCAAATCCCCCACCAACATGGATGACTCTGTGCCATCTTCCTCCATAGGTCCCTGTGGGGTCTCAGCTGCCCCTTCTGCTGCCGAGGAGTCCAACTCCGACCTCCGGCCCTTGGACCATCCCTCGGCAGCTGCGGCCACGGACACGGCACCAGACGCCTCATTCCCCGGCGAGATGACACCTGGGAGGGGAGCTGGTCCTTGTGTCTCCAGCTGGTAGTGTGAACCCTGCTGCTGTGCTCCACAGCACCGTCTCCGCCCTCTTCATCAGTTGATGCTGCAGACAGGGAGAGACAGAACACAGGCATCAGGGCACTGTACAATGGTCTTATACACACATGACATTTGCACATGAGTGGCAGTGTCAAACTTCCCACATGGCATCACACTCCCCAACACACATATCATTTCAACCCACACACATGCACAAAATAACTGGAGTGATACAGCAGGCACCATCCATGCACATACAACAGCATGAGCATCCGAAGGTTAGCCTGATGTCACATGCAACATGGGGAGTGCAGAACACATGCACACACGCCACCAGACATACATGCATCTGTACATCTCCACCACCTGTCGCAGTGATATCATCACCATCCATGTCACATCTGCCAATCAGCCTCCTACATGTCACATGCATCGATGGTGTATCACAGTGGCACACATGTCAAATACACACACATGCACATGTACATTGTGCACATACATGAAGGTGGAACAAGCATCCATCTGTCACACCACAACCATGCCACAGTACACACACAGAAATGTAAAAATGTGTGCACCCACACATGCTTTTGGTCACCATGCATTTGAACACATACACCATTAATGTGCCTCACACATGACTGGACTCACATGCAGCAGGCTCATGTCCCTGTAAATACACATCCATACATGGGCCTACCAAGACATATGTCCAACCTGCACACTCCTGCCACACCTCAACATGCACAGTGTCCAATCAGTACGCATGTACACTTACTGCTTGACTCTGGACGGGTCTGCCTCTGAAGGATCTGGAGGTGGAGCGCTGGGTGTTTGCGTTCCATGACCCTCATTTGGATGTTGTTAAGGCGGACCCGGCACCGCTCTGCATGCTTTGCCTTCAAGAGGCACCGGGCCTTGCTGAGGGTCCTGGACCTGAAGTCCTCCCAGCGCTTCCAGACATGTTGCATGTCGCGGGCTGACACCCCCTCCACGTTGATGGCAGCCACAATGTCCTTCCAGATCCTCTTCTGTCCTTCATTGTCGGCACGTGAACTTCCAAAGAGGGCATCATAATGCCCCAGGACTTGCTCCACCAGGATGCCAACTTCATTGGCACTGAAGCTGGCAGCCCTCTGCCTCTCTGCTGGGGTTTGCCACTGGTGCCAGATGGTGTTGTGTTGGACATGGCAACCCCCGAGGCAGGTGTGGGTGGGGAACTGGGTCCTGGGGCTGACCTGTGGAGCAATGGAATGCCAGTCGGGAGTCTTCTGGTCCAGCAGGGGTGGTCACATCAACTGGACTCCTGCAGATGGCTGACATGCAGGCACCAAGGGCACGTGGCCAGCAGGCAGGCAGGCAGCAACAGATGGCAGGTGGGAGGTGGGAGTGTGCTCGGGGCTCTGTGGGGGCAGGAAAATGGTTAATTCCACACACGTGGGCTACCAGGGTTGCATGCACAGTTTTACTGCAGTTTTGGGCTGCCAGAGTGTTGCGTGACCCTTCACTTAATCGCCGGGGTCAAATACAGCCTTGCAGGTGCAGGGGTGCTGTTAACATCTTGTAATCCCACCCCCTTCACCCCAATTGCCCAGGACAATTGTCGTGTACACCTCCCATTGGCACTACTACATCTGTGCCGGTACTACTACATCTGTGCCATGGCTGGGAGGCCACAAAAAGCTGGGCGTACTCCACGTGGCGGGCGTCGTCAGGGACGTGGCCGGGGTGACCAGGGAGTAGGGGGACTCCAGGGTGTCCAGGGTGGCTGCAGAGGGGGAAGAGGCATGGGTGTGCCACTTCAGCACGATGTTGTGCCACTTGTTGGTGCAGTCATGCCACCACCCCCTGCGGCTCTGGGAGATACAGTTCTTGAATCTGGCACTGGCGCCCATGTGATCCAGCAGTCTGTTTCATAGACTGCCACGGGCACAAGTGGAGTGGTAGCTGCAGGTGCAGCTGCGGACACCACCACCCAGGCTTAGGGTCTGCCAGCGCAGTCTGTGTTGGCACCTGAAGAGTCCCAGGAAGATTTCCAGGAGGTCAGGAGGCACACCGTAGGTGCACGCAGGGCTGCCCTGACCGAAGCACATGTCCCTGGGGCAGTAATGTCATCTGTTGCCCCTACCAGCCGGGTGTTGGGAAGTGCATGGGCAGATGCAGCCGACACCACCCCGGTTGTGAGTCTACCATCCAGGACAGGCCCGGTCAATGACCCTGGCCCAGCGGATGTTGCTGCGCAGGGTCCATTCCAGGGTACCCAGCAGCCACTGACGCAAGTCAGGGCTTCCGTCCTCGTTCCACCTGTCACTCTCTCGATTCAACCCACCAGCGCTACAGCCCATACTGATCAGGGTGGTATTTGCCAGCCAGGGTCAGGACCACTGTCCAAGAGGAGGAAGGTTGCACGTGCAGTAGAGACTGGGACCCCAGACACAGCTCCGGTCTCCGGCACGTCGAGGAAGAAGCCTTTCTGCGTGCAGGAACTCGACTTCCTTGTGGACTACGTGCGGGACCACAACCGTGATATGCTAGTGGGGCCGAATTGTCAAACTACGGCTGCCCATCGTATGTCCTACTGGAAGCAAGCATTCGGCCATGAGGTGCGCACAGCTCAAGAGTGCAAAAAGCGTTGGGATGACCTCAAATGGAGTACTAAGGCGAACCTCACTTCGCATACCAACAGGAATGGTCGAAGGAGTGGGAGAGATGCTGGACTTTGATGCCCCATCCAATGGGTGTTGTTGTGTGTTTGTCGAGGACATGTGTGGTTTGCTTGTGTGATGTGTTGTGATTGACTGCCAATACATGTCATGTGTTCATGGTTCCCATGTGCAAGTCATGCAATGCTTCAATGATGCGTGCCTGCTGTGCAGGATGCTGGACATGTAGAGCAGACGGGGACTGTCCTCTCTGGGATTATGTTATTGCATGACTGACATGCATGTGTCTTCTGCCTGCATGCAGGTACTCCACGTAGGCATGCTCCCTTGACCCTCCACCCCCCTTGCACCCCAATTCCACCATGGCACTGGTGTGCATCATGTTGGCGTACTGCAATGGCCTGTTCAAGGCTCCTGTGTACATGCAAAGTTCCACCAGCTAACCTCCCAGACACATGCAGTGGGGTACATCCTCTGTCCTTGATCCAGGGTGTCTCACTTGGACTGTGCAGATGGCAGATTCTCCACAGGGACATGAGTGCCCATTCATGCTCGATGTGCATTCCATGCATGCCCCTATGTATCCTTGGCAGGATGATCATAGTAGTACGTGTCCAGGATGACCTACATTTCATGGCATTTGATCATCAATTCCATGCCCACTCTGGCTCAGGCCAGCATCACACACAGGTTTAGGGTGTCACAGTCTGTGTGGGGCACAGGCCTCCCCCTGTTTCAGGCCCACTGACTCTGTTCAACTGGTGCAGTGGCTTCTGCACACATGGGTGTACTACTGAGGGTTCATCATCTGCTGTGTTGCTGTGTTGTCAGTTGACTCAGATGATGCAATTGACGCTAGTCAACACTGTCTGGCAATACACAGGTCTCTGGTCACCCTTTCGCTGCCATGCAATGCCTCCCTGCATTTTCACTTAGGTGGGTGAGGGGTTTGCTTGTAGCCATGCAACCGTTTGCATGCACATTGCACGCGATGCCTGAACATGCCCTTGCACTGCCTTCACGTGTATTGGTAGACTTCTTAATGTACTTGTTCATGTAGATAGTGGGTCACGTACACATGTTCTGCACTGCATCAACCCACATCAGAGCCGGGTTACACCCTTCAACAGGACTACTCACTGATACAATTTCAAAGTCACCTGGCATGTATGGACTCTTTTTCATACCTTCTCTGTCATGTATGCGACAGGCACAGGTGCATCCTGTGACACATGTACTCAGTATTGGAACTCCCTAGTGGTTGTTTAGATGAGTTTATTGGTCAATGTGCGGCCTATACCAACTGGCATAAGGCACTGATTGGATGCAGCCTGCCAATTGGGTTGTGATGACTGTGGAGCATCCTTCACGTGTGTTTGTGTGCACTTCCACATAAATCAAAGCAAGCAGTATTAGAGCTGCTTGCTTTGGTGTATTGGATGCTGGTCATGTTCACAATATCGGTGTATGGGGAAATGGGTGTTTTTGAATGCTTTCACATGTACATATGCAAGCAGCTTCAATGTTGTGTGGTGCAACATTGCGAGTACTCCCTTATGTGTTTGTGAATGTGTCCATTTCCACATGTGTCTTCCACAGCTTTTTTGTTGACTGACTAATATGTATCTGATCAATGTTTATGCTGGTGAGATTTCTGCATTGCGCACGTTATGTGGAACTGGCATGATCTCAAAGGTTCACTGTTGTGAAGTATGTGTATGCCCAGGCCCACTTAGCTACTATGGTGGGTCCTGGCCGTGGTGATTTCCACACGGAATGATGTAATCTGGCACATTCATAGCCCAATGTGCTCAATCAGTCCCTGAGTGGGGTTGTGGAGGCCTCATGGCCCGCAGCTCGGACAGTATTGGGCGTCATGGTCCCTCATGCCTGGTTGCAGGCCATTGCTTTGCTTGTGACATTCACTATATCTACATGGCCCATGCCACCTGGTATGGGCCGAGCTGCAGATGGATGTAGCTATATTGATGATGATGCTTTAGTGATGCATGTCTACATGCATGGTACCTGTTTCATTGTGTGTTTGGAATCACTTGCAGCTGTGGTCATTTTGCAGTTCGGAAATGCTTATGGTGCGTTGCATCTCTTAGTTGCCATCTGTCTTTTCTGCCTGTGAGATGTGCCTGACAGAGGTGGTGTCTGATGGAGATCATATACTACATTTTGTACTTGTGTAGGCTTTGCTATTTAGACACATCCATTTCTGCTTTTGGGATGTGTTTGCATATCAAGGCCACTGGATGCATGCCAGGTTCTCATTTGTGTGTATCATGTCAGCTTTGTGTGTTGGCTGTCAATGTGATGTCTATGTGTGTGTGTGTGTATGTGCTTCTGACATGTGTACTAATGTTTATCTTTTCTCCACTTTTCAGATGATGACGCAATGGAGCCCGAGGATGGGGTTGTCATGCCAGACACAGGGTTGCCATCACACCAGCAACCCGGCACAAGTGGGGATCGTGGGATGGTAGGCCACGAGAACAGGACAACCCATTTGTGTACAGACCATCTTGTCTAGGGCTGGCAATGAGTCTAGCTCGGAAGATCACTCTGACGACAATGTCGAGTTGGATGTGCATCGGGTCCATTCATCAGGGGTGAGTGATTCTGATGTGGATGCTCCTCTGTCCGCGACACCTGCACTGAGGGGCCAGACGGTGGTGGGACCTCCCCTGTGGTGGATCGGGACGCAGGGTCACCCTCCACTCCAGTTGCTGATATGCCTGGGGCATCAGGTCGACGGAGGAGTGTAGTCCTGCAGCCGTGGGCGGTGCCAACCCAACAAGGACGCCGGCTCCTTGGGCCCCGCAGGTGTCAAGTCCAGCAATGTGGTGGCCGTGCACCACTGGGGTATACTGAGTGGGAGCAAGCCATGGTTGCCAATTCAGAACACCAGGGGGCAGCAATTGATAA
Organism: Ambystoma mexicanum; assembly: GCF_040938575.1. NCBI lineage: Eukaryota > Metazoa > Chordata > Amphibia > Caudata > Ambystomatidae > Ambystoma > Ambystoma mexicanum. Next base: position 899,605,983 of record NC_090937.1, on the reverse strand, counting down.
CATTGCTGAGAGCATGAAACGTGTGGCCCAATCCGTGCTACCCCCTGCTAGGCAGGTGGTACTCCAGCAGCGGGTTACAAAGTCCACGGCCCGCTCGCTCAGGCTGGGCATGGCAGCCTCAGACAGGGCACGCCGGGCTGAAATGGTTTCTTTGCGTCAAGCAATTGCTGCTCACGCAGAGGCACACATGGAGGCCATGAGGGTTGACTACGAATTCCTCAAATCTACTCTGGCTGTGCTCATGATGTCCCAGAGGAGGCGGTCAGAGGAGAGGTTGGAGCAGCTAGAGAATACCATCTCAGCTGAGCTACGTGCTTGCCGGGAGGTGTGCCAGTTGTCCAGCCAGGCCATGCAGGAAGAACTCTGTGTTACACGTGTTAGCTTGCAAGAGAAAGCTCGCATATCACGCAAGGTTCTACATGCTGACCTACGTGTCATCGCCGCACAGAACCAGGCTCACCCATCCCGCAGACTTGCTGCCGATGAGGGGCAAGCTGCACCTAGGCGTGGTCAGGGTACTGTGCCACGTCAACCTTTTCAGCCAGAGGGTGATGAGGACGACGAGTTATCTCCCACACAGGTCGGGCTGTGCAGGCGTTGAGCCCATGGAGTTTTTTTTTTGTCTCAACATCATTGCATGTGGGTGCACCCTGTGCCTCCCCCCTCCTGGCCCCGGGTCATATGTGGCCATTTTTTATTTTTCTTGTTAGTTTAGATAGTTAATATGGTTTTAGATAGTTAGTTTAATTAGGTAATGTAGGGTTTTTATAGTTAGTTTAATTAGTTAATATAGTTTAAAATTGTTTGTCTATTGTGCATTCATGTGATGGTGTGGTGCTTTGTGGCTTTTGAAAGCATCCACTGTCTGTTCCAGCTGGGCCCTTCAAGCTTGTCTCGTGTATGTGTTTGCAGCTTGGGGTCCTGACTCACATGGGCCACTCCTGCTTCCCTTACTTATGGGCTCGCAATGATGGTTCGGTGTAACAAACATTTACACAAGGGTTTTGGACTTTCATCATATCTGTGGCCTGTCTGCTGCTGTACTACTTGTGTTAATACCCCTAGTGGGGATTGAGTGGATTTTATCCACGGCAGTTCTGTAATCTATTTGGGTGAGTACATGATTGATGTGTCCATTAATTGATGTGGATTGTGATGTATGTTATTTTCTTGCCTGTTTATGTGCTTGATGCACTTCATGGTGTAGACAGTAGCCTGCACCCTTTGCCTGTCAAAGTCACACTGATGGTGGGAGGTGTTCTGATGTGGGTCTCTAACATGGCCCAGTGACAACCAGCATGAAGACACACACACAGGGAACTTTCCAACATTATTAATATGTTTTATGGCCTTTCTGCAGGAAAATGAGCCTCCAGACTACCTTTGCCAGCAGACACAGGGCCAAGTACTACAGAAACCTGGCCACGTTCGGTGGTGCAGACGTGCGCATGTGTGCGCAAGCAGAAGCACAGGGCTTGTGCTCAGACGTCCGATAGAATCAGATGTGTTTCCAGGAACTCCAAGCAAGTTGAGCAGCACAGGGGACCACAGCGCAGCCAACCTTCCACCAGGCCTCTTGCACATGCATGCTAAGTAGCGCCAGTGCTGGGGAGCTTGGCCAGATATTGTTGTAGAAATGCACAGTACAGCTAAGATGCATTGAGGGACAAATGCCAACTAGCTTTACAAGTTGTCAGGGGCACACGCAGGGGCTGTCGCACTTATCCTCCAGTCCACTCTGCTCTGCAGAAGCTGAGTTATTAGTGCAGTAGCGTTCCTAGCCAGAAAGTTATACAGCGCACAGGGACACCCAGAGAGGCACAGACTCGTGTGCAGTGCATATCATTTGCATGTGCAAATTGCCACTTGCACTACCTATTGTAATCCACGGCTGCCAGAACACGACTTGTACTAAAGTCGCACCTCGCTATACGCGTCTAGCAGCTCACCCAGGAACCATTCTATCATGTGTGATTCTTGACGCATTGGTTTTCCATTTACTGCACGCCCACGTGTGCCGGCCTTACTGCATTGATAGTCTATGGACCATCACGGGGGCATGCTAACGTATACGTACATAGCAGCAGACAAGAGAGTTTGTTTGTGGAGAAGTCACTTACTTTGGAGCATGAATGGTGTTGTGTGTGTGTTGTAAACACACACAGATTAGTAAATCACGCTCTTTGCAGCATTGAACTGATCCTGTTACCGGATCTGAGAGTGCGCAGGCAGGAGGCCAGCACTCACCCCAGAGATAAGTCTCTCTTTGTCTTGCATTTGACTCATTTAGTACAATGTGCATGAAGAACATGGTTTCTCTGATTGAGTATGTGTTATTGTCTATGGTTGTATTTTGCCTACTTTCCCTTGCCAATCCAACTCCCCTCTTCTGCCCCTCTTTCCGGTTATCCTGAATACCAATGCCTGTCCAACCAACGGAACCCTGATCCTCTTTCCCTGCCGGGGTCTCAGAGGCCTGTGTAAGTTTTACCTTGCAGGCGCCCAGACCACGGAGGGGGTGGTTGGTTTGTGCTACTCCTGCGCCTGGCGACCCGAGCTGTGACACTACCCATCAGTTGTTGCATCCTCATTGTATGTTGTTTCCGGCAAAAGGTACCCATCCTGTTGAACCATTGTTGAACTGTGCTACCTTGGTAGTTCTATCATTCTGCTTGTACATGTGCCTGGACTTTTTTTTCCACTTCAAGTAATCTACTGGAGACTCTTCCAGGGTTTTTTGTGCCTAGAGGATTTTTCCCTGGTTTAGGGGTTTGGCTCCTTGGAGTTCTCTGCGATTTGGGATTTTTACCAATCAAGGAGGCCTCTGAGGGGGCTGCACCCTATTTACACACAAGACGGCACATGAAGACCAAGGGGTAGGTGTATCCTGTAGCCAGGTAGACTTAAAGGGAGAAGGCTACATTCCCCAGACACAGTTGATCAGAAGGTCATGGTGATGTGTAAATGAGGGAGGGCCCTTTGTTGTTGGACTGTAAGCCTGAGCTACAGTGTTTGGGCACTCTCTGACAATGTCATGTGGGGTACTATGTACATGATGTGTTCTGCTGGTCAATGGCTGTTCCTGTGTTGTATTTACTTTTCAGGTGTCAGGGGATTGTTGTGCTTTGGCATGCTGGGGTGTACACATGGGCAGTGTTCACATGTGATGTAAACAGGACACTGAGGGTCACTTGATTTCACATAAATATATTGAGTGCATGTCCCTACTGACACACACTGTTGAACAATGCTCCACCACATGTACAACCACCCTTCCATGCCCACAGGTGCAGACATATTGCCTTCTCGGGCACACTGTGTCCCTGCAGCGCATGAACAATTACCATTTGGGGATCCTGTACATGCGTCCATAAGTTATTTTTTCTTTGTCCTTTTCATGTGATGCTCAAGGTTTATCCCCAACACAATGGCTGCTCACTGTGCTGTGTGCTGAGCAGTGTGTAGCAGGAGACACACACAGCACAAGGGTTCGGGAGTAGCGATTTTGCCTTGCCCAATGTGCATGTGAAAGGCATTCAGTGCTGTGTTCAAACTACCACTGGTGGAAGGCATTTGTGTATGACTTGGAATATGTGGGAGGTTGTTGGTCAGTCATTTCATCTGATTCCATGTCAGGTGTCATTGTCTCAAGCCACTTTCCATTTATCACATGTCACTTTGTATCTTATTGGTCATGTGTTGGGCTTTTGCTGTTGCATGCCACGTCATGGTGTGGCAGACAAGGGTGATGTGGTTTGGGAGGGTTTGGGTGACATACCAGGGATTTTCATGGCCTGTTTTGCGGGGGGGGAGGTGATACACACCTTGCATTTGTTCCTTTTGATCACACGGGATTGGTTATGTTTAAGTAGCTAGGGATACACATCCTCAGGGTGGTAAGGTTGTGACAGTTGACTGTCTCTTTGTCATCATCGATTGTCACCTGGTATGTGCCAGGCCTGTGTGGACTCCTGAGGGGCGGGAGTTTAGGTGAAAAATGTGGCCACAAGCTGGGTCCAGGCTGCCTTGCCACTTGCCCTTTCCCCTCCATGGGCAGCGCCTGTGCCTGTGGTTGGGGATGTGGGGGCACCACCATGTCCACCAGTACACCCTGCCGTGTTGCAACATTGTGTAGGACACATGCTGCCACAATGATCCCGCACACTACTGGGGGTGCATATAGTAGCTGTCCGTCAGAGCGGTCAAGGGAGCGGAAGTGTGACTTGAGCACTCCGAATGTGCGCTCCACTATGGCCCTGGTTGCAATATGGGCAGCGTTGTATCTTGCCTGGGGTGGTGTGGTGGGGTTCCGAATCAGCGTCATCATGTGGTTGCTCAGACGGTAGACACTGTCACCTGGGGAGGTGATAATGGTTGTGATTAGTTGGGTTTGTGTATTTGTCTGTGTGTGACATGCATGCATGTGCACAGGCATTTGTACTCACCGAGGAGCCATGTGTCGCCATGCTTCCCAGCTTCCAGGGCCCAGCTCAGGGCAGACATTCTGTATATGGAACTGTCATGGGTTGAGCCAGGGTACTTTGCATAGACAGAGGTGATGATTCCCTTTGCATCACATACAACCTGCACGTTGATGGAATGCCAGTGCTTGTGGTTTAGATAGATGTGCTCAATGGCCCTAGGTGGACGTAGGGCCACATGTGTGCAATCTATGGCACCAAGCACTTTGGGGTAGTGTGCCACCCTGTAGAAGTCCTGGACCACGGCCTACCTTTCTGCAGGAGTTCTGGGCATGTATATGTGCCTGTGGACTGAGGGGCGCGCAGTCATGATTGGCAACACCTGGTGTAGGCAGCGTGACTGCTTGGGCTGTGAGACCCCCCACTATGGCAGTTGTCCGCTGAAATGACCCATAGAGGGTGATGTTCGACGAGCAGCGTCTTGGAGGAGGTCTACTATTGACTACTTATTTTTGTCAAAAGATCTTTTTAGTCTGTGTAAGGACTTTACCATTAATACAACTCACTTGAGTGACCACCACAAGCTAACATGTTCCTTTGTAGGAATAATCATGAATAAGATTAGAAGAGTTACACCAGCTCTCAACGTGAATAGTGGGAAAAAATGTCTTGTAAAGTTTGAAGGGGCGGTTCACACTTAAATAAGGACATATCACGTAGGTTTCAGGATGCTAAGGATTCCGTACATCGTTTGCTTTTTAATCCATCAACATTTGTGTCTTTTGTATGGGATGTAGACACCCCCCAAACAGTGGGGGAGAGGACTGAAAGGTATCATCAATAGAGTTTCATATGAAGAAACCTTAATACAAAAAACAGAATTAAGGAAAGAACCCTGATGGCTTATGTGGAAACATCTAAGCTTGGAAGAGCAGAACATCACATGAAGAAGACTTCACCTTAAATCTAGTCGAAATCGCAGAGGCATATTCATCTGCAGAACGACGACAAACAGATGTTGAGAGCACTGGGAAAACATAACATTCTAAATTTCTGGGCTATAGTAAATGGGAATGAGGAAAGGCGTAATGTCATAGAGGAACAGGTCTGGGTGAAACATTTTATGTCTCTATACGGACCATGAGAGGACTGACATTGGATAATTGTAAGTCAGACTTAAATCTCACTTTAGATCTAGTAAAGGATGTAATATACAGGTCTTCAGGATCCAGAGCCTTGGAGCCCAATGGGATAACAAATCAAAACTTTAATTCTGACATTCCTCTCTAGTCACTGATTCTATAAAACCTCTTTTGCAAGATAATCTGCACAGGATGCTTGTCTGAATCCTGTAGAGAAGCCATTGTGATACCGATCTATAAGAAGGGCGATCTGGCAGATCGTTAAACCATTGCTCAATCTCCATCCTTCAAGAAGATAGTAAAATATTTGCAGCAATGGTTCTGAGGGACCTGGAAAGCTGGATAAAGAAACAGGAAACCCTCCCAAAGAACCAAATAGGTTTCCCTAGACGCCTATCTACCACTATGAATGGCCTGATTCTAAGTGCAACATCATCCAAATCATTTCAGAACAGAGGCCAAAGGCATTTTGGAGCCTGGGTCGATCTCTTGCAGGCCTTTGACATAGTCAATTGCTTTCAGCTATGGCAGAAGTTGAGACAATGGGGGCTCCCTGAACCACTTTTGACTATGATCATCGAACTTCATAAGAAATCTTTTCTGAGAATAAGATTTGATTCTAGAAGTAAGTTATCGGCCCGAATTCCAACGTTCAGAGGAGTGAGACAGGGCTGCATCGTAGCACCTTGTCTCTATAATCTCTATTTGTCAGACTTGTCAGAGACATGCAGGGGCGGGGACTTGCTATTATCATCAACGGACTGAAAACCCTAAATTGGGTGGCCTACGCAGACGCCGTTGTGCTACTATACTAGACCCCCGTATGGCTCCATTCCCTCCTAGACGCCTTGAGACAGTTTGCTGCAATTAACAATTTAAGGATTAATCCTTCAAAATCAAAAATAGTCATCTTCAAACGCCCATTGACAAAGGAGTCGAAGTGTATCTGGAGAATATCTGGACAAGTGGTAGAAATAGGAAAAGAAGTAGTATTCTTAGGATGTCATATTCAATCCTTTCCTTCTAAGGGATACATAGAGGGTATCATGTAGGGCAAGCTTACTCAACTTGGGAGTCAAAGGAAAACATTGAACAAAAGTACTGTAAGTTCTCTTTATCAGCACTGATAAATTATTCTATCAGTAAAGTGGTTCCAATCCTGATGTATGGAATAGATGTTATTCCTGAGATCAACACAATACATTGGGGCAGGCTTGAGGGCTCACTGTGGAAAAATGTCCTATCCCTACCCCAGTCCTTCCCTATCTCTACTTTGAGATACAAATTGGGTTTGCTATCTCTCCAATCACATATTTAGTGGCGAATACTGTCAGTTTTCAGACAAATCTGGGAACCACAAGCCAATTCATTGGATGAAAATCTGAAAAAAGAACTAGCAAAAAACAATAACCCCTTGCTATGTGGTCTGGCGAATTATGCCTCTGAAATTCTGTCCTTTTGTGAAAGTGAAGTTAGTGACCTCATAAAAAATCCTATGCTTGTTAAAAATCATTTAAAAAGAAATGACTGGATAAAAACAATCGATAACATGAGGTAAAAAAAATGTTTAATTCTGGCTATCTAATTTGTTTTCAAAATGATAGAGGTCGTAATGACTTTCTGAGATTTAGGCTTAATCTATTATCTATGAGGGAAATCCTTTATTCTAGACACAGAGATATGTATAGAGATAATAAATGCCAATGGTGTGATCTAGGGCACACTGTAACACTAAGACATATCCTGATAGATTGTTCAGGTACTTTCATGCAGGGGGTGTCTAAGTTCTCGAGATTTGTGGATAAGGAGGGGTGGCTAGAGACACAAGATATCTGGGATCGTTTATGTTCAGGTCATGAAAGGCTTTTGACTGCCAAAGTAATGTCATTCATGCGCAATTTAGCGCTCTTAAAATGAAACAAATTATAGGAGAGGACCTCTCGCTCTGCTCACAATTTTATTTTCAAATGGTCGTTTTTAAATTTCTGTAGTAAAATTATTTCATTTGTTTATGTAATTTGTTTAAATGTAAATACGGAAACAGAATTGTTATTTATTGTATATTTTCATCATTTTGTACCTTTGTGAAAAGCCGAAAATATTTTTTGGCTGAAGCACAATACAAAAAAAATTAATAATTCTTATTTACTGAGTCATCTTGCCACTAATGCTAAACAGACCTCCATGAAACCTATTATCCCTGATGCCCCTATTTCATCTATCCCTAAATTTAAATTACAAAACTGTACTGAGGGAAAAATTCATGATATCATGACCCTCAAATCGGCCATATGCTCAGGCAACCCCTGTCCTACCAACATCCTGAAAGACTCTCTAATTGTGACTATCCCATGGATTACAAAGCTTGAACGTGCTTTCTTCCTTGAAAATCACTTGTATCACCCCGTTGCTTAAAAAGAGCACCATCGATCCATCCATAGCCAAAAATGATTCCACGGTAACCTGTGTGCCATATCTACTAAAAATCCTCGACAGAGTTGCCTATCTACAACTCAAACATTTTGTGGAAGAGAATAAACTCTTGGGCACTCACAAGTCTGATTTCAAGGCTTGGCACAGGACTGAGACGGCATTGTTGGACCCTAAGTCCAACATTTCAAAGATCATAGAAAGGGGAGATCCAGCCGTGTTTATGTTATTTGACCTCTCTGCAGCCTTTGATCTCATAGATCACAATCTCCTTCATGAAAGGCTGCTCGACATCGCTAAACTTTCAGGAAAAGCAGCTGATTGGATTTCCTTTTTTTCAGAGTTCTAGAACCTCAAGGGTAGCTTTCAAGGATACCAAAGCCACTCCTATCCTCTCTATGTGCAGGGTACCTCAGGGTTCTTGTTTGTCCCCCACCCTGTTTAATGTTGTCAACGTTTGTAGTTCTCACCTGGGTCTCACCATCACTGTCTCTGGTGTAAACTTTGGCATCTGATAGAGCTGTGGTTTCTTCTTCGGGGGATCCCTTCTTTTTGAAGAGGTAGGGTCTATTATCTATGAGGGAAATCCTTTATTCTAGACCGGGAACTCGCTACTTTTGTTTTACTGTGGAAACAGCACCAACACCAAGGGCATACCTCCGGCGTAGCACTAATAGGGGAAAAGGCCAAGTGGCACAAAACACCCCAATTGAAAGTGTTTGAAGGGAGCAATATCGATAATCCAGAATATTGGTTATGAAACTGGTATGGATGTTGGTAGGCATTGGTACCACAGAAGAGAAGTCAATAAGCTGTGTTCCAGTCCACCGGTTGAATGTTCAAAGTAAGAATGTAGAAATGTCTCGGAGTAGAGACTCTGTGCACAGGGAATGCTGCAGCAGGATAATTAGACCAGGCTACTGACAAAGTTCACTGCAGACAATAAAGGATTTGGCGGCAACAGGAGTCCAGCCAGGTAGAAATAGAATACAGGTAAACAGCAAAGGCCCTGTAAAGTGATTACTAATTTGAGTACAGCCGGTACATAGTACAAAAAGAGCAGAGTAAGAGAGAAGGACAACCAAAAGTGCAGCGTACCGTAAGAGCAACGCTGGAACTGGAAAATGCTCTTAATGGTATGCGCGTGGAATGAATAGAAAGGAGAGAAAAAATAAACCCACTTACCAGAGTAACATTAAGACACCCTAGACCGCATATCAGGAGGAAGGCAACAGAGCGGTAGCGCAGTTTAAAAAAGGATGAAAAGAAAAGGCCAACAATAAGGAGGAAAGTTTAGATGGAAACAAAGGCAAAGAAACAAGTGGAGATAGCGCAAGCTGTTACCAAGGGGTGGGGGGCAGGGGAGAAAAGGCTTGCCACCTACCGTTAAGCAAAACAGGGGAAAATCAAACAAACTAGGTAGGCAGGTGCCGGAATGAGCAATAGAATTTGCAAGGTATACAAGCAGTTTACCGAAGGCAAAACAGAGCTGGCAAAGGCGGAAAGAGTACACTTCCTAGATTTGCAATGCACAGAGGGGTGGAGCCAAGGAGGTGATATAGGAAACAAGGAAGAGAAAGACTAGACCATGCACCTAAACGGTACGTTAATGGTGGAACTTCCACCGTGTCCAGTGCTTCCATGCACCAGCCCTCATGACAAACGTGTACATTAGACCACTACTTTGCCTTCTTGATGACCTCTGTGTCCAATATGCTAATTAAGCAGATGACACACAGGTCCTCTTAGAGTTATCAGGTACCTATGCCACTGACCTCAAACATGTGAATTGCATTTAAAATGAAATTAAAACCTGGTTGGCCTATAATTATTAAGCATTTAGCACAGAGAAAACTGAGCTTCTGATTCTTGACACATGCCCCCATCTGAAGTATATTGACCACAGTTATTCCCATTTTTCTATCATGGGCAACAGTATCCCGGTCAGTAAATCAGTTAAAACTCTTGGTGTGATATTGGACTCTGAATTATCCATGAAACAACATGTCTCAATTGTGCGCTGATCTTGTGGATACATTGTCAAGTTATTGTATCAAATCAAGCCATACCTTTGCATTAAAAATGTCGCTTCTGGCCACTGCCCTAATTAATTCACAGCTTTATTATTGTAATAGTCTGCTTGTTTGCATCTCACAATCTAATCTTGCTCATCTACAAACACAAAATATACACTCTATACAAGAATGATCATTTATCTACCTACAGAAAAAAGTTACTCTGGCTTCCGGTCAGAAAAAGAATTAGATGAAAGTTACTTTCCCTGATGTACAATTGCCAGAATGCCACCGCTCCTCTCTACTTGGAAAGAAGAATCTCTTGTGCTCAACCGATCAGAGCCTTTGCTCTAATAACTCTTTAGAGTTAAATGCTTTCATTTTTGTGCTCCCCAGGAATGGAATATTCTCCCTAATGCTTGTAAGCTATCATCCCCACTTCTGGTCTTTAAAAAGGCCACCAAAACATTGCTCTTTAAGTCTTCTGATTGGGTTCCACTCTCTACTTCTTTGCCTGATTTGCTCCTTCTGATCTACCTGTCCCTTTGTTTCGGTTTGCACTGTGAGCCCCATGGGTGTGTAGCGCATTGAAGAATTTTAAATAAATTAATTAATTAATTAATTAAGAGGGGCTAAGCATTCCTTGGTGTCATACAGAACCATTGATGAGAATAAAAGTGGCAGTATGGTATGAGGACGAATGGAATGAGGGTATCATGCAATGTTGTGCTGAAGGGTCGGTGGGATTTGAACAAAGCATAGTAGCTAAGGTAAATGACAGCTGCAGGACAATGTGGGGGCAAATAAGTACATGCATTGACTCTGTTGCATGAAAAGCATCAACCAGTTGACATAAAGGGCATTAACACCGGCTGTGCCAAGGTGGTGAGGAAGGCAGCGTTGATGCAGGGCACCCCTCTCATTATGGACGTTTGGTGGGCCTGTGGATCGAAGGCCTATTCCCAGCTTCCTCCTGACTGGAGAAGAATTTGTGCAATTGTAACTTTGCACAGCCCCGCCCTGGTGGTGCCTCAAACATCACTGCCATGGAAATTGCAATGTGGAAAACAACGACACAGCAAAATGAGAGGCAAAAGTCAATGAGAATAAAGAAACAGGAACATTTTAGCACAATTTTTCTGACATCCAAAATAGTATGTCTTGGACCTGTTAACTGCTTTTGAAGGAGGCTTCCATACTAAGTTTGAAACAAGCTGTTGCACAGCAATACCAGATGGAGAGGCTTCAAATGAAACACTGACAGCAGCAATAAGCGAAATACATACCCTCTGCGAAAGAATGACAAGCAAAGCTAGTGGAGTGCAATCCATTAACTGGCTGGACAATATTTTCACAGGGATTCCCATCTGGCTTTCTGGAGTATTTCACGTGATGTTGGTCCACCTGCTCATCACCTTCTGCATTGGAAAATATATTTTTAGACTAATGATGCACCTGCGTGTTGAGATGAAAAATAAAAAAGAGAAGGGAACTAATAAACTAATGGGGTACATTTTGGAAGATATTATTGGTGGGTGGGTTTGAACACAACCTGAAGATATAGAAAATTATTAACAATTTTAGATATCATGTCTTAAGGACTGAGAGGGGTGTATAAGGGTGGAGGACCCAGTGGATAATTGGGAAGAAGTTTGAGGTGACATGACACGATTGCAAAAATGCAAATTCAGTATAGTAAAGAGATGCAAACTTACCAGCTGTGAGATTAGCACTTGACCTGGGAGTTTCTTTTCCCAATAATCACTTGGTTATTATGACTAACCTAAGAATACCTCAAATAACAGTGTCCCATGTGTAAGAAACTAAACAAAAATATAATGAAGATGGACCACAGCTAAGTATGATAACATTTAACAATAGGCTGAGGCACAGTAAATATGCCTCAAGTCATGCTTTTTCTAAAATGTGTGTTCAGTTTATTAATCGCTTTGAATCTGCAGTGGCTGTTAACACACTGTAAGTCTCACGATCCTAGGATGACATGGTAAGAGGCAAAAACAATGTTTGCTACTTTCGAGGTCGTAATGGGAGCTCACGAGTCTCATTGAATGGCAATTAATGCACAATTACTTTAAAATCCTGCATAGTTAATTTGCGAAGCCTTGTCTACTGGTGGTTTCAAAAGCCCACAGCAGTTTCAAATTGCCCATCCAATATACTACTGACTAGGAAGAAGTAAAGAGTTCTTGATGTGTTACTTAATGTGATAACTTGTTCTTAGTTCAAGGCTCGGACTAGTGTCATGGTAGAAGGCTTTCTCATGAGAATAAAGATTGGATGACTGGGACACATGAATAAAGTTCTGCTGGTCATCTGAAATGTTTCAATGATTTAGCATACAATGTGGGAATTGGGGGTTGGATTGTGATGTCACATGGGCTAGCCTGTGGTGGTGTGGTATATTTTGTTGACCCAATCACAACACTGCAATGTATATTTTTCCATAAGGGTTGACATGTGTTCATCAACCAGCTGTGCACAGAAACACTTATTGTGTTACAAAATTAAGAATGCTAATTGGTTTAGATTGTTATTAAAAAAACTTTGATTTAGGGCTGTTACTTTGACAGTGCCTTTTCATGCAGTTCTGTTCCGTACTCTGTTTTAAATTGCTGTCCCAGCTGTGTCTGGGCCCTAAATAAAACTGTCTCACTTCTTGCTCGAAGTACACTCCTTTTTTAATTACATTTCTAATGTTCAATGCCAAACTTTGCGGTGACCCCCTGCACCGTTCAGTGGCATTAGGGAAGAATTAAGGCTTATGACTCTGCAAAACCAGTATATACCGACCTCCTAATAGAAATGGAAGGTGAAGTATGCTGGAAGATATGGAATACCTGTTGCACGCTTGTGCCTTCCAATGAAACTTCAAACAGGACGCTTATCAGAACTATTGCTGCCCTGCAGAAACTGAAGGTGATCATGGAAATAGAGACTGGGTTCACCAACAACTCATGGATCGACTCTTTGTTCTGGTGGGTGCCTTCTTCTTTGAGCCTTGCTGCAAACATCATATTCCCTATTCTTTGATTGATTGATTGATTGATTGTTTGATTGATTGAAGCGCTTCAAGGAGGGAGGGAACATGGGAAAATACAGTTACATTCTTAAAAGTCCTTGAAACAATAAAGAATGTGAAAAATAACTATCATAATCAGCCTGGCGACATTTCAGGTGCAAGTGCATGGATCAATTAAGGCAAAGAGGGCAGGGGAAAAAGGAGGCAAAACCAGCAGTAACATTACTATGCCTGACGACAATTGTCGAAGTGCATGAGGATACAAGAGGAGTGGGGAGGAGGGGAAGAGGGGTGTGGAGTTAGGGCAAAGGAGAGGAACAAAACAAGCATATCATAATAGGTCAAGATGAATTAGACAGGAACTGGGAAGGGAGTGGGTGGAGAAGACAAGGAGGGAGGGGGAGACAGACAAGCTGCTATCAAAGGTAACGGGACAAATGATAAGAGTAAGTGCTAGTGGACATAAAAGGAGGGGGTTGGCAGGGCAGGGAGGCTGTGAAATAGAGGCAGCAACGATTACTATGCCTGACGGCAATTAGAGTAGTGCCAGGCTTCAACAAGAAAAGGGGGGGAGGGCAAGGTGGCTGCGAAAGACAGCCAGCTACGAATTACTATGTCTGACGGCAATTGGGGTAGAGCCAACATTTAACAGGAGGAAGGAAGAGGAGGAGGAGAGGAGAGGAAAGGTAGGCAAGAATGGAAAAAGAGGGGATGGCAAGGGGAGGGTGAGGAGCACACAGACACTCATAGGATGCAAGGGGGGTACACAGACACTCACAGGGTGTAAGGGGGGACACAGACACTCAAGGGGTGCAGGGGAGCACACAGACACTCACAGGGTGCAAGGGGGGCATACATACACTCACAGGGTGCATGGGGGCACACAGATACTCACGGGGTACATGGGGGCAAAACAGACACTCATGGTGTGCATGGGGGCAAAACAGACACTCATAGGGAGCAATGGGGGCACACACATTCTTGTGTTTTTTCTCATTCAATGTATACTACATTGCTGCCATGATGACTGTAACATTGTCCAGGGCTAAAACCATCATCACTTCATCAGATAGGGGTACTTTAACTGAAGGTATCTTGTGCCCTCCACCAAATTGGCCTGCTTGTGTGTAGCAGCAGGTAGATTGTGGGAACGGTGGGGGATGAGTTTGGTTTGTTCACCGGAGGAGTATGCCAATATTGAGGCTGGTTGTTCCCCAAGAAGATGATTCTGATTTGTTTAACAAAAGGGAGTAATGTTGGGGTGGTCAGGAAAGGTCCCCATGATTATGAGGGGTTCATGTTGCATGCACTGTATGACTAACTGGGGTGGCGGTGAGATGGGAGCCATGTTGCAATTTCATAGGTATCAAAGATTAGTTAATTATGGATAGGATATGTTACTTTAGTGTTCCTGTTGGATCTAGAAATTGATACATATTAGTTTGCATGCATGCAGAAAAATGAAATGTTAAACTGACCAAATGTAAAAACATACGTACGTAATAACAACAGAGCAGTTGGGACCACTTTTGCAAAATGTACTTTGACTTAAAAGGCAGGTGAATGAGGAACTTCAACCTTTGTCATTACAGATGTAGAAAATAGCCATGAGTGTTTATGGTCTGAAAAGTTTCATAGATGATGAACTTTTTTTTAAAAAAAAATATTTGTATATGGTTTAAAAAACCTTTACAATATATGTCACAATCACAAACAACATACTAAATCAACAGTTCCCAGAAAAAAAGATTTACATTTAAACAATACTACAAATTCATACACTAAAATCTAATAAAAACAACTTCCACTCAATCCGATCCTGGGTATCCGTTTCCTCTAGTGGCTACCCGCTGTCTCCTCATTGCAGCCTGGAATCTTAATTTCTCAAACTCAGACAAATGTACCAATTATTTTGTTCTATCATTATAACAGAACCCGCTACTGGCCACATCCATTGGACTTAAGTGAGGAAATTCAAAGCCTTGAGTATTTCAACCACTGCTGCTGTTAGCAGTACTTCTTGACCTGAGAACAGTCTGTCCCAGATATGTTCTCATAGAATGCCATCCTCTCTATGGGCCGAGCTTCGTAACTGGCTAACCTCAGGGGCCAAGTCCCTTCGCACTCCATTAATAAGTGCAGAACAACTGGTTTGATGGAGTGGCACAGATGTTACACAGTTTGATTACTTTATCCCTGTGCTTGCGTAAATTCAGGATTTCCCCAGTGGGTATGAGGTGTAGTCTTATCCTTAGAAAATTACTTACTTTGGAATTTTACCAAATAACGAGGGAGATGGCCTTGATTTTTTTCTACTGTCAAAAATTCATTGAATGGAATCGAACTTCATACCCTGGCTATATTTTCTATCCAATCCAGACATTCAAAGTCAAGCTTTACCTTCAAGGGATTGGTTATCAGGGTTCCTGTGTCTAGTATTGTTATTGGCTGGAATAGTTTTTACCCTTTCTTCCAGCCCTGTCAGAGTAGGACATTTCAAGTTGAATAAATGCACTTGTACGTCCTCGAACAGAGAGCCTGGTCTCGGGCTTATCATCTTTCATTATAGTGACACTAATTTCCACTCCGCCATGCACATTAAAGATTTTAGGCCTAATTTGAACTGCAGGTTCCACCCAGGAGTACTCATCAGCAGGTTTAGGGATTACATCCAAATTCTGCCTTCTATTTTTGACCAGTTTGTATTCCACAGGCCTCTAGGCCATATTAGATGACTGGCACTATTTTGGCTAGATAGTCTTTTATCATGGGCACGATGGAAAATGTGCAATACCTGGTCATGATTTTCTTCATGTGCGGTATCAGAGTTTGTGCTTTATTTAAGATGTCAAACTCCATCTTGGTCACTGCCGGACTTCAGTAGATCTTATATCCCATGTATGTCAATTCATCCGCTCGTGGAATGATTTGACTATTCAGAGACCAGTTTTCAAAATAGATTTTTTTATTAGGATTCTTAAACACTACAATCTTTGATTTTGAAGGGTTTATCTCCAACCCATTGGAGGTGGCATAGTCTCCAAGTCTTGTCAACAATCTTTGCAGGCCTATAGCAGTCATATCTAATAAGACAATATCATCCGCATACGCCAGCCAAAAGATCTTTTTACCATTTAAATGTGGGCTGGCTAATGCGGATGGTTCTAGTTCCTCCCCCAAATCAGATAGAAAGACATTAAAATATAGTGGCGCTCCGAGGCACCCATGCCTTATACCACTCTCTATTTCTACTGATTCATCCAATCTCACCCTCACCAAGGTGCCTTTATGTAACTCCATGAATATGACTAACAGATTTTCTGGAATGCCCTTTGCCCTAAGCTTCGCCCACAACTTGGATCTATCAATCTGGTCGAAGGCTTTGGATAGAATGATCCAGGCACCGTACAATGGTAATCCTCCCTTCTCCATAGATGATTCACTCACCAGGTTCAGTATCAACCCATTTAACGTGGTTGACAACCCACGCCTGAATCCTGTTTGGAAACGGGACAATGCTCCAACCGGATCCACCCAGGATCTAAGCTCTTTGACTATCAGCTTCATAAAGATCTTACTCTCTATATCCAAAAGGGCGATAGGACAGTAGTTTGCTGGATCCGTCCTATCGCCCCCTTTGAAGAATGGAATTACCTGGGCTGATTTTCAGGATGGAGGAAATTGTTTTGCCTTCAAAATCTCCTCAAAGCGTTACATCAAAAACCTTGCCCAAAATTCGGGTTCATTTTTGAGGACCTGATATGTTAGGCCACTAGGACCGGCGGCCTTGGATGATGAGGAGTTGCGGATTATATCCGCAATTTCTTCTTGGATCAGGGCCAATTTCCAGTCACTATTTGGTGGTATGATTATCTCTCCCTCCCTGGAATTTCTAAAGATACGGGAAAGGTGTTCTACCCATTTGTGTCCCGGGACTAAGTTGCACAAGGAGCTGTCTGATTGTGAATCAAGCTGATTCATGACAGACCAAAAGCTTTTCAAGTTTGTTTCTGCTAGAAGCTTTAACATCAGCTCCCCGTCATTTTGTAACCGGGCAATCCTATTGTTTCTCGACCAGTAATTATAATTATTTCTTACACTTGTTGCTTCTTTTAGGTACTCATCTTTGTTCAAAGATAGTGATATTAATCTACGAAGATCCCTTCTTAATGCTCGTTTTTTAGACCTCTAACCTCCAGCCGGTCTTCCTAAAGCTTTTAGCTTGCTGGCAGACAGTGTACAGTAAAGCCATCGATCTCTATTGGGTTTACCTGCCAAGTCTCCTGAATACCAGGATATCCATCGTTCCCAATAAGTAGTCTCCTACTTCTTTCAATCTAAAGGTACTGGAGCCCTGTGTGTTCCAGCTCACCACATATAAACCATTTTGTCTAAAGATGCTGCGGGCCCAACCCTATTTTTGTCAAAACTTGAGATAAGATTTCTGGTATGACAGCTAGTACTTTTCCTTCCACTGAGCTTTCTCCCACTTTCAGGTGTCCCACCTTCTTCGGCCCAGATGGACTTCTTTCTAGGGTCTGAAAACTGTTTTCGCCAAGATCCTGGTGCTGTCTGGGGGCAACTGGAATAGTCCAAAAGACTCCTCGGCCACTATTAGTCCATGTTGCTCCAGTGCGCTAGTGGCCTTTAAGATTGCTTGATGGGCCTTTACCGTACTGAGCCCTATCTCCAACATAAATATGTTCTTAAAATCTGAAAATTTCACATATTCCAAATCTGTGGAAGCAAATAAAAAGAGGCTTCTAACTTTCGTAAACAGAGATAAGATCACAAATCTACTAAGAGTGTTATATTGGTTGTTCTTTCATATGGATTATAACCAAAGTGTTGGTACTTCAAAACCTGTTGTATCTTTTTCTTTATTATCTTCCATCATATGAAGTCCGTCTTGAGGGTATGCGGTTGAGTCCTGAATGAGTGCAAGTGGCTTTGATTTCCCTATACCATTCTAAATACCCTGAATAGTCTGATTTTTCCCTTCACCCAATTTCATGGATATTACAGGCAGGGTATTTGATTGAATGGCCAATGTAGGATTGTTGACACTCTTGCTTGTTATTTGTAAAATTGGTGCTAGTTTTATTTTTGGTCCTTGAAGGTCATTAACCATGTGCTTAGCCACTGTGCTTGGTCTGATGGTTGTTTACTCAGTAATATTTTTCCAGTCTGGCCAAATGAATTCAGAAGAGTGGTCGTAGCTTTCTCCTGCAATTCTTGGCGGGTAACTTCCCCATCTTTTGACTTTGAAATACCATTACTGATTTCGACTGCATGAAAGGCTTTTTCTTGCAGATCTGTCTGCAGTCCAATACTTACACTTACAATGTTTAACTGGTACTGAGATGTTTTCTGGTGAGTTTGTTCCTCTCATTCCTGGATTTGTCTGTTCCGTGATGCATTGTTTCCACCTGGGCCAGGATCCAATGAGGACTCCACAAGGACTCCTGGCCAGGTTTACCTACCCTCAAGATTTCTGATTGCTCATGTGAGGTTGGTAATGAGATGTTACTCACCAACGTTGTATTCCGGTCTTTTTAGCTTTTTGGGTTTTTTGGTTTTTTGTCTTTTTCCCTGTGTTCTTTTTGATGCAGAACAGTATTCTGGACCATTTTTCCACTTTCTTTCTTTTTTGTTTCTCTCCTTCTCCTGCGATTTTGTTCACTTGCCGCAATCCATGCTGATTCCTCAGTGTCCCCGTTCTCCAGGCTACCTGCAGAGCCTTCCTTGGTCAAACTTTCTACCTTCCCAGGTGCTTCTACTTGGCCTTCGATCACGTGGGCCAACCTCCGAAATTCTTCCAGAGTAGATTCCGACAGTGGAGTATCATCAAAGGTCCCTGATTTCTCTGGTATTTCAATAGTCCCTTTCTCCTGAGGCAGAGAATCTGATTGCCAGGATCGTAGTATCTCTCGCAGCTGGCTTTTTAATGAATCATCTTTGTTTTTATTCTCTAACAATAATGTCTGTATAGAGGAAATGTCCAGACCCTGCTTAGCCACTTCAATTCTGATATCATTTTCTGCAGGGGTGACGTAGGAAGTAATTACATTCTTAAGACCCACCAATGATGAGTCACATCTGGCCACTTCATTTGTTAGCTCTAGAAGAATTCCAGCTTGGAATGCACTTCATTTTTCAACAACTCAAAGATTAACACTAAAGAGTTCAAAATGAAGTTTAGCGCCTTTAGGGTAGTATCATGTGGCTGATGGCTTTTACTGCTTTACAACCCCCTCTCTAGCAGTGACCATTCTCCTCTGATTCCCTTCTGGCTCTCTGCCCCCCTCTCTGGGCCTCTGACTCGACTATACCGCTTTCTGTTGCCTCATGGACAATTGGCAAGATGTTTTTTTTACTTGACTTATTCTTAATGACTGGGGGCCCTCTTCCTCCAATTGCCTAGATTTGCTGTCCCAAGATTACCACTGCTGCTTCTTCCGCATCATTCAGGCTATTATGCAGCTTCTTTCGAAAATACTCCTTGATTTATCTTTGATTTTTTTTGTGGTGACTGTATATTCTAGGCCACGTTTCCATTGGTTGACAAGTTCCAGATGGCTGGTTGTGTCTCCTTCTCCTTTATCGTGCTGAACAAAGGGGCAATGAACTTGAGCTACTGTTTTCCCGGATGGGATGAATTGTGCGGGCCCTACCTCACCCATAGATGGTGTCCCAAGCACCGTTGAATGCATCATTGGCTACAAATAGGAGCTCTCCCTTTCCGCCGCACTTGAGATTTTCAATGCTGCTGTGCTGCGTAGCTTCATTTTTAGGGGCCTAATTGCAACCCCTTTGTTATGGCACTAAGGTCAATGGAATAGAACCCAAAAGCTGTCAACAAGAACGGCTCTTCTTAACTAGACAGATGCACCCGATGGCTCAAATAAGGGGATGTTAGACCCTGAGCAGCCACGACCCGGAATATCCTCCATAAATGTCGAATCTCTTTCATTCAAAGTAGTCCGTGAGCACTTGCTTTTTTGCTACTTTGTAACTGGCACTGTCACTTTTGTACAGTGCTTACTTTTCCCAGCCATTTTCACAAACTTAAAGGCCCCATATCCGATAGCTGGGAGAGCCCAATGTGCCCAGTGAAAATAAGGGTAAAGGTAGCCTTTCGAGAACAGTGCAAACTTCCTTTTTCGACAGGATCAAAGGGTAACCCTGCAGTCTCCCGTTCGCCGTATCAGCACTCCCCCAGAACCTTCTTCTCACTTTGATCTTATATCGTTCTGTCCTGGGTGCTTACCGGAACTGCACTCCCGGTTGCCTCCTGATGCAAATCCTCTCTGCTAGATCTATTGTGCACAAATTTGCTAATGTTCCAGTGCCGGGGTGCTGCGCTGTGCTATAATTCCACAGCGCCCTAACAGTTGGTGTGGATGGGGCCCCAATCCTCAGGCCACACGGCCAGCACAAACAGCAGAAACGGCAAATGAAGTGATTCCGCCCTTTTCTCCGCTTCGGGCTTCTCATGCTGCCTGAGAGCATGACAAAGGGAGTTTTGTTATTTATTTGGATCAGTAGTAACACAGGGGTGAGCCAGTACATAGAGCAATTCAGGAGTTTCAATTGTGTGATGTAATGGGAGTTTTTTTTATATTGGAATATGTCAATGGAACAGTGACCTGGGGAATGAGATAGTATCATAAACAACGAGAACTAATTCACCATCCTTCCGCATATCGCAGGGAATATTAATTCGAACCATGTACAAATCCAGAGTTAGGTTTTAAACAGCTATTAATGAATTATGTTTCAGTACTAATGTTTATTTAACCATGTGTTGATGTCATGAACTGAAGATAATTATTAAGCTAAAACTGGCCAATGAAAATGTAGGAATTGGGAAAAGATGGGATTTCTTTGAAGAGGGTATTGTGCAATCATATTTGTGGGTGGTTTTCAGTAAAGTTCTTTTGAGTGTTTTACATGTTTCAAAACTGTATAAAAGATGTGAACTGATGTGGTTTGTTGAGACTTTGGTTAGTTTGGTCCTGCAACACCATTGAACTGTTCCCTGGAAAATTGTACAATAAACTTGCTTAAAGTACAACCATGTATTCACTTCTTAAGTTGTGGGCCTGTTTGGGTTAAGGTGAGTGAAGGGCCAATCACACATATGTTAGTCAATTGCTTTCATTTATTTTGTTAATGTATTGTTTTAATTTGTTATTTGAGATCAGGGACAAGCAGCTGTGTCAATGTGCATAATAATTTAACCACTGTGATCCTAATTATTCAGTCACAGGGGGAGCCAATTATGTACTGAGAGTAACGGTCTGGTACCTTTTATGTTTACTTTAGAGCCACTGCTAGAAAAAGGTGAAATTATGACTTAAATAAAGCTCCATGTTTGCACTTTTTGGTGAAGGGTGCAAGTTGAAGGTCCGTCATAAGTTTCAGTGCATTTTGGCAACACAAATAATGTGCTCGATTGATGGACAATCTTTTCTGGGCCAAAGTTTAATGGGTAGTCTGTGGGACATTTTGTAATGGTGTTGTGGGATCGGAGATCTGAGAGTCGAGATTTTTGGGGGTGATGGGAGATTATTTGTGTGGCAAGTGTGTGTCAAACAATGCAACACAGCAGAAATTCTAGCAAGCACAAAATCACTCACTCATCAGGAGGCTATTGTGTTGGAAAGGACAACCGAAATCATGGAAAAGAGCTTAGATATCAGTCATCAGTTTGTGTGGATTTGCTTGATCATGCACAGGTGATAATAGTTGTGATCATTGTACTGTGGATACATTGGTATTTGTTCCCTCTGGCAGACATATACATTGAGCGATGTTAGCAGTGAGACATACAATGTACCATCTGTTTCATTTAGCAACACTCTGATGATGATCCCTGTGTCATGATCTCTGCTTCCAAAAGGTCAGGGTTTTCCCAACTCCCTTGGAAGCAGATTCATAACCCAGGTTCCGAGTGCCAACCAGTGCCAACCAGTCCCAATTGGGACCTTTTGGACCCAGTCCTGGCGCCAGTGGCACCAGGCTCATAAATATGCCCAGTCCCAGCGCTGGAAGCGCTGGGCTCATAATGCTTGGGTGGACTTACCTGCAGCAGACCATGCTGCTTACTTGCCTGCCAGTTGAGCCTCTGATCCTCTTCTGTTTGGAACTACTTTTCCTGTTGGGTGGGGCAGGAGCCACTCCCTAGGTTCAGAACACTGGAACTCTTCTGGAAAGCAGGAACTCTTTTCTTACCTAGGCGTGGCTGTGGAAGGAGACACCTAAGCACTACAGGAGGCTATTTAAACCACACCCGATGGATGAATCTTGCTTTGCGTTATTCTGCATCCTCTGCAGCAGAACGCTCATCGTGTCTTCTGCATCTGATCTTGGGCCTAAGGAAAAAGGCTTACCATCCTGAATCCAGTCTTCAGCAACACCTATAAAGACAAGAAAGAACAGGTTAGCATTACGGTCTTCAGTGACAGCTCTTCACTTACCTGGGCCATCGGCTGTCACCAACGCCTCGCGCTGCATTCTGAAAGACAAAGGCTTACCTACTCTTCGTGCGCTCCGGAGGTCTTCACACTGCATTCCGGCATCTGAAAGACAAAAGCTTACCAACTCTTCGCACGCTCCGGAGGCCTTCGGCGCTGCATCCCGCATCTGAAAGACAAAACAAGGTGCGTTTAAAGACATTGGGGAACTTTAATACTCACGTGCCATTACTCCTTTCCACATCTAACCCAGTGGGTATTCCGGCACCCTGCAGCCGCTCCGAACTTGTACCTGCAAAATAAAAAGACAGTTAGAGCGCATCGTGAAGCAGGCAACAAGCGCTTACTTACGTGCTTCCAGGCGCTTCTATTCATCACACGGGCTCCATCTTCAACTCACTTCAGCCCGTCATCCACCATCGCCGGAACCCTGCAAAACAAGAGACATCATTACTAAAGACTTTAAAGACATTAGAATTACTCGAAACTTACCGTTCGTGCAGTAAACGACGGACAGCAGTCCTCTGAAGTCAAGAGGCCTGCTCCCCTTATCCAGTGAAGAAACTGGTTACAGCACCCTGCCTCGAGGCAGATGGAGAGCACGGCGTTCACTTACCTAAGGTGAGGGCGTTAACCTTCGGGGTTCTACAGGAGAAGAGAAAGGGAAGAAGAGAGAGACATTCAATAACCCAGGTAATTAATCCCATATTTTCTATCTGCAGACATCTTACCCTTCGAGTCAAACATACAGTGCACAGAGGTCCAGCCCAAAGAGCCAGCCGTGTGTTACACATCACCTTTGAAGATACGGTATACGCCCAGTCAAGACCTGCGCCTCTACGGGAATCAGGTGAGCATTACAGAACGCAAAGCCTACCACAAAACTCCCGTCCAGGCGCTATGGAAACCTCGGATACCGACCAACTAGCCCAGTAACTTGGGGAACTAAGGGCAGAAGTGCATGCAGCCCGTCAGGAAACGAAGGCTCTAAGAAGGGAACTGATTATTTCCAAGGAGCGAACAGATGATCTCGCTAGACAATTGCTACAGTCACAAGCCGGACAGACCCCGTTACCCGCATCTGGGGGAAATCTTCCTTCTACATCCTCTATGAATCCAGTGCAGATCAACCTACCTGGGAATGTACCTCTGGCTCCGACCGAACGATTTTCTGGTGACCCAAAGAGGTTTGCAGTATTTATCAATCAGTGCCGGTTGCATTTCTTATGCCGGCCAGCAACCTTTCCAACTGATCAAGCTAAAGTAGCTTTCGTGCTTTCGTACCTTAGTGGCAATGCAGCAGACTGGTCGATCCCTCTAGTAAATCAAGATGATCCGGTCCTCCATGATTTTCAAGCTTTTCAGCTCAGTATGAAAAAACTGTTCGCAAGACATTCACAGGGGCAGGCTTTGGACAATGAGCTTCTTTCGTTGCGACAAGGTAATCAAGACCTTTTGGCTTATATTGCGTCTTTCAACAGACTGATAGTGGAAACTCAATGGCCTGAGGACAAAAGGATTACGCTGTTTTATAGAGGTCTACGTGGAGAGCTCAAAGATGTGTTAGCCCAAGTAGTGAATCCCCCACAAGATTGTTCGGACTATATAGACTTAGTCGTTCAAATAGATCACAGACTGCAGAACAGGAAGGCCGATCGTTCCAAGTTTGATGCTCGAGTATTTTCCAAACCGCCAACTCCTTCCAAAGGAGTAGACTCCGGGGAACCCATGCAAATAGGGGGTCTGAAAGGTCCTCTAACACAAAAGGAGCGGGAAAGGAGAAAACAGTTGCAATTATGCCTCTATTGCGGAAACTCAGGGCACTTTCTTCGAGACTGTCCGGTGAAACCTGCTAAGAAGGCAGTAGGAGCTGCAGTTACCAAAGTTAAAAACTCTGAGCAGGGAAACGACCTCGCCCGACAAGAATAGAGGTCCTCTTGCCGAGCGTGAAAACCAGTTCCGTGACCTCGCATTTCGTGATACCTATGGTCCTCATTAGCCCTGATAATCCGGATCGATTACATGCAATTGAAGCTTACGTCGACAGCGGTGCCATCGGCAATTATGTGGATCATGAAATGGTTTTGAGGATGAATCTAACTCTTTGTCCCAAGGCTGTAAAGGACGTCATTACTACGGTGGATGGTACGGAGATAGCCTCCGGGCCAGTAACGCATACCACTCAAGAAGTGACGCTAATAAGTCAAGATGGACACCATGAGAAGATCGTGTTCGATGTGATCAAGGCCCCTCAGTTTCAGATTATTCTAGGAATACCTTGGTTAGAGAAACACAATCCTCTGATCGATTGGCGAGCAAGAACGGTCCAGTTTCCAGAATGTGTCTCTACTTGTCACCCTCCACCTGGTGTTGCACTGGCAGCAATTTCTTCAGAGACTCCCCAGTTACCTCCCGAATACCTAGAATACCAAGATGTTTTCCGGAAGGATCAGGCTAACTCTCTACCTCCTCATAGGTCTTATGACTGCCAGATAGACCTGATACCTGGATCTACTCCTCCTTGTAGTAGAATTTATGCCCTCACCGAGCCTGAGAACCTTCACCTTCGACAATACCTGGATCAATACCTGGCAAATGGGTTTATTCATCCTTCCAAGTCCCCTGCTTCTTCAGCTTTGTTCTTCGTTCCAAAAAAGGAAGGAGACCTTAGAACTTGTATAGATTATCGCTCCCTGAACCAGATCACCGTTAAGAATAGATATCCGTTACCTTTGATCCCTGAACTCCTGGACCAAGTCAGAAAAGCATGCATATATACAAAGCTGGATCTTAGAGGAGCTTACCACTTGGTACGAGTAAAAGAGGGCGATGAATGGAAGACGGCCTTCCGCACCAAGTATGGGCTATTTGAATATCAGGTCATGCCCTTCCGACTTTGCAATGCCCCGGCCGCCTTTCAATATTTTATGAACGATGTCCTCAGAGAGCTCATAGATGTGTGTGTTGTTGTTTACATTGACGACATCCTCGTTTATTCTTCATCGGAATCTGAGCATCGGAAACACGTGAAAATGGTCCTCGAAAGATTGCGTCAACACAAACTTTTCGCTAAGTTGGAAAAATGTGTTTTCAACGTGACTGAAGTTGAATTCTTGGGATTCATATTATCACCTGGCGGAGTGCGTATGGATTCAAAGAAGGTCGATGCAGTTCTCAAATGGCCATCACCATCCTCCGTAAAAGGTGTGCAAAGCATGTTAGGCTTCGCTAACTTTTACCGCAGGTTTATCCCCGAATTCTCTCGAATAGTCCAGCCCATCACTGCCTTGTTAAAGAAAAACAAATGTTTTGAATGGTCTACCGAGGCGGAACAAGCTTTCCAGGATTTGAAGACTAAATTTATCTCTGCACCAATCTTAAAACACCCTTGCCCCGAACTCCCCTACATCGTGGAAACTGATGCTTCAAGCCTTGCCATGGGGGCAGTTCTATCACAAATGGACCCGGTAACCAATCAGTTGCATCCCGTGGCATTTTGGTCCCGCAAATTCTCGCCTCCTGAAATCAATTACACGATTACTGACAAGGAACTTCTGGCTATCAAGTCTGCCTTTAAGGCTTGGCGGCATTATCTGCTGGGGGCCCGACACACTGTTACTGTGATTACGGATCACCGAAACCTGCAATATTTGAAAACCGCAAAAGCCCAATCCTCTAGACAACTCCGTTGGGCATTATTCTTTGCCGAGTTTGACTTCATAATTACCTATCGACCTGGTACAAAAAACGGTAAAGCTGATGCCCTTTCTCGGATGGGAGTGGAAGAACACTTGATCAACCCTAAACCTGTACCAATCATTCCCGAACAAAGAATTCTGGGTGTAATCGCCACACAATCCATAGAGGAAGTTAAGGATAAAGCCAGGCAACTTGTAACTCCAGCAGACATACAGAATTGGCATCTGCAGGGAAAGGACTTTGCAGTAAAGGACAACTTATTGTATTTCCAAGAACGATTATACCTACCCAGCACAGATTTACAGAAAGAAGTAATCTCTTGTTATCACGATTCTTTAATGGAAGGACATCCCGGTATAGCCATGACCTCAGAAAAGATCAAGCGCTACTTCTGGTGGCCGTCTTGGAAAAAAGATATCAGAGACTTTATAATGTCCTGTGGAGTATGCGCCCAAAACAAGAGTCAAAAGGAAAGACCAGCAGGCCTCTTACGCCCTATTGACATCCCACCTCGCCCTTGGCATACGCTTTCTATGGACTTCATCACCGATCTACCTCCATGCTCCGGATACAATACGATTCTAGTAATCGTGGACTTATTCTCCAAGATGGCGCATTTCATTCCGCTCAAAGGCTTGCCAACAGCAGCAACTCTGGCCCGAGAATTTCTCGAAAACATCGTCCGACTGCACGGTTTTCCTTCGGTTCTAATTTCGGATCGAGGTAGTCAATTTATTTCTCATTTTTGGCGAAGTTGCTGTCGGTCGGCTCAAATTGATGTGAGACTATCGACCAGTCACCACCCTCAGACCGACGGACAAACCGAGAGGACCAATCAAACTCTGGAACAGTATTTACGCTGCATGCTGCAACAAACTGAAAAAACTTGGAAAGACATCCTTTGGATAGCCGAATATGCCTACAATAACTCTGTCCATTCGGGAACTGGGAAAACCCCATTTTTTCTTTTGTACGGCAGTCACCCTCGAACCTCGGAGTTGGATCCCCTCCAAGATCTTGAAACACCAGCAGTAGACTACCTGCATTCTACAATCACCCAAGCCTTTAAGGAAGCTGTTTCTCACCTTCAAAGGGCTAAAGAACAATACAAGAAAGGAGCAGATCAACATCGGAAGGAAGCCCCTCAATATCGAGTAGGGGATCAAGTCTGGTTATCCACCAAATATCTACCTCTAAAAGGGCCACGCACATTCAACCCAAGATACCTTGGTCCCTATTCCATCACTACCATAGTAAACCCAGTAGCGGTCAAGTTGGACTTGCCCCCGCACATGAAGATACATCCGGTCTTCCACGTCTCTCTATTAAAACCTGTGCAACCTCAAACCCGACTAACTAAATCTCCAAAACCTATCCTAGTTGATGGGGAACTCGAGTTTGAAGTCAAAAGCATTCTGGACTCCAAGATCTCCAAATCTAAACTATTTTACCTAATTGACTGGAAAGGCTACGGCCCCCAAGAGAGATCCTGGGAACCTGCTGAATATGTCCACGCTCCTCGCCTAATCAAAAGATTTCACCGAACATTTCCTGACAAGCCAAAACCCCCAGAGAAGCCCGGTTTGGGAGGGGCCTTGAGGGGGGGTACTGTCATGATCTCTGCTTCCAAAAGGTCAGGGTTTCCCCAACTCCCTTGGAAGCAGATTCATAACCCAGGTTCCGAGTGCCAACCAGTCCCAATTGGGACCTTTTGGACCCAGTCCTGGTGCCAGTGGCACCAGGCTCATAAATATGGCCAGTCCCAGCGCTGGAAGCGCCGGGCTCATAATGCTTGGGTGGACTTACCTGCAGCAGACCATGCTGCTTACTTGCCTGCCAGTTGAGCCTCTGATCCTCTTCTGTTTGGAACTACTTTTCCTGTTGGGTGGGGCAGGAGCCACTCCCTAGGTTCAGAACACTGGAACTCTTCTGGAAAGCAGGAACTCTTTTCTTACCTAGGCGTGGCTGTGGAAGGAGACACCTAAGCACTACAGGAGGCTATTTAAACCACACCCGATGGATGAATCTTGCTTTGCGTTATTCTGCATCCTCTGCAGCAGAACGCTCATTGTGTCTTCTGCATCTGATCCTGGGCCTAAGGAAAAAGGCTTACCATCCTGAATCCAGTCTTCAGCAACACCTATAAAGACAAGAAAGAACAGGTTAGCATTACGGTCTTCAGTGACAGCTCTTCACTTACCTGGGCCATCGGCTGTCACCAACGCCTCGCGCTGCATTCTGAAAGACAAAGGCTTACCTACTCTTCGTGCGCTCCGGAGGTCTTCACACTGCATTCCGGCATCTGAAAGACAAAAGCTTACCAACTCTTCGCTCCGGTGGCCTTCGGCGCTGCATCCCGCATCTGAAAGACAAAACAAGGTGTGTTTAAAGACATTGGGGAACTTTAATACTCACGTGCCATTACTCCTTTCCACATCTAACCCAGTGGGTATTCCGGCACCCTGCAGCCGCTCCGAACTTGTACCTGCAAAATAAAAAGACAGTTAGAGCGCATCGTGAAGCAGGCAACAAGCGCTTACTTACGTGCTTCCAGGCGCTTCTATTCATCACACGGGCTCCATCTTCAACTCACTTCAGCCCGTCATCCACCATCGCCGGAACCCTGCAAAACAAGAGACATCATTACTAAAGACTTTAAAGACATTAGAATTACTCGAAACTTACCGTTCGTGCAGTAAACGACGGACAGCAGTCCTCTGAAGTCAAGAGGCCTGCTCCCCTTATCCAGTGAAGAAACTGGTTACAGCACCCTGCCCCGAGGCAGATGGAGAGCACGGCGTTCACTTACCTAAGGTGAGGGCGTTAACCTTCAGGGTTCTACAGGAGAAGAGAAAGGGAAGAAGAGAGAGACATTCAATAACCCAGGTAATTAATCCCATATTTTCTATCTGCAGACATCTTACCCTTCGAGTCAAACATACAGTGCACAGAGGTCCAGCCCAAAGAGCCAGCCGTGTGTTACACATCACCTTTGAAGATTCTGTATACGCCCAGTCAAGACCGGCGCCTCTACGGGAATCAGGTGAGCGTTACACCCTGTTAGGGTTATGGGCATATTTTACCAGGCACGTTGTCACAGTAGCACATTGTGTTGAGGTGAAATGTTGCACTTAAAGCCTAATAGCACCTACCCCCTCCATTTCATACTGCTAGCATCAATGTATGTCCAACCCCAAGGCTAATGCGCTCATGTCATTTCACACTGCTGTGCTTCTATACCCCAGGGATAAATGCTGCCACACTTATGCTGAATGGGGTGTTGAGACAAATGATTGTGGCTAATGGTCATTCGACCAAGTATCAGGATTAGTGGCTGAGCCACATACTCTGTATCTCAGGTCGACACTATAGTGGATGTTACTCTACATGCTAAGTGACTTATGAAGCATTAACAGTAGCATTTAAGTTTCAGGAACTGGTACCTTCAGTGGAGGAATTCCCAGTGTTATCTGTCCCATGCACACACATGCCATAACGGCCATGTGTCTCCCATCACCTCTGCAATCTGTACCCTTCATTGATTCACTGTGTGAGGATTTCCACAAACAAACTGGAACGGGTGTGGGTAAAGGTGTACATTTATGTGAATGTGAACTCTCATGTAGATACCCACCAGCCATGACTGATGTAGGGGTAATCCATCAGTGATGTGTGACAAATTGCTAAAAGCCAGCATTGTGGAGTCATGTGAGGAGGTAGGAAATCTTACAAAAACATGTTTAAAGTGCTGGTGCGCGTTTTACAAGACTGGTTGCTTAGTGGGCTGTCTTGCTGTCTTCGTGCTGCTCCAAAACCAAATTATTGAGGACTTTGGAATATTCCTTTAGAGTGTTTCTTTTACAATCAATCCATATCGTTGTGGACTTTTGGGTCAAATTGACTGCACTCTGCCCGCCCACCTTCCCAGCAACCTCAACATAATCATCACTTCCCCGCATTTTGGCGCGCACATTTTGCAAGAGGGGTTGCTGAGTGGGCTGTCTTGCTGTCCTCACGCTGCTCCAAAACCAAATTATTGTGGTCTTTGGAATATTCCTTTGGACTGGTACAACTTCACAACCATTTGAAGATTGTCTTGGATTTGTTAACCTTTCACCAAGCTAACCAGTGTTTTATCTTTATTTATTTATCTTTATTTATTTTTTCAGTTTCTTTTACAATCAATCTATATCATTGTGGACTTTTAGGCCAAATTGACTGCACTCTGCCCGACACCTTCCCAGCAACCTCAACATAATCATCATTTCGCGTGCGCGTTTTGTAAGAGTGGTTGCTGAGTGGGCTGTCTTGCTGTCTTGTGTACGAGCGGACAGCGGCTGCCAGACCACGCAGTATTTACTGGGAGATTCCATTTCCGACACAAATCCGGTGTTACATTCTTATCCGCAAGTCATGGTCAGTAAAAAATATACCCTGACATCAGGCATGCCAAACTTCAATGCTGGTCAGCCTTTCACGAAAGATCATCTCAAAACGGCTGCAATGAAAACCTCTGCCCGATCCAATCGCAGGAGTCATAATACGCAGCGTTCTATGTCGCTCACATCTGATATCCACACATATCATGTGCAGGATATGATGTGTAGTGATGATAATGCCTTACACCCTGGCTTATGTCCTGCTCTGGGGCACATATCGCCTTATGTATTGGTTGTTCCCGAGACCTTACTACAATTAGAACAACATATTGGTCAGGTGCCGACTCCCCCGAGCAGTACCAGTTTTACCATCAAGGTGAATGTTGTGTTGGATCCTAACGTGCTGGTGACCCCAGGTCCATCGGACGAGGTCACTGACACGACCATGGAATCAGCCTTTATGTCAGACGAGCTGCCTCCTTGTCCGAGAGTGTTGCCCCCTGCTGATGTGAACCCACAGGGAGTGCTGGAACCTATTCGATGTACAGTGGCCGCTCAACACCGAGTGAGAGCAGCGCACAACCTCCTCACGTTAGCAGGAGAAGACGATGGAGAGGCAATGGACTTCATGAATACCTCAGGTAAGTCCACCTCCGCTTCAACTGATGTTTTCTACATATGCTTCAACACTGGTGATTTAATTCAGTTGCATCCTGATAACACTTTAATCAACACACCGACTTCAGTTAATCAACATTCAGAACCAGACCCCATTCCGGAAATGAACCATATAAGTCCCCATGAATCACCAGATATTCACCCTAGGCCCAACTCCCACTGCATAGATAAATCACCCTCATTTATTGCCCCAACACCCCATAGGACAAGATTTGAGGACCCAATTCAAGAGTCTGCTTTTTTCATCAATAAAAATTGTTCGAAGCGCTTCCCTTTCTCAGAAGCCCCAGCCTTTAACAATACATTGAGGGCTATGTATACTGCGCTTCTAGTGTTAGCAAAGCTATATGAAGTACTAGATGGTAAAATAAATCACCAGACATCATTACTGGAAAAACATTTCTGTGGCAGGGTAACCTTAACAAAAGCCTCCATCCCCAACTCAAATCACCTCCCACCCAATTTTGGTCATGACTCCAATGCCCATAACATCCAAGCTGTCTCAAACCCCTCCTCTTACTCATACGCCAAATACATACAAACTTTTTGCCGCTGTTTCTACCAACATAGAGACCAGCAAATCTATGATCACAGACGCCTAGCCTGTTTCGATCAATTTAAGAAGGCAAACAAAGGCAGGGTACTCTACAAAACTTAGAGCAAAAGGGCGCAAGTTTATCACGGTAGTCTCCAGGCGAGAAAAAACCAATAATGTCGAAGCAACTGAGCTTGCATGGGATCTTGCATGAAGTTCCTAACACAGACCATTATGCCATACAGACCACTTGATAAGCTAGTGGCCCTCACTGCTAGTCAGAATCCATCAGGTGCTGCACAAGTTAACTTCCCCCAGAATACCACATTGCTTCCCTCTGCTAACAGAATTAACCCAAATGTTAGTCCAAGTACCTGTAAAGCGAATAATAACAATGTACGAACTACTTTCTCTATTGGGACCAACCAAGTCATTCCAGCCCAACCGAGTCTTGCTGAATTGAGAGAGGAGATTACAACTTCCATGAATGCATATGTGTCTCAAGCCCCATGTGTACAATATTGCCCAATGAACAGACAACACCCTTTTGTATCGCAGGCCCCCTGTCCTACAGTCCTGGCCACATATCAAACAATCTGGGCACTGCGATCTTTGGTGAAACCAATACTCAACCATTACAGACATTTAACATATTTATTGACCAAATGTCTCAAGCTGTCTCATGTGACCTAGATTTGCATGCAGCCATGCCCTCACTTTCTCAGAACAACGTTAAATCTGTAACTACTCAATTACCTGAAGATTGATGAAGTCATGAAAACATGCGTTAGGAGGAGAAGCTAAAGACTGGTAACAGAACGCCTGCCTTCACATCTTTAAACATTGTTCCAGGAGTCCCGGGCTCACAAGGCAGTGCAGCAGGGTCATCATGCCTTACATTGGAGAGCCACAACCATGGCTTTCCCCTCCCACCATCAAGGGGAAGATGTGTGCTATGGAGGGAGTTGTTTCCAGTCATCTGCCAGCAAAACCAAGTGTGAAAAATACAAGTACCAGAATCCTCAGAGCTAATTAACTTGTCACACCTGAAACAGAAATGCAGACCTGCCTGAAAAAACAAAGAAACTCAGCCTCCCTGAAGATTGATGAAGTCATGAAAACATGCGTTAGGAGGAGAAGCTAAAGACTGGTAACAGAGCGCATGCCTTCTCATCTTTAAACATTGTTCCAGGAGTCCCGGGCTCACAAGGCAGTGCAGCAGGGCCATCATGCGTTACATTGGAGATCCTCAACCATGGCTTTCCCCCTCCCGACATCGGGGGGAAGATTTGTGCTATGGGGGGAGTTGTTTCCAGTCACCTACCAGCAAAATCAAGTGCGAGAAATACAAGTACCAGAATCCTCAGAGCTAATTAACTTGTCACACCTGAAACAGAAATGCAGACCCGCCTGAAAAAACAAAGAAACTCAGCCTCCCTAAAGATTGATGAAGTCATGAAAACGTGCGTTAGGAGGAGAAGCTAAAGACTGGTAACAGAGCGCCTGCCTTCACATCTTTAAACATTGTCCCTCACTGCTAGTCAGAATCCTTCAGGTGCTGCACAAGTTAACTTCCCCCAGAATACCACATTGCTTCCCTCTGCTAACAGAATTAACCCAAATGTCAGTCCAAGTACCTGTAAAGCGAATAATAACAATGTACAAACTACTTTCTCTAATGGGACCGACCAAGTCATTCCAGCCCAACCGAGTCTTGCTGAATTGAGAGAGGAGATTAGAACTTCCATGAATGCATACATATCTCAAGCCCCATGTGTAGAATCTTGCCCAATGAACAGACAACAACCTTTTGTATCGCAGGCCCCCTGTCCTACGGCCCTGGCCAC
The DNA here is from genome assembly GCF_040938575.1 of Ambystoma mexicanum. NCBI lineage: Eukaryota > Metazoa > Chordata > Amphibia > Caudata > Ambystomatidae > Ambystoma > Ambystoma mexicanum. The sequence continues at coordinate 899,572,318 of NC_090937.1, read as the reverse complement.
ATATCAAACAATCTGGGCACTGCAATCTTTGGTGAAGCCAATACTCAACCATTACAGACATTTAACTTATCTACTGACCAAATGTCTCAAGCTGTCTCATGTGACCTAGATTTGCATGCAGCCATACCCTCACTTTCTCAGTACAATGTTAAATCTGTAATTACTCATTTACCTTCAGAGGTGAATTATTGTTAGGGAGAATTCTCATTCTATGGCTAATTTCCCTTACCTATAGAGTCCCCCCACAGTTTTGCTGGACTTGAAGGGTTTGTTTCTTTTTACCTGCTAAGAGTGAGACTATTTTACCTACTCTTAGGCACTTTTGCAATGTGTGTTCTAGGCTATTGTTGTGTTTAATGTCTATGGAATTTTATCTCCCCCATAGGAACCATCTGTATTCACATGTGTTACACAGCACCCTCAGTGCAGTGACACAGGGGTGTCGTAGTGACCGCCAAACATAGACTACATACCCTGGGACGGACTATTGTCTCCCAGGGCATGTAAAGTCCCCATTGACTTTACTAGTCAAATCTTATGAACTTAACAACCCATCTTACTATGAGGTACTGGAAAGGGTTAATAGTTTTTCCCTTAGGTTCATTTTCAAGGGGGTACTGTAAAGTCCCTCTCTCTAAAGGTTCTGACTGGTGGCAGTGGTTACAACCATAAATATTCAACCGCAAATATTTTCCTATGGGATTTTCCCATTGTTCGAGGCTACCACTTTTTCTGACAGCCTCTAACATACCGCTGGTTTATTTTATAATTAACTTTACCCCAGTAGGTTTTATTTGCCAGAACTTTAATATAAATTCTTTCTCGTGTCTTACTCTAAACTCCTAACCCAGGTCGGGGATCCTTTGCTCGTCTTTTTGGCGGGCTTCTGCCAAGAAGCCCTCTTTTCAGCACCACTGAGTCTGGAGTGGGTCCATTGTGTGGGAGGGGGAGTAGGCCCCCTGGACAGGGTTGCCTCTGCAACACATGTCGCACTCTATCCTGATAGGCTGGAAGGTCTCCTGCCAAGATGACCACTCCACTGTGTGAGTGACAGCTAGGCTGTATGAATGGGGTTCTTTTTGCATAAAAGCAGTGTCCTGAGGACTGGAAGAAAAATATGTTGCCACTGGAACTACGGAACCGAAGGGGAGAGAAGCCACGGACATCTTCAGCACCTGCACCACCGGTGAAGCCCTGCTGCAGCGTCTCACCACTTTTCTTCCACACGACGAGAGGAGATTTTCTTCGCAAGAGCCTTCTTCCCTTGAGCTGGTTGGACCAACCAGTTCACCAATCACTTCCTCGGACCTGCCTTGGTCGAATCGCCAGTGCCCAGCACTTGGAGGCCGGATAGCCAGGCAGCCATCCACCCCGCTCGCGATTTAAAGGAGCGTACCTTTTTTTCGTTGGACAGCACTGCGGCTGGTTGCATCCCTGTGTAGTGCAGTAACTCGAACCTTCCTCCATGACGAGAGCCTCTCTTCCTCTGTTGGATCCCCCAAACTGCAGGAACTACCAGGAACAACTGCCACAGCAGGAGCCACTTCTTCATTCAAAGGTACTTTGTTCTGCCAGGCCTCCCTTTCTGTGCGGTAGCCCTAAAGGTGTTTTAAATCCTTTAGCTACTTGTTGGGTTGGCCACCCTTTCGTCTAACATTGTCTTTCACCTTGCATCTACCTTTTCAATATTCGTTAACCAAAGACTTGACTGCAGCTACAAGAACATTTTTGCTCCTAAGCTCTTGGTCCTGTACCACTGACTCTGGCACAGGCCTATTGACTCTGGCTGATTTGTTAGATCTGCTCTCACTAGATTGATTCTCAATGAGAAATGTGTTGATGCACCTGAATCTTCTAAACACCTCTTCCTTCCTACTGTTTTAACTTGTGAAGTGCCATTTTGCTCAGTTTTCAATTACTTATCTTTCTGCTAAAGTATTACTGTGCATTACTTGTTCACAAAACTTCAGGGAAGTGTTGCTAGGGGGTGTCTGAAGATAATTCGGTTTAACTTGTACTTTCCCTCCCTTTTGCTAAATTGCTAGAGTGCCATTTGTAGTTGGTGTTCACTGTGCCGTTTTGCTCAGTTTTCACTCTACCGCAAACTTGTCTACAATTGACTAGAGAGTTGTATATACTTTCCTTGACTAAACTTAACTTGCTTTATCAACTGTGATTTAGGTGTTGAACTAGATGTGTATAAAATAAATATACACATTCTCTTTGATACAAAGCTTTGGTCAGTGTTTCCGTGTGCCATAGGACTGTGATACCTATTGTGTAAACCCTCTATACTGCTCATTTCCCTCTTGAGATAAATCTGACTGCTTAGCCACGGCTACCAACTATATCTTTGTGGTGCGTACTGATTCCAAAGGGAATTTTTCTTACTCATACCTGTAGTCTTAATCTTCTGTAGTGCCCCTAAGGGAGCTGCATAGGATTCTGCCTAACAATTATGTACAATTGATATCCTCGTCGCAGAACTTGAGAGACATCATAAAAATGTCCATTGATGCATACATCTCTGAGACTAATCAGCACTCCCAAGGCACTAAAAACTTACGGCAAGACGGATTCCCGGATGTGAGCGGACTATTAAAGGGGCCTACTATGACAGCAAATATGAGTGCACAAAATTACAGCACATGCACTGGAGCTAATTTCTCCTTGGCGACACAAGGCCTCCAAGAGAGATATTTACCCAATTCCAATAGTTTGGATGGAGGAAAACCACCAATACATTTGTCACATTTTTAGTGCTCAGTTGTCGAGAAGATCCTTATCCTAAGTATGCATTGAATAGAGCAAGTATTGAATATATGCAGCGAAAGTCCTAGCCTGGCAGCATTATCTTCAACAGACATTAATTTGGTAGAATTTACCAATATAAATGAACTATCTGAGGCCAGAATTTATGTAAACTCAACAATTGTGATGAACATCCTGTGGCAGGCTAAATCATCTTTATATGAGCTGGGTTTTATTTTATTCCGAGAACCAAACATCAGAGATAATTTGGTTGAGAAACCACAAATTAAGACATATAAGCCTAGCAAGAATAGAAACACTCTTCAGACTACAAGTTATATGTACAGTATGATATCATCACAAGCCTGTAATTCGGGATCATAATATGATGCCGCTGATAATATCTGCAGCTTACGCTCTTGGAATACAAGAGGGCATCAGCACCTTATTAACTCAGCTACCAACGATCTGACCCAATATGATTTTATAGCTCTTCAGGAAACCTGGCTTACAGAATGCCCCATATGGGAGTCCCACATCATCATTGCAACTCCTGCTATACAGAATTCTAAGGGATGGGCCAGTGGTGGACTTCTGTTAGCCATTAATACAGCCTCTGGGTTCTTGGGTGAGAATCTTCCTTCGCCCTCGTCGTATTTCCAAATTGTAATGCTGCACAGAAATTTGCAAACCATAGTAATTGTTAACGTTCATTGGAGCAGAATGAACATTTCAACATACTCCTTTTATATGAAGCTGCGCTGGACTCTCGACTGCTTGGCGCATGACCAGAGCACACATCAAATGATAAGAGTGGGGGATTTAAACCTCCACTTCATCCCACAAGGTGATATAGGGTTGGCGATTGACAAACTGGTCTGGTATAACATCTGAAGGAAAGAGTCTTTGATATGCTGAATGGTGCGGTCTCTGGGGATGTTCCAGCCCAAACTACCGGAGTAGGGGGCCCCTGCGAGCTACACTGGACTATATTCATGTCCATACAAAATTTCTACAGCATGTGCAATCCATGCAGGTTGTGAAAACGAATCACAGTGATCATGGCAAGCTCATCATGTCTTACCTGACATGCCAAGCAGTAGTCCTGCATCTGAGAAATGATCATGTACACCATAATTTGGTTAATAACAGTGGCACGCGTGAGCAATGGAATCCTAATAAACTAGAGCAGTTCCATCAAACTCTCTGTCAGTCTTATATCCATCGTGGCGATGTACATCCAAACTGCTATATTAAAGTGATGCAGACCTTCAAGCAGCCCAAAATACCGTACTTGAGCATCAGGCACAAACATTGTCACCCATATGATCCTGTACTTCAGTGCCAGAAAGGAGACCTTCGCAGAGCCATTCGTAATTTGAAGTTTCTGCCAGAGGCTGGTCGTTCTTCAGCAAAAAAACATCAAAGAGCATCTTATAGATTGTGGATAAAGGGCCAGCGTCTGCTTCTCTACCAACATAATGGGGAGAATATGTTGCGCCAAATTCTCACGAAGTCAACAAGTGGTATCTGGGCGTGCTTAAATGAGGCCACGTATAAAACACAAAAAGCGGTTCAGATCAATGCTGTACCAAATGAAGTCTGGCAAGTATATTGCCGCAAATTATATTCTTCGCCATTTCCAGATCTAACTCCAAGTACCGGTGACTCATGTATGTCATATCATTTCACAATCTCAATTGACAACATTCAGCTTTGCATTATGAATTTGAGTCCCTTGCGGGCTGTGGGCCCAGATGGCCTTCATAATGGAACTCTTAAAGAGCATCCATATGAATGGGCAAAGATTCTCTACCAGATATATAGACACACACATGCTACAGGAGTCATCCTAGATTCCTGGAAGAAGTCTATGATATTGCCTATTTTTAAAAAAGGAACTATAGATGACCCAGCATGCTATCGACCGATAGCATTATTGGACTGCCCGGGAAAAATATTTGCACGCCTAATCTTGAACAAGTTTAACATATGGATGGATGGATGCGAATACATTCAAACATCCATTGCAAACAGGCTTCCTTCCAGGCATTGGCACAGCTGCTAATATTATTACTCTGACAACGTCATTCAGACAGCCCAACAACAGCAACAGCCAGTATATACTGCCTTTATAGATTTCAGAATGGCTTTCGATGCCGTCCCGCAAGAGCTTCTTTACAAGAAACTAATGGACAAAAAATGTCCTTGGTCCATTGTAAAATGGCTCATTGACCTACATACAGATACTACAATTCATATCAAGTTGCCCAGCAATGGTCTGTTGTCTGATGCAATTCAGACCACATTTGGGTTAAAACAAGGTTGCCTGTTAGCCTCGGAAATGTTTACTTTTTTTTATTTCAGATGTTGGCTCAAGTTTTGAGAAGATTGTTTGTTTGTTTGTTTTTTGTTTATTGAATTTATAAAGCGCACCAGACCCGGGAGTAGCAGGGCTCAGCAAGGTTATGCAAGGCTTACAAGGTTACAACGTGTACAAAATACAAGTAATCAAATTACACAACAATATTACAATACGCAATATACAAGTAGTCAACTTTCGCAGAAAGGACTTATTTACATCATAATCATAAGGAGTTATTTACATCATAGTATGCACACAAATGCAAAAAAGAAATTACAGCCTGATGGCCAAGTCAAAGAGGCAGGCCATCCTGGATTGCAAGAAGTTTCAGTAGAGACTAGTTCTCAGCCAGGTTGAGGTGGGTAATGAGGTTCTTTCTGAAGTGAGAATAGGGTAGTTCAGCTCTCAACACATGTGGCAGGGAGTTCCAAAGCTTGGCGGCCTTCACAGGGAAACTATTGTTGCAGATCCCCGAAAATGAATGGTGTAGATGTGAAATATCTGCTTTATGCTGATGATATGGTCCTCTTCTCAAAAACCCCTAAAGGATTACGTGTTCTCTTGAGCGCTCTAAATGGCTATACTAAGCAAAATTGTATATCATTTAATTGAACGAAAACGAAAATTATGCAATTTGGTAAACAAAAGCAACATAATGCCACCTACAGATGGCCATTACAAGCTATCAATCTATCCTCAGTCACCTCATATATTTATCTGGGCACACATATAAGCAATTGCCCTAATACGCATGCCAATCATCAGTACATAAAGCAGAAATGAATGACAGCCATTTCTCAAAGCAGATTAATCAGGGGCAAATATTGTACATTTTCGATAACCCCATTGCTCGTGTATTATAAACAAATGTTTATTCCAGTAATTCTATATGGCACAGAGGCCTTCCCAGGTAAATCTTACCAATATTGGTTGACTATAGAAGGGTGTTACTGGAAGCGTGCCTTAAATCTCCCACTGTCTGAACCTATATGCATCCTTAGACATGAGCTTGGACTTGTGTCCCTTTATTCTATTTATAAATGGAAATTATGCTCATTTTATCGCAAATGTGCACTGAGTGTGGATCAACCTGGGTTATTGGGTCTTATATCAGCCCATCTTCTTAAATCTAAAAACGCATTTGCAGTAGTATGGCGAGACATGGCCAAAAAGATTATCACAAATGCAGGTTTCTTCCTAGCATTGTTAATAGAAAACCCAGATAAGGCCAAAAACGCTTGTGGGAAGACGATTAGATTAAACCAGATCAGCTTGTCTATTATATCAGAAATTTCAGAACAACCCATTTGCCGTAAAACGGTGTGGGGAAACGGAGAGTTATCTAACTATGTTCCCTAATTTGCGTCAGCAAAATGATTATTTGCGATTTCGACTCAATATTTGGCCTACTAAGGAAATCCTATGTGCCCGTAGAATTATATCAAGCTCTGAGATACACTGTCGCTTTTGTCAACTTGCCCCAGAAACTATGATGCATCTGTGTGTTGAATGTCCGATATTATTATCAAAATGAATTATACACTTTGTCCATTTGTTTTCTGGATATATGACCGTAACAAATATCCGATGTTGGAATTTATTATTTCATAGCAATTTGAGAATTATCAGATATGCCATACTTAATTACTATGTAGTTTGGACCTATTGGAAAAAAAAGGTGATTACTATGAGTCATTTGTAAGAGGCTGAATAGGATAGTGTCTTGTTAATAGAAGAAACTGTATATCTAAGTTGTTCTTTTCTTTCCTTTATTAATTCTATTTTATATTTCGCTTTATATTTGTATAAAGAGTAAGCAATTTTGCATATTTATGTGTAATAATGTTTTAACGTTGTAAAGAAATTGTACTATGTTGAAAAATCAAGTTATTCTTGATTAAAACAACTTCCATAAAAAAAAAAAGTTTAAAGTGCTGGTCATTATTACAGACAATCTACACGTTGATGTGTGTTGCTTGTCCTTTGATGAAGAATTGTTCTCTCACCCTGGGAGGTACAAGGGCCACACTCGTACAGTCCAGGGTATAACCACTTTCGCAAAGCCTGCTATTGAATAGATATGTACCTTCATGTGTTAAGGGTCTGGGGATTTGTGTGGAAGGATGTATGCTGGGGCATCCATCATCATAGCTGTCAGAATCTGAGAGAGGATAAAGGGGGTGCAAGAATGTGTGATGCTATGCACCAGGGGCACTGTGTGCTGGAAACAACCTGAGGGACAGAAACTAATCACTGTCAATACCTTCAACAGGGGTACATGGTGGGGATAATGCCCCTACTAGACTGTATTTAGTGCTCAAAGATGGTGGGCATGTCCAGGTGATAGGAGGCAAGGAGCTGCTGGTCCGTGGGAGTGGTTGTCCATTTCGGCCCACTACCCTTCTTCTGGCTTTCCTACTCCTCCTTTCTTGACACTGCTGATGCTGTTGGGGGCTGTGAAACAGGCAGGATGACCTCAGGAGGAGGGGCTGGGTGCAAGATTTATGGAATATGGGCATGAGGATGGGGTCAGGCTGATTATATGCCCGGGGTGTGGGCCTTGTGTAGGCTTATTGGCTGCCTGGTGATCCCGCTAGGGTGATGGGTTAAGGTCTGCCCAGGGAGGGGGCTGGGGTGCAGGCTAATGGTCTGTCATGGGTGGAAGCCACAGTCCAGACTGATGGGCTACCTGGGGTGCTGGCTGATCTGCTGCCTGGTTAGGGTCCTGGTGCTGTCAGGCTTGGCCAGGCATTCTCCTTAGTTGACTCTGCTGCAGGGTTGAAAATGTTTCTCCTTCCATGTTGCAAGAAAGCTTGCATTGTGTGGGGGAGGGATTGTATGTGCTCTCCCAATTGGAGAGCACATACACATGTGTTTCTTGCTGTGGGTGCAACCATAGATTAGCTGGCTTGTTTGATCCTCCTTTGTGATGATTGCACGTTTACTCTTGTGACTTGCACTTGCTCTGAACAGCTGGTATGGTGTGTTGTTAAAGGAGATACTAAAAGAGATATCCTCTGCAAATAGTATTTGAGGAAGTGATGTCACACATCTTTTCTGTGGGGATTCACCATCTTTAGACCGTGTTGTTCATGTCTCTTTTCAGGCGTTCGATGAGATCTGTTACACCCAATTCCGACATCATGTAGTGGATGGGAAAGTAAACAGTAACCGCATTCTGCCTTAGGTTTGTGGCGTATTGTCATGCTAGGCCTGACCTGAACAATGACTCCCTTTTGATTCATGGCTTTAGAAAACAAGGCACAGACGTTGAGTCTTTGAACTTTGAAAAAAAAAACATTGTTGGTGTTTCAACTATTCAAAAATGCGATGAGTATATAGGTTTTTTGTATATGTTAGTTTTAGTGATTCTATTAGCGAATTGTGCAGTTATTGTAAAATGTGTCTATACCACCAGCAGCCCCTTAGAATAATATTTAATATGCCTCACTTTAAGTCATTACTTTATGAGACTAGTAAAGCACGTCATACTCCCTCTACTTCACATTAACGCTGAGCAATGCACCATCACAGAAACATATCCAGCACAGAAGCAGCTTCAATAGTTAAGAGTGATCTCCACGACTGGAAAGAAAACACCGCTGTGATCCAAAATGCAGTTTATACCTATGGCCTATAAACCAAAAATGGGATCCTAGATGCACATGCCAGGTGGACTGTTGTGCTCCAACTGGAAAGAAAATAATCCTCTGACCGCACCTTAAAGGAAGAGGTCGGGGTCAGGAGCAATTCATATCCTGCAGGCAGTCAAGCCCTGTATTGAAATGATGAAATGACATGGAACCTGAATGGTACGACGTCCTTTCGTCACAGGCAGGATGTTTTTTCGAAAAAAACCATCACATTTTTTTTTCCAAAAAACTCATTGAGTTTTTTTTTTAAATGGGGGGTTGTTGGGGGGGGGAACCCCCCCACCCAAAAAAAATTAGATTTTTTTTTTTTAAAAAAAGAGATGTTTTGTCAAAAGAAATTTGCAGTAAAGAACCCCGCAAAAAAACATCCCGCAATGAAATGACATGGAACCGTATTGCACTGCTAGAACACACGAGCGACATATCGGAATGGCTCCTATTGAGAAGTGGCATCTGTGCCATTGTGTTCTAAATAGCTCTCTGAGGAGCTTGCATTCCTGGAACTGAAATGTCCTAGTCACTGTCACTTGAGCATATAAGTGATTCGTGGAGATGATGATGTTGGGAAGTACACCTACTAAAGCATGTATGAGTTGAATCATTAAAGGCGGGTGCACAGGTGCCCCATGTTGCCAACCCGTCTTCCTGAAGGGAGTGGCAGGAAGAACACCTTAAAATAACGTACATGCCTTAATGTCGTCTTAGCTGGTGGAAGGGTAACACACTGGCAAGGTGACCAAACAAGCCGAAGATATAATGTGTTCTGAAAGTGGAGGTAGAATAACGCTCACAAAGAATTTGAGGGAACATGGTGCATCCTGTTCTTGCAAAGTCTTTGGGACAAAGCAACATGTTTGACAGCCAGGAGAGGAGAGGAGGCGCATCAACGTAAAATATCCACGTGTGCATTTACGGGCTCAAAGAGTTTGGCTCAACTGTGTTACTGTAAAAATCTGTGGTCGAACTTGCGTCTATCATCAGAACTCAAATACTTTTGTTTCCCTCCCTAAATGGGAACGGGTGGTGTTTGCTGCTGGAATTAATGTTCTTTAGGTTTGCTGCATTTTCTTTTATCACTGGTTTATTGAAAGAGTTGTAAGCATGTTTTAAAAGATTACATTAATAAAAGAATAATCATAAAACAGAAGGTAGATTGAAGTGTTCTTGTGTGCAGTGCATCTACTAATCTCTGTGCTATGTTTATTCGACTAACAGTCTTATTAAATACTTACAACAACCATTAATAATGTGGCCTGGTGGTACACACGTGGCAATACTATAATAATCACCACTTTTACCAAACAGATAAATTCCTACTTAGGAAGTGACGTCGATGAACAACCGCCTCCATTTTACTGCAAACTATGGAGCAATGACTATAGGTGGTATGTCCGACCACAATAAAGGCTCCAGCTCCTCAACAGTGTCCAGAGGACTCCACGAAGGTGGATGAGTACTGCCTTACCAACAATCATATCCAGGTGGATTTACCAGCAGACTGAGTGGCAGTTGCACTAAACGAACATGACTGCATTTCAAGACTTTGGAATTTGTAATGTGGCCCTTAACGAGGAATGTACTTGTGAGATAGTTTCAGCAGAGTTGTCATACATATAAATAACGATATATCCATTCATGCTGAATTTATAAAATATTTGGTATGCAATGATTTGCCATTAAGTCAAATATGTAGCTGTCTTTACTTCTGGGCATTCACAATTGCAAACTGTCTACCGAGTAGCAAGGGATCCATTGCAAGCATGCCACAGGGCACTGCACTTTAAACATATTGGGAAGAGTTCTCCGGCCGAGCCAAGCCATTTCATTAAATTGCATTTCTGCTCCTCTGTGGAGAACCAGGAGCATTGGCAAAAACACTTATCTGGCAGCAGGGAGAGGCGCCTCATCACCATCTAATAACCGTGCATTGCAATAGCAATAGAAATGGCATGGCAAAGGCCTCTCTGCTAAATTATTTCCTGAAAATCTATGAATATTTGAGCAGTGAACCCTGTGAACATAAAACAAACTGACACGGAAAATTAATAAAAGCGCAGTGAGTCAGCGAGGTCACGTTCCGAATCCTAGAATCATCCTTAACCTTGTCTGTTTACATGAACATTCTCTTGCAAGGACATTTAAAACGCACCTTTCTGCTATATTTTACAAACGTAGCAGTCGAAAACAGCACATTAAGACATCCAAATCTGTGCTATGGTTTATACAGTGACAAAGGACAAAGGAAGCGTAATTATGCGAATATCCATATTTAACAGGACTAAAGGTGTATAGTGCATATACTGCTGTAGTTACAAGGACCACAGGGAAGCAGCTCAGGGGTGATCTTAGGGGTGAGTTAGTCAACAGTGGCCATTATCCACGTAAACAGTGATGCTAAGCAAAAACTCACCAGGATGTGGAATAAATGGTATCATGGCTCTGGCACACAGAACACCAGTATCCTGGCCATAGTAGCAATCCTAGAGACACAGCTTGCCTCTTCCAACATGGCGACCATGGACTACCTGCTCAGAATGGTACATCTGAGCATCTTATAACATGGTGGTCATGTGACACAGCCTGACGAGTTGATGTCAGCTCTACCCGAACCTCATGGACCAATTAACCTGCATTTAATTTCCGAGTCTTTGAGACATTATATTCTAGGCACGCATAGAAGACTTTAATCCAGTTGACTGTTTGCAAAGGTACATTCCATTAAAGTCTTGTGATACTTCTGAAGTGGTTTGTTACGGACTCAAATTTTAATGTGGTTACAGTGGGGGACTTAAATGCCCATTGTGCTTCAACTGATCACCTCTATGATCATGTGCAGGCGATGCCTGAGCCCATGGACGTTCCTTCTTCACACCACTGGACACATACGGAAAAATGATGTACACACGGGGACAGCGCTTGTTCAATAGATTGAATTTACATGGCTTAATTTAGATGGAAGATAGAAATGGGGAAAGGCTGGTTCCACTTGGACTAATGGAAAAAATAGTCTCTAGATTGGACTATGTATTTGTCGGACCTAAAATTCTATATCAGTCATCTGGGTTTTTAGTCACATTTACTCACTTACGTGATCATGCTACTTTGTCCTGGTCCGTTCACTCTACTTGTCGTAAGTGTGTGCAGATATATCCTTTTCAGACTTCGACAACCTTGTAGAGAAATAGAATTGTATGGACTGACTCGAATGTACAGAAATATAACACTGGTTGTCCTGCTATGAAGATATTAGCAAATCCTTGGCAATATACGAGTGGGACATCCAAAGAATGCTGAGTGAGTCACTGTAGGTGGTCAATCCTGCGAGACTTTGTGTGCTTCCTAAAAGGGTCTTGTTTGAAGTCATTGTTGCTAACTAAAAGAAAATAATACAAAGTGCAATACGTAGCATACCGCTTATTGGGAAATGTACATAGGAAGAAAGGAGGGTAAAGTCCAGCAAACTTCATACCAGTTTTAAAAACTGGCTTTGTAGCCACAGGAATAATTTAAATTGCGTCAATTGGTGGTTTATTTTGTCCTTGCTTTGTAGTAATGAAAGTAGAACTTTCTGGGGTTATTACAGACAACGTATTGTGGAGGTATCACCTGTGGCGGTGAACCCCCTGACTGAGACCCAATGGGTAAACTATGTTAGGAAATTGTATTATGATAACACAGAGAACACAAGGGTGGGGACATATGCAGACGACAATCCAATTTGTGTGCAGGGTTTTGAATATGAAGATGTTTTGCTGGCCATAAATAGGTGCAAGGCATCTCATGGCCCTGGCCCGACAGCTTAGTTATGATGCACTTGAATGCAGGTCAACACCGTGGGCACACATTTTCACATTGATATTGACCATACACTGAAGGAGGAGAAAGTGCCAGCTAGTTGGCACAAGTCAATTTTAATTCCTGTGTTCAAAAAGGAGGACTGCATCGATCCGGCAAATTATAGGATATTGGCCATGCTGGTTTCAAGCACTTAGATTTTTGCCTGGCTTCAATCTTGGGTAGATCAGCAGGGACTATTATGTAAGTTCCAGGCAGGTTTTAGGTGGGATCAAAGCACCTCTATTAATATTCTTGCCCTTCAATATGTAATTGCAGAGTCCACAAACCACAGTTGACAGATCTCTCTATATGTGTTACGCAGATTATGTTTGCACCTTTGACTCTTTCTCCTGAAATCTATTGTGGGCAAAACCTTTTAAATGGGGAATTGATCCCCTTTATTGCACTTTATATAAAGTTTATAAAGTTTATACACTGATCTTACAGTCATTGTAAGAATAGATCAGGCAGGACTGCTAACTGCGGCCACTTCTACGAACAAAAAGGACTTAAACAGGGGTGCATTTTAGCACCCCTTCTTTTTAATTTGTATGTATCAGATATGGGTCTGGGCCAATGGGCTTGCTGCAGTTTTCCACCTCTTACTGCAGGTGAGCACATACCCTGGTTAGCATATGCTGATGATACAATCCTATTGGATCATATGCCCACAGGGTTACAGCACTCGTTGAATGCACTACAAGAATATGCAATCAACAATAACATATAGATACATTACAAGAAAACCTAAATTGTGGTCTTGGGCGTGCCAAAAAGTGGGAAATCTAGCTTCACGTGGCGGATTGGAAAGGAACTATTGGGAGTCGTGGCAACTTATATATATTTGGGATCCCCATTTCCTCACGTTACAACCTTGACTATTACGAAACATACATAACACAAAACGTCCTAAAGAAGTGGTCCTCAGTCTGACAGTACATTTTGAGGATGGGTGGCAATACTATTGAGTGCTTTTTCTTGAAATTTACAAAACTAGTATTGTTCCTGCAGTGCTCTATGGCATTGACGCTTCACCCTCAAAGTATTATAAGTGGCCAGATAAACTTGCGGGGAAGATCCTGTGCTGTGCTCCATCATAAGGTACCAGAGGTACTTCGAATAGTCCCAGTGGAGTTGCTCAGATGTGAGATCGGTGTAAGCTCTCTCAAGACACTCTGGCAGCTCAGGCAGAGTAATTCGGGAATAAAGCTTAAATAGTCATGGTCTGATAACTACATTTTATTAAGCTGGATAGATCCTGCCTGTTAGGCCACCCCACAAAACAAAGCTCATCTGGTGGCAACGATGCAGACATACTTACAAGATATTGGATTATTCCGACGTCCAGATGAGTATTGCCCAATTTATCTTTGGCAACTTAAAATAAAAACTGCAGACTAGGGCAGCTCGATAAATCTGGACAGTCTGCATGAGAAAAAGTGGTATGCAGAGTATTTCAAATCCGACTTCCCAATCGGAAGCCGTCTCCAATATATTTTAATGCTGTCCGTCTCTTTTATTATCCACTTTATGATGTATATGCTTTTTAACATATTGCCGACTAATGAATATCGCGACACATGGGCTGGAACTCCTATGGAACTCAGAACTTGCCACCTATGCTGCCTACAGGTTGAGACATATAGGCCCTTTTATTAGAGTGTTCTGTCCTGGTGGATCATTACTGCTGAGCATATCAAGAGCTAGTTTCAACTTTGGATCATCTCCATACAGATCAATGTTAGAGTAGAATCTTTTCTGTATCTTCTGTTGTAATGAGTGAGGCTGCAGCATGTGTCTGGAAAGAGATGCTTTTGAAATTAGAAGGAAACAACATCCTAAGACCTTTTTTAATGATTTATATTATTTTTCTGCCCAATTATATGTGGTCTCGAAGTGATCATGACAAATAAAAGATGTTGATGAATCTGTTCTCATTTTTACTGAAGTTTTTCAATATGCTATTAATTTTTATGTAATCGACATGTTATTGTCTGTTATTAACTGTTACTTTTGTTCTGTAGTGCAAAGGTTTAAATAAACTATAAACACTTAAGATAAATAAAGAAATAAAACAAGTCTTGTTCTTGTGATCAAAGTCCCAGAGAAGAAATATTATCTGAAACTTATAGCTTGAGGTGAATGTTTTCGGATGATTATATGATCCGTGGGAAAGTAACGAATCTGCATCAATTATAGCTGCCAATTTCCTGACTTTGAGGTTTGGCATTGGTGAAGCACCTGAGGATGTTGGCCCATTTTAAGGAGGGCAGTTAACCTCAGATATGCAAAAATAATTATTTTAATTTTGCTGTTAGAGCACGATGAATTGCCTATCCAGTACTGGGTGTGATTTTCTTATAGTGGTTGGGATCTTTATTCAGTTGAATCATTATCGGGGAAACCTCATTAGCGGAGAGTTGAAAGGGCATCCCAACGTTGTCTACCAGTGAGGACCGGGCCATCTTATAGTAGTTTTATAGCCAGGGGTGTATTGGATATCTTTGATGGGTCATGAATCACTCTATTTTATGAAGTTAAAATAAGTCTTGAAACTATTATCTACTTTTGATCAGCAAGAGGTTTATCTGGGTGGAGCATCTAAATAAAACCTGAACTGTGTTCTCCAACTTTGAGGAAGCAACCGACTTGACCTACTGGTAAGACATCAAACTTGCCACTGCGAAAACTGACTCAGCCCGGCAGAAGCTGTAACCTTGCTGCAGACTCTACCGCTCCTGGAATCATTGGAAGACATTGTTTCACTATGGCAAAAACTGACTTTACCCTTCCGAAGCCTGCACCATTGAACGTCACTTGACGCTGACTGCTAGATGGATTGTATTATATCAACCTGAATCATCTTGACATTAGTTGAACCACATTTAAAGCATCGGGAAGCCTGGCTCAGCATTGCCGTGGCACCTAAAGTCAAGACCAGCCTTCTGTGACAATAGTGAGTTGTTTTTTGAACACCCGCGCTCAAGTACCCTGGGGGCTATAGAAAAGTCTGCACTGTATTAATTCTACAGTGGGTGAGTTGTTTCTATTTTTTTAGTTAGTTAATTGATTCCTACACCCTGAATGAGGTAGTGACAGACTTGCCATTCTGTTGCGGTCTATCACAAAATTCAATTTGGTTTCATTCAGTGTGTTTGATTTCTTCAAGGTCAATGATTTTTTACAGTGTTACAGTGTGTATGAATCCATGTGGTACCAACTCACATATTAACATGTTCAGTGTTGGTATTTAATTGTTGCGTTTGAATTTGCTACCAATATGTTAATCAATTGCAACTGTATGTCCATTCCTCTTGCTTGCTGCCTATATGTGTTTACTACTACCGTACCATTAGCTGCATGAATCGTACAACATTTTGGTACTCAATCATCAGCAGATTTCATTTTGACGATTGTCATAAAACTAAACAAACACATATTCATCACAATTTGCAAAAATAATCCAAAAACTACATTCAATTTTAAAAACACTCCAAAAGTAAAGTTATTTAATACAAATTCAAAATTGTATTTGGCACCCAAATAATAAATAATTTGAAAAGTACAGAATTAGTCAATACATCAAAACTTCCAGAGCGTAAGGACTCTAGAGTACTATGTGCATAAGAACTTCTTACTCGGGTATCCTTATATCAATAAATCCCTACATAGAAATCTTTTGAAACTACAAGGGAGCTCAGTAGTGCATATACATCATAACATACAGGCAAGGTCGGACTGGGCCTATCGGTTATTCGGCCACTGGCCAAATAACATGGAGACCTTGGGGGCCGGTTTCATAAGCCACCACCCTGGGCCGGTTTTGGTTTACACAATTTTTTAAGTACATTGCTTTCAGCTTACCTGTGGCCCGCTCCAGCAGCCAGCTATTGGCACGGATGCGTTCATCAAAGAAAGTTAACACCGAAGTGTTACCTTGCTTTGATGAATGCATCAGAATAGAGTAGGCCCGGCTGACCATGCTGGCCTGGCAGTGCCCTGCCTGATCCAAGCCAGTCTGCCGGTGTCACCATGGCACCACACCAGTCAGGCCAAGGCAGCCTGGCCCGCTCCCAGTGTGAAATGTAAGTAACATACACTTCATACAGTCAGCATTTGCAAGTTGCTTCACTTGCAAGTGTAACAAATTGTTCTAGGGTCGGGGGTGGTCCGATCGTGGCGTCTTGTGTGAGCTGACCGCGAGGGAGGCTGAGCTTGTGCAGTGCCGTGTCAGTATCAAGTTTGCTTTTAAGAGGGGGTGGTGGAGTGGTTCTCTGTGGCTGGGCTGGCCCGGGGGCCCCTAGGCTGCACCTACGCGAGTGCTCCTCCCACCCCTCACTCCTGTGAATGATGAAGGAATACATTCAACAGAAATGTCTCATTATTACACAACAGATGAATTCCTTGGGCCTGGCACAGCTAATCGAGAATCGGCCACCGACACTTCAGCCGGGAATCTCGGGTAGCATGTAATTGAGATTATGGTTTTGTCTTGTGCATAGTGCATACTAGCTTCCATGTACGCCCACAGTAAAAGCAGTGCAGCACAATGTTGTATTTAAAATCTCATCATTCTTGAACATACACCAGTTTCCAGGTACACCCACAGTAAAAACAGTGCTGTGCAATGTTGTATTTAAAATCTCATCATGCTTGACCATATAAAACAATTAAGCAAAAGCAGGCGCAATTGCCAAGGGGACTTGAGGGAACCACATATCTAGTGCAATAAATTGGTGCCACACTTGGAAATGTGTCATGTGTTTTGCATCTATAGTTTTAAACTGTGTGTTCTTACATTATTTCAACAATAGTGACTGTATGTTTGAAAAGGCTACCAAAAATTCTACATTAGGAAAAGATGATTAATAAGAACATTTGCATGTGTGCCTCATTGAGCATAGTAGCGAGCAGGGACAGGGGCGATACAGGGTACAATATTTCTTCCTTCCTTCATCCCCTCCTTTGCACTGCATAGAGAATTAGCGTCTTCTCTGTACGGGAACAGGAAGCACGGAGGGAAGGAAGTGGGTTCGCAACTTGGCTCCATGAGTCCCGCCTTTGCAGCCCTTAGTTTCTCATGTGCTTGTGAAAATTGATGCCCTCACTGGCTCATGGGCCCAGTGGCCACCCAGTGCTTGCAGAGTTGGCACCCCATTGCACATAGGTGGCGGCGCTGTCATACATAGTATTCCCCATCAGATTTACTGACAGGGAGCACAATGCATGAGATGCAGGAGCGCGAGCGACCATAAACCAAGGGAGCACAGCACCCGGCTCATTGCTTATTGTAGTTGCCACTGCAGGTAATATTGCTGGGGCTTCTGCATTGTTGTGAAAAATGCATTCTTGGAAATGTTAGTATTTGGGCTCTATATGTTTACATTCTGGGATATGTAGTGCTGTACTAGTCTCTAGTCTAAACTGACTGGGACAGTGAGCATGCAGGACATGTTGTCCGGTGATTATGCAGCACAGCACATTCTATGTCACGTGATCCTACAAGGAGCACATCTGTGCTGCTTGAGACAGTGTGCATTCTGTGATATCTGCTTAGTAGGACTTAATACTGAGTGGGGCCGAGTGCATTTGTAAACTCACAGCCAATTCTTTTGGGTGGGGTTATGTACAGTGAGGGATGTAAAGATGCTCTGGGACCTGTTGTGCTACAGAGGACCCAAGCTACATATGTAGGCAGAATGCATACTGGCACATACAGTCTTGTCAAACTGAAAAGTGGTGGGCTGGAAGGTTGTGAATGAATAGTAAACATTGGCATTGATCTGGGCAATCCTCTAGGCCACTCTTTATTAGCCTGCTGTGCCATTACATAAGGGGTGAGACCATAGACAGATCAGACTTGATTCAACCGCAAAAGAGGCAATCCACTCTGAACCGCTAAGTCACATCCCTTCTGCGCACCAAACCCCAGACATGTGGCCGGCTTCATTGGGTGTCATGGGTGAGGGATAGCATTGGTCTCTAGACAAGGAAAGCAGAAGACCCACCTCTAATCCTACCTGTCCACTTGAGGTGGCTAGTGCAGAACTGTGGAATGATGGCTGAAAGGTTTTGAATACATCATAACCACTGACATTGCTCCAGGAAACCCTCCATATCATTGTTTTGTCGGCCAACAATCTCCAGTGTTGTGAGTCACCCTGAGTGGGACGGGTATACACAGACCTGGGTGCATCCACCTCTTGCAGGTACCCCTACTGATGAAGCAGATTACCCAAAAAGTCACCTCTCTGCCATCGGTAGCCAATGTGCACGGAACTATTAGCATTGGCTATTCCCGGAAAGTGAGCAGATGTACACCGGGTTGTTATCATCATGGACCAGGGCCGGTCTTTGCATAAGGCATCCCAGGCAGGTGCCGTAGGTGCAAACATGTAGGGGGGTGCCAACAACAGGGTGAAAAAGTTAATCAAGTCCACAGTGTTCTCAGTAAAATGCACGGATGGGCGCCCTCACGCTTTGTTTTCTAAGGCTGCGCATTAAGTGTTAATTACAGCACAGCACACAGTATGTTTCTTCACAGCCTGTTACGCGTGTATCCAATCGCGAGCTGTACAATTAAAAATCAGGCTTTCACTCAGAGTGGCTGCAGTAGTGCATAGCTGTATTTGCTGCGTTGATGCAGCCAATGAAACACAGCCCCTTCAGTGCTAATGCAGCATGACGGGCATTTTTTACTTGGTTTGAAAGGCTTTGTGACTCATGCAGCTTTTATTTTCTCCCTCTGACTGTGCCAGCCTGTTATTTTTCGGCCCATACATTTGCCAGATTACCAGTGTTACAGGGAACTATTTCTGAGACCGAACATTGCATTTTGCACCAAGCAGGGCCACCTCTTCACAAGAGGAGTTTACACCTTCTATGCAGTTGATCGCACATTAGACAGCAATAGAAGTGCAGCGTGTGCTTATTTGGAAAGACAAATGGTGAATCACCAGAGCAAATGGTGTTTCTTACACATTTCAGCGTATGTGGCATCAATGGGGTTTACTGCTAACCAACATTTACCTCTGAATAATGAACCTAACACATGATAAGTTTTGCTTTCATTTTAAATGCAAAAAGATACATCAAACAATGTATGGTGGTTGCTGGATCTTTTGCTATGGAGCGACATTGTGATCGAAGATGGGAGGCCTGATGTGGTTGATTTGAAATGTTGTATCTCTGTATTTGCAGCAACCGTGGACCAGAGTAATTTCTTCTTTTTAGTGTCTGATTGTGTTTTACATGAGCCTTCTTCTTGTGGCACATGTGCACTGCCTCCTTTCTTAGCTTTGTGGCACAGGTAATGTGGGACAGTGCTCATGAAGGTCTGTGACAGCATACGGTTGCACATGCTGTGCATGGCATTACACCCCTGACTCCATAGTGAAGGACAGGCCACTGGAGCGCTGGAGCTCACCAGCAGGCCTGCTCCATCCCCGTCAGCGTTTCCCCACTTTCTCACCCGATGTTGTAGGACCTGGAATTTGCTGAAATCCTCAACAAGCACAGCAACTGCTGGCCCATTAGATGTTAACAAAATAATTGCACGTTAACAAAATATTTGCACGAGGAACGCAACGTTTCACATTTACGGGCTAAGCAAAAAAGTCAGGTAGTGTCCAGCACTTGCTGGCTGCACTACCACTGTTTTTTTGCCTTTATTATTTATGTATTTATTATTTATCTGTTTCTCCTTTGCTCCACACTTTCCACTTCTCCCCCCTTCCATGCACTTTTCCCCTCCCCCTTTCCCATGCACTTGCGCGTTCAAATGTCACTGGGCCTAGTAAGATCGTTGTTTTGTTCCTCCCTGTTCCCCTCCCTTGTCGTGCTCTGAAACACTTGTGCACGAGTGCGATAGAAATAAAATATCGATATCCCACAGTGAAAGGTGTAGTTTTCGCCAAAAAGATGTGTTCTTAAGGGGTCATCACACTGATTAAACAGGGAATGCCGTGTGATGGAATAAACAGGCACAGAGCACGCTACATGCAACAGTATTACTTGGAAGCAGACAAGTGAAATTATTTCAGTAATTATGAGCTTTAGTAAAGTATGGTCTCTGGTAAAGAGTAGGGTTACCTCTGTAATGCAGAAAGGTTTCAAGGCATTTTGTATCAAGTGCTAAACTGTTCCTAACAAACAATTTAAATAGAAGACTAGGTCATGACCTTAAAGGGGACTAATACACGAGATATTGCTCATGCAAGGCGACTGCCTTCTTCATACTGCAGACAGCACTTGATCACACCAGATTCCCTCTCACCTGGACTTGTCAGTACTCAGTCATCCCCTCCCTGTTTACAGTCATTCGGCTATCAGCCAGGTTATACAGAACAGCCATTGTATGTTCTGTGACAATGCCATGTACATGAAGTTGTTTTGATAGAAAGTAATCGGTAAAGTATTTGCAATTAATGGATGGTCGCTAGCTCTGTACTGGTGTCCCCTTTGTAGAAAAGGACTAACGCGTCTAGGGTCAGAAGAGGTACTGTACATTACGTTTGAGAAAATAATATTGTTTGCGCCTTCCCCATTTCCAAACTGTATATCATTTCATTTTATGAAAAAGCAAGACAATGGACTTGTAACATCCACTGCAGTCAGTTCTCCACTTTTGAGAGTGGATTGTATAATTGGATAGCACAGGGGCAACGCGCAGGTACTCAGGGATGGTATTACGCGCATTATAAATTAAAATAATTTGTCAGTGTAATGCAATGCAGGCTGTTTTGGAATGACACATTGTGGGACACTGAAGTGACAATAATTCCTGTAAAGTATTAATTGCACATTATTGTAAGGATAATGAGCTGTGGGCCTGCTCTGACCTTTGTGATCAAAGCACACCATAACACAATCTAAAGCCCTATCATGGATCTTAATGTTTCATGAGCATACCCACTGCCCCCTCTGACCGTACTGCCCAGAATTCCCCATGGAGATGATAAATGCGTTACTTTTCGCCATTTTCCCTCTATTCAAAATTAGACTATCTTTACCACCACTAGACATCCCTCATCTTCAGCCGCAAATACTGGGAAAGGTTTCTTTGCATAGCTGCACATTAAAGGATTTAGTGTGCATGTATGGAGTCAGGGAATCAAGTCTCCCTCCTGTTTATCAATAGCCCATTTTAATGTGAATTTTACAACCAATAATGTGTCACTTTCTCTAGCTTGTGGAAAAATACAGAGCTTCATTAGTGTCTTGCTATGCTGGTTACTGCGCCATAAAGCCAAACATTGGCTATGCTTAGAGGTGTGGTATCCCAGTAGGGTAATGCACATGCTGTAGCCTACATTACTTTCTGTGGCCAGCTGGTGACAGATGCAGGTCCTTACAGGAATAGGGGTATCTTCCATGTTTTTAGAATTATACACAGTGTACCAACAAGTTGGTTAACTAATCAACTTCTATTCATGATACTACAAGAATTGAAGAGTTATACAACACAGATCAACTAGCATTTATCCAGATTTCGAACTGAGAAGGTGAAATACAGTGAGATTCTACTTGCATGACGCTGGGGGTAAATTCTCCCGCTTCCTCCAAAGGTCGGCAGAATTACCACTCAGTAATTCAGCCAAAAATGACCAACTCCATAAATGAGGACTACCAATGTCCTACCACCACTTGTAATCCCACGGGACCAAGTGGTGGTTATGGAAACTAATTCTGGCAGTTTTTTTGGCAGATTTACTGGCAAATTACCACTAACCTGCTAATTATGCCTGTTGTGTGGCAGTGTATATTTACAATAATTACAGAATGCATTTTTTGTGGTCATTTTGGAGACCCATATACCAATTGTGTAGTACAAAGATCCGGCCGCCCTGACCCATTATGTATTCCTGTTCCAGACTAAAACTAGAAAGACAGGTTCAAACAGGCTTCCAGCCTAGAAAAACGGATGACATCACATACCAATACCTTTTTGTGATGCTTCACTGATTTATTTATGTTGTATGCACAGATGAAATGTCTTATTTGCCACATTCTGTTTTATGTGCACTGTATATAGTAGGAGTCTCATTTGTCTCCAACCGGTTTCTTTATGACTGTATATATGTAATAACCGAGGTAATTGAGAAAAAGAAATGAAACAACATTGAATAACAACAATGCTAAAGGAGGGAAGATAATCCCCTCCTGAATATTACATTTGGTAAAAGCTTAAGTGACTATGCTTTTTGTTCTGCTGAGTTGTAAATAAACAGCCACTAACCGGCTTCTTTAAGAACAAATGCACATCCCGTGCGCAAGTAATTAGTCTATTAGAACACACCCCTTTCGTTATAGAGCATTTTGGAGACCTGTCAGCAGGGGGGCGCCAAGGATGCTTCCTGCTTGGGGTGCAGTCTGGTCTAAAACTGGCCCTGTCATGGACAATAGCCCCCCCCAGCCCTGTGATATGATCATAAGTGGACCATCAGTGACATCTCTGCAGTGGGAGCAGCTGTGCATAGGGGAATGCAATAGTAATGGTCCATCACAAAGTTATCCTGGAATTTGAGTAGGTGAGTACGGAGGTCTTTTAATTGACCATCAGGGGTATGTCAGGTGGTGTAAGACCAGGTGTGAGAAGGGGGTGCTTGTGGTACTTACCGACCGTCCTTGCATTGCAGGTGTGTAAATGGGGCAGGGAGGCATCTGTGACAGTAAGGGAAAATAAGGGGCATCTTCTGAAGTGTAAGCTGGTGGTGTGTATCTTGGGATGCCTGGAAAATGACAAGCAAGGGCATCTCCCGCATTATGACTGGAGGTGCAGTTTGGTCAGATGGGTAAAAGGATATGTGATTGAAACCGTGGCATCTCCTGCATTGTGAACAGGCTTGAATTAGTAATGGCCTGTCACAGACATATCCCGCAGTTTGAGATGGCATAAGGTGGGTTGGTAGAGTAAATGGCTCATCACCGGCACATCACTCAGTAGGACCAATAAATCTGGCATCTTGCTAATTTTGAACAGTGGTGGTGAGAGGGGGTCTTTGATAGCAGTCGTGCCATCTCCTGCTTTGTGAGCAGGGTTTCTGTGTAAGGGTAACTGGGCATTATGCCCTTCTCTTGTGAGTAGCACTAGAAAGAGGAAAGTGGCTGGAAATGTGCTTTCCCGCTTTCTTGGGACTCACAAGAAAAGGAGGGAAGTGGAAACTATTCCTAAAGTGAATGCAAAGCACAGAGGAATGCTTGCACCGTATTTGGATCAACAGAAGCCTACTCCAGGGGTTCAGGGTACAAAATAATGAATCCTCGCTGTAATTAATCTCTTCTCTTTTTGTGTGAAGGGCCCCAACTATCCGCACATCACAAGCGACAATTTAAGGGTGCCTTGGTCCTCAGGCGGTATCTCAGGCGTATCCTCTCAGTCTGATCCACTCACTCGTTAACACCCTCCACTTAGAGGCTCTAAATCTGTCACACTATTGACCCCTTAGACGTTTCCAGAATAAATGAGTCATACATGAAACCTTGCATTAACTGCAGGGACAGAAGCACACGATAAATGCAGCTTGGCTTCAAGTACCATATAATATGAGCCAAACTGGCAAAAGACCCATACATGTTGTCTGCCTCTCCACCCTTGCAACATAAAATGCATACCTAACATTCCAATTTTGGCAGGTACTGCATAGTGATTTTAAATTATTTGCCCAAGATCACACTTAAGAAGTGAAACCAGGATTTTATCCCCCACTTCATACAATTATCTATTTTTGTTCTCACCTGTAGTTGGTACAAATGTGTGTTACTGTTTGGCTTCAAAGAGCTAAAATAGTACTCTGTTTTACAAAGATAACCTGAAACGTAAATACATCACATTATTATGATAGTAGCACTGAACTAAAACTATAATATCCTCTGGGTTTTTTTAAGAACTGATTTGCATCTATACTCATGACTTAAAGGTGCACAACACTGCAAAGGAAAACTGTGACAAGTCCACTTGCCTGTAATCATTGTTTGGCACAGATATGCAGCCTTCTATCATCCATGATTTGGACGAAATGCGAACTTCCATAAAAAAGCAAACATTTTTACACATGTAATATAATTCCCAGAATACAAGATAATGCCAACCTGAAAAAAGTACTTTCATGATTTACCTGTCTCTGATAGATTTCTCACCATGTGCTTATTACCAGTTACCAGAGCCAATTGCGGCACCTACTGTGCATGTTTAGTAGTTTTGTGCGGCTTCGCTAAAATTCCTGCATGTGTACATGCACATGAACAGCCACATGCGGCAGTGTTCGATATGTGCACTAATTTGTAGCACTCTGTTGCAGCATTTCAACAGCTACTACAACACATCCTGGCCCAACAAAATCACAGGAGACAACAAGGGACACTCTGGGCGACAACAAACCTAAGCTAAGTGCTGCCCTACCTCATATGGGTTTATTATGGTGCTGTGCCTTTGTATACTGCGATAGTGATATTGTCTGTGTGTGTAGAGTTAGAAACAGGGATGTCTGTATGAGTGCTGTGTAACAGCTTGCTGGAAGCATGCACAGTGGTCAAAACCTTACACTAATATCCCAACCTATCAATAACCTCTCCCTAAACCTCATTTTGGTTTCCCTACGTCCCTGTTTCCTATCCAACCATCGTCACCCTAACCCTTCTTCCCTGCTGGGGTTGCAGAGCCCTGTATAATCATCGACTTTCAGGTGGAGTGGTTGTTTCATGCCACTCGTGCACCTCAAAGGTATTGACCCTGTCACAGAGCTGTAAGTATGGAAAGACATGTTATTTTATGAGTTGTGTTGTAATGTAATATTTGAGCATAAACACAACTGGCAAGGTATTTTCCGGTGTCATCATTTGGCTGTACTGCTCATTAAATGCAAATCTATTTGTATTACTGGTGGCAACTAGTAGACTTTCCTTGAGTCTGGTTCTGCAAAATAAGTATTTAGCTATGTTATGATGTTGTTTACACAAAACATAACATGCAACAAACACATTAACCCTTCATAAGTAGCATTTTCTGTAAAGTCGTGAATTGACGCGATTCAGAGATGATGGTTTGAGGGACACTTTTTTTCGAGGGGGGGGGGGCACTTTTTTCGGGTGTCCGGGCCAATTTCTTGTCCCAGTCCGACCCTGCATACAGGGTAGGAGTGCAGTGTGCATAACAATTTCATATTCTAATGTCCTTAAAACGTTAGACCCCTAAACAGAATTAATTTTAAACTAGGATGCAGGGAAACTCATAGGTGCTTGCAAGTCCAACCACTCAGTTATAGATGTATGCATTTACATTTTAGGGGCCAAGCCCTATACATACATATAGCGACAGCAAATAGTACATTCTTTTTGTAGGCCACTTTACAAAAAGAAGTGTGCTATCTCAATATCAGTGTTGAATGCATAGATTGCAACTGAGTGAATAATAGACACAAATACAAGAAAGTGCTATACTGATTCGCTCTCAAGGGAGCATACAGGACACAAGTCGGAATCTCATAATTGCCACACCTGTAGATTGTCAGCCAGTGGGAGGCTGCCAAACCTCAGCTTCAGGTACAATGTACACATTACATAGGGGTCATCTCATCCAGGTAAACCTCAAATCCGATGTTTAGTTTACATTTTATATAAGACTGGCCACTGAATGGTTATTAGTAAATGTTCTTACAGTAAAAAGCCCAAGCATACTATTTTAATACTATCATCGCTGCCAAAAAACTGTACAAACGTGAGGTAAGATGAATTACGTATAAAATATGACTTCCTTTTGTTTTTGTGCCTATGCCCCACACACTATACACTCTTGTACATGCCAACATGAACTGTGTTTTCTTACCAGTTTATGATGTTTAAAACATGAATAAAGTAATCTCATTAAAAAGAAAAAGAAAATTTGAACAGTATGTTATTCTCATCAATGCCCCGAGAGTAAGAGCTGAAGCATTTAAAAGCTTTGGCAGGCTTGAAAAATTGTGTTATTTTTGGTAAAACATTGAACATTTTGGAAATAGTTAATGACACCAGAGTAATCCGTTCTTTTAGTGAGACTGTGCCGCTACTCGTTTGGGGACTTCTGTGTTCAATTTCGTTAGCATGGACCATGGACATTTTAAGAAAAACTTAAGGGATAGACGAAAAAAATATGAAGCACAAGTCATTGTGCACCTTCGAGACTAAGGCAAACGCGAAAACAGCACTTTATTTTCATTCTTTTGGGTTGCAGTGCTAATGCTCCTGACTTAATAGAATGCTTTTTAAAATGATTCTGAAAATATCACAGTGTGTCACTATTCGCCCATTAAAACTTCTGCGATCCAAAGTTGTAAGCAACGTTAATTAAGCCGAGAAACTCATGTGAAAGATGATACAGGTAAGTTTTGTTAGGGATTTTAGTATGCAAATCTGCCAAAGAAAAGAATGTTCATATACATTCATCAAGTGGAAATGACTACTTACAGCGCCCTTCTTTGTTTGTTTGTAGGGATTGACCCAAATTCCATAGGAAGGTGTAGCACAACCATATATTTTGGCTTTCACGATGCCAGCGGGGGGCGAGCATTGCTGGTAACGGCCTGCCACCCTGACCTAAGGTAGGTCCTCGTGAAGTGAGGGTCTTAGCTCGGAGAGATATGCATAATAAAATCCCTAACAAAACTTAACAGTATCATCCTTTCATATGTACTTATCCGATTAATTAGTCTCGGTTATATTTGTGGAGCGCAGAAGTTTGAGTGAATAGTGGCACATTGCGATATTTTCAAAAAAGTTGTATATGTATATGACATTCTTTGCACTGGCAGATTTGCATATTAAAATCCTTAGCAAAATGTAACTCCATCGTGAAAGCCGTTCCAACCCCAGGGTTTATCCGGGGTGCAAATGTTATTTTTTTTTCCTTACCTCAGGAGATTCGCTGAGGGAAGAAAAAAAAAGATGGCCACTGCCCTATAGAAAAGAGGCTAACCCTCATTCCAACGTTGGAGGTAAGGGATACAGGGCACCAGTAAGGAGACCGGTGCCGGTAATCCCTTACCGCCCTACTACAAGGTCCCTTAGCGAGTCCCTCCAGTAACACCTGGTCTGACCAGGCGTTATGGACGGGACCCGTTAAGGGACCAGGGCGCAAATAACGGACTTGACATACGTGAACCCGTTATTTGCGCCCTCCCCATTCCCATTGAGCCCTGTAGGGGCTCAAATGGGAATGGGGAATGGCATTTTCAATGGGGACTTACCGGTCCCGCAAAGGTCAGACTACACTGGTAAGTCCCCATTGAACTAGACCGGTGTCGGACCCGTTATTGGTGGCAGTCATGGCGCAAATAGCGCCATGACTACCACCAACCTCGGAATGAGGCCCTAAATCCCCTTTCCATGACCATGCTGGCCTGTGAGATGGGAGGGGCACCAGGACCAGAGCACAAGGCACCGGTCTGGTTGGTAAGTGGGGAGGGAGGGCATTGGGAAGGATATTGTATTGTTTTGGGGGGTGGGAGGGAGTGCGGAGGCAACAGGAAGTGGCTCCCTGTTGCCTCTCGAAATTAATTAAACAAAATGGTGCCACCTGGGAAAAGCCTCTGGTGGCTGAAAGCAGCGTGCAGAGAATATCTATTCTCACCCGCTGTTCCAACCACCTGATCGGCTGATTGATCTTCCCCAGGTGTGAATATTTGATTCTGCACAGACGGAATATGCATGTCGATATAAGCCCACCCATCTTCCAGTTAGTTAGTCAGCCAGGCTATCCTTTTTCTATGGCCAGGCTCCAGAGGATGATATGTCCTTTGGACTGGTGGCTATTTATTTTCCTGCTTATTTTTAGTTGGCGTCTGCCAGAAATGTGTCTGTTTTCCATAGGTACGACTATTTGGTAGGATTTGAAATGTAGGCAACCGAGTGTTGCATATCTTTGACAAACTATTGTACATGCACTGCTTCTAATGTGATTGTACTACTGTGAGTTGTGATTATGCATGTAGAAAAGCACCACATTACAGTCCAATATATGTTCCTTTACTGAAGATCCTACAATGTCTACTAGTGGGTGCTTGTCATGATCACTGGCCCAGGGAATCCAAAAGCTCTGCAGAAACAGGAAGGCTGGACCACATTGGAGAGGGAATGGCTGTCACACCAACTCCCTCAACAAACAAAACCCTTTCAACATGGCTACTGTCTAGAGACAAGACCAAAACTCCAAAATGGCCACTGTTTGGGTCATAGACTTTGTGCTGGAATACTGCTCCTGCAACATGGGCAGTGGACCACGGACTATATAAATTGCACACTGAGCCCACTCCCATGCTTTACATTCAATACTGCCACTGAGAAGACAACAGGAATGCTTACTGCACTCTCGTGCCCACCCTGAATATCCCTTTGGATCTACTCTGCATACTTGCCAATACTGCCGAGGGACCTGGATATGTGGCCACCCACTCCACATCAACGTGAAGTAAGAAAAGGCAGGAAAGCAAGTGTTTGCCTTGCAGTCTGCTCTCCACTTATTTTCGGAAGGAGCACACTATTGTGAACCATGCTGCGCAACCTACCTCAGATTCAGTTCTTCTGTCCGTCTGGACTCGCCGGCCTAACTCCTTGTCCCCTGGGACCCGAGATATAGATCTTCACTCCTGGATTACCTCTGGCTCCTGTATAGAGCAAACCAACATTTACATACGCAGCCAGAACAAAGACATTTACACAAGCAGCAAGAACAAAGGCATTTACACGAGCAGCAAGCACGAACACTGAACACTGCAAAGGAACAAGATGAAGCAAATAAAAAGCGAAACTTCAAGCCACAGCAGGCCTGTGCCAACCAGTGAAGTAACTGGTCAAAGAAACACGTGCAAGCAACAGCAAGCCACAGCACCACACAGTGAGTCCAAATCCCATTAAGGTAGCAACCTGGGAGCAGGGGAGGGTGCAAACCATTTACTGAAGTGACATCCACCCATTCTCATTTTAGGGGAATACCACTTATGAGAAGCCAGCCTGGTGCATCCATCTACAGCCAACAAACCATACACCTTTTACCCAAAACACAGAAGTGTGCTCTTTCAGAGTGCTGCACATGATTTCGGTAGGATGAGGTGTGGGGCGCTTTACGAGACATCCAGACACCCCTGTAAAACATCATGTAAGCTGTAGAGTGCTTTTCTATAGCCCTCTAAATGGATGACCAGGAGACCTAATTAGCGTTGCCCTTGGATGCTATTCGTGAAACTGATAGGTGACACTTCTCTCAAGGCTCCCTCCCAAACGAACATGTCAACGTGGAAGCACAGCCTACAGACATTAGACCTGCATGAGTACAGAGATCCACTTTTGAACAAACTCTTACAAAACAGTGAATTTATAGTAACTATCCTTGCTCGTACAGATATCACCCACATCCCTGCAGGATAAATAGCAAACACCTATATTTTCGTATTCTTCATACACTCGAAAACCACTGAGGTATGCAACTGTGCTATAAAGCACAACTGCTAAGTAAGCTAAACCCAGGATTGTGATTTTGCTATACTTGTACAATGGCATGCAGATCCAAGAATGATATACTTTATTTATTGCTATTCATGAATAATATCTGGTTTTCTCCCAAGTAATCAGTACTTAATTAAATGCAAATATGTTTTAAAAATATAGAGTGCAATGGTAAATTTATATTACAATTAATAAATGTCCTTTTTTTCTCCAAAAATAACAAATTGTGGATTTAATTTTGGTTACGGATAGCAATGCCAGTAATTATATTTGATATCACAAGTACAGTTGGTAATTGACAGGTACAAGCCCTCTTTGCATTCATACTATTAATTGATATGTCAGCAACAATCCCTTCATGGAAATTATTTCAAAAATTGAATCTAGTCAATATCTGTTTCTTGTTTTATTTATTTTCTTTCTTCTTTTATAATGTAGACATCATCATCCCATCTAAAAAATGTGTACGCTGGGCCGTACCCATATCCACAGCAGTTGTCGAGGGGAACAGCCACTGGCATGTTGAAACAATGTAGGTAAAGGAAGTTGGCACGTCAGATCTGTGACTTTGGGATACGGATTGACTCTAAGGGCTAGTTTGGTCAGGCTGGGCAGCAAAGTGGGGCTGGGCATGGGCTGTGTCTGGTCGCGGCATCTCCCCCCGGGGTCGGCTCTGACTCTGGATGTGAGCCGGGCCCTTCATGTGAATCAGCCCAGCTCCGGTGGTCGCAACTCTCTTCTGCTCCCGAGGTTCAGGGTTGGCCTTCTGCCTCGGCTGATACCTAGGAGCTGACCTTGAGCCAGTCCTGTGTATTTTTGTCATGTTGCATGCTGCATCCTGCATCCTGAGACGTGTAGGCACACCCTTGCAATGGAAAAAACAAAACTAAAAGTTCCAGCATGCAATTGGAAGCAAAACATATGACTGGCTTGGCGTGTCACATTTGAAACTGGGAAATCCTGAAGGGAGGGTTTGTTTCCCATTCAAAGGAGGATTAGGGCATGTGCACAGGTTCTGTAATGCAATCTGCTTTGAATAGTAGTGCTAACAGCAGTAAGAGAAATCTGGGCGAGCAGTCAGGATTACAATATTTCTGCTTCACTCCTGCACTCTATGACTGCACTCAGGACATCTGCTAGGCCTCCAGGAATTGGGTAAATCAAATAATGAAATAATGAAATGCGTAGAGTAATGAGCAGGTCTGTTTAGAAGTCTGAATGGGGCTGAATATGAATTAAGATCACCATTCAAATTCCAACTCCATATAAAGAGGATTCAGCGTCGTGTGCTATGAATGAGCACACATTTTGCTTGGAGTATAAGGAATAATCTTTGGACTGTAAGGCTTATTGGGGATATGTATTCTTTTGTTTTTTTGTAAAGGTGTTTTTTTTCAGTCAAGCAGTACATAATACAAAACACAATAAAGCATAGACTTTTTCGAATTTCACAGCATCACATTTCACTGTGTAGATTGGTTCAGTCCAACGTTTCTGAATGCACAGAGCTTTGAAATATACCTGATTTATAATTCTAAATATACATTGTGTCTTACTGTTTGTGGTCAATGTTTCCAAGTTAGAAACAGCATGCATTTTGATGTCTCCATCCAATGACGTTTCGAATTTTGTGGCATGGGAGAATGCAGTACATGCATAAAGATAAACTTGTAACAACATTTTGTCTCTGTCATTATTTAATCACATTCCAAACAGCAGCATGCCTTTGATAACATGGAACCTATGCAACACATTTAAAGAATTCCGACTACAAGTGACTCCTCCAAAGTCCTATTACCCCTCTAAAATCCTGAAACATATTGTGACAGAATACTCACCCCCAATGTTCCCTCTAAGCTGTGCGCATGTGCGCTTGCCCAGCTTCCTTCTGGGTGCCGCTCAGAAGAATTTTAGCAGCGCACACAGACAATTCCCAGCTATTCTAAAATATGTAATAAGACACAAGCCACAACAGGTACCTAATATTAGCTTTCTCTCAAAATAAACCAAAATTACACTATTCTTGATATTCTGGTCTAGCCTATTTACATTGCCCTACTATTGTATTGTATTGTTTATTTATTTATAACGCGCACCGGGTCGTCAGGCATCTGGGCGCTTGTATGAGGGTTTTTCTTGGTTACAGTTACAGTAAAATACAATTCGGTTACAGCATAACACAAACATATACAAGGAAACTTTGAAATAGTATATACATGTACAACAAGGAATCAGTGAGCAATAAATACATGTCATAGTTGAACGTCCAGGTTATTAGAGTAGGGGTCTAGTAATATGGATGCAGTTAGTCAGGTCTTAGAATTGTATGTCAGTGATTGTTGGAGTGTAACCAATGTTTGGCATTGCTTTTGAATGAATGGAAGGACGGAGAGTCTCTTAAGGTTTCTGGAATACAGTTCCAAAGTTGAGCTGCCAGGACTGGGAAGCTAGATCCTCCCGTTCTTTTATGTTTAAAGTTAAGGATTCTGATGCTATTGATTTGTGCCATTCTGATAGGACGTTCAGATGTATGCTTTGTACATTTCTCAGTAAGGTATGCCGGTGCTTTGTTATTGAGACACTTGTATGTTAGGTTTAATGTTTTAAGCTTAATTCTGTCATTGATGGCTCGCCAGTTAGAATATCTTCTTTGGTCGGATATGCGCTGAGCTTGATTTTAAAAACATGCAATTTTGATCTTAAAAACCCAAAAATAGAATACACCCACAAGAGGTTGAAAACTAATATAAAATGTGGCTCCATGAACAGAACATATAACTAAGATGTGCCTGCACACATTAACCAAATGATGTTCCCTCCTCACACATGACTCCTATACTAATCTACCACACTTATACCGTATGACTCGAACTCTGCCCCAGGCCACATTCAGATATTACCAGACAACCTTGACTCTGCCTAGTTTAGCTACGCAAATGGTTACCAAATATCGGATATGCACTGTAACTATGCAGGCTACTAGGATGTTTAACCTCATCCCATCCTTCCTATTCTTTGTACATGTGTCACACAAGCACTTTGAATCACCCCTATTGCAAATTAAAGCATTATAAAACTCAAATATTAATTTGTCCTCTAAGGATTTTGAGTAGTGCAAGTGTGTCAAAGGAAGCTGTCACAAATGTGGCATGGTTTTGGTTCTAAACTTGTCTTTATCAAATAGAAAAAAAAACAATCTGTCCCTATCTCCAAGAGGGTGTTCCTTGCCTCAAACTAAAACTAAAGCAATTGCCAAAATGTTTGCCAAATCAAAGTTCCACCATCCTGCTTCAAATCCTACTCTAACCCTCACACTATAGCTAAAGGATAAACTAACAAAGTTAATTCTTCGGGAGAATGACTCCCTCCTCCTGCTTCTTGAAAAGTGTCCAAAGAATGTTCTCTTACAACAGAATGCCATGGGGAATGATTCACCCTGGCTTGCGGTTTTCACCCACTCTTAATGCAATTTTACATCCAGGAGAATGGCTCCCTTCCCCTGATGTAGATTTACAGTTTCAATAAAACCAAGGGAGGGGCGGGGGGGAGTTACTCGCTTCCTCTGGTATCTCCAGTACAACTCTCAGCTCAAGGACCAAGAGAATACCCTGATTCTCTTGGTATTATTTTATACAGTTCACCACAAGGTCAGGGTAAATTACTTCCTTGCCCTTGAATCTTTATCACAGCTCTTCATTGGTATCAGGTGAATGACTCCATTCTCCTGGCATTGCTTGACAGTTCTTATTCACTGTTGGAGTTCCAGACCCTTCCCTGGTGGCCAATGATTTTCTCGTTATCACTGCGCAGAGGAAGATTTCCTCTGATGCTCTCTTTCTCACTGTTGGTGACCCAGATCCTTCTGCTCTCCTTATGCCCATTAATGTCCCTGCTAATACTGGACCGCGGAAAAGCCACCTAAGCCTCTTTATCAACCCCTGCCGCCCCTCCAGATCTTGTGTACCTCCCCATACCTCTTATGGGGCTCTGGTACATTGCCAGGACTTCCTGGTCCGGTATACACTTCTCCGGCTCTCTGGGCTTCTCTCCTCTGTGCTCATTGCTTCATAGCATCTTCCTGGCTTTGGGATTCGGTCCACCTCCACTCGGTGGGTGGAGTCAGGGGAGTTGCTAGGTCTGGAAAAGACCTGGGGCTAAGCTGATGTCGGAACTGTTGGGACTGGGGGCTAGCTAGTCTTTTGGCCGTAGCTCCTGAGATTCTATCCGGGGCTACAACCGCAAGATCAGAGGCTATAGCCCCCTTAGCCCCCCCTAGCAATGCCCCTGGGTGGAGTACTTCTTCGGCTACCTCTTGGTAATCTACGCTTTCCCCCAGCTGTAGGTCGGCGGTTGAATCTCCTGCGCTTGATTATTCGGACACCAGCTGCTTTCCCCAACAGGACTGCATACCGCTGTGCCTGCCACCACTGTGCTTCTCGTTATGGCTGTGTTTGGCTGATCAGCAGGGCTTGAGACATCTGATAGTCCTTTGTTCCTTTTTATACATTGTATCCAGTTCCCCCATTAGGATTGCACAAGTCCTTCTTCATTGTTACTGACTTAATCCTCATGCCTCGTTGGAGCCACCTCTTACCAGTGTTATCACAGTTAATGATCTTGGTCTTCTGTGTTCTTCCTCGTCCTAGTACCTTTGGCTTTAGGCCCTATTTTACAACAATACATAGATTTGTTTTCAATGTAGTGGCTGTGGACATTAGGGAGGGAGTCCCTAGTTAAAGAAGAAGATACTCAATATGTTGTACCTGTGAGTATTGCTGTTAGTGATTTAAAAGGGAAATATGTGATTTTCTTCAACAAGACACCAGAAGAAGCATCAGCTAGGCTCTTGTTGATTTTTGTCTTGACTATGGTGTGTAAGGGCCGGCAAAACTATAAGCTGTATAACATGTCCTGTAATTTCACTTCATATGTCAGGGTTACAAGCAGGGCTCTGACATGATTTTACGCCATACAAATTTGTCAGTTGGGATATTTTATGCTTACTAAAATATATTCTTTCCCCATAAAGTTTCTCTTGAGACCGGCAATAATATTTAAGCAATATTACCCGGGGCCGAGTGGGCATTACCAGGCCAGATAATGCTCTGTGGCAGCAGTTACAAGCCCAAGCAAAGCGAGGGCTTTAACGTAAGCCCTGGGATATTACATGGCCTGGTAATGCCCCCCCCCTGCTTGGGGAATATTACTATTAGTACCCTGGCACGTTGTCCCATGGTACTAATAGTGTTTAAGTTGTGAAACAAAGTCTTTGCAGTTTCAAAACTTTAAAAAATAAAGTGAACACCATGAATCGGGGAGAAGGGAACTACACAGAATCCGTTTTCCCTTTCCATCGAAGTCAGTCGCATCTCGGGCAAGTGGTGGGAACACTACTGTTTCTGGTGCAGGCGAGGGGAAGGAAGCGAAAGGTAAGTGAGGTGGGATGGGGGACACAAAATAAGTAGAAAAGGTGAGGTGGGGGATGAGGACACCGGGGCATGGGGATCACTTATCTTACACCCGGCGGGGGAAGATGGCGGTCTCCTGCTCAGAGGAGTCTCGAAGCGGGAGCTTTGCCATGTGAAAAAAACCCATTCTAAGCCTCTTTTTTTGCTGGGAGGACTAAGCCCCACCCCCTCCATTAGGTACTCATATTCTTTTTCCTCCCTCTGCCACTGCTCTGCTGGTCGTGGATTCGAAAAGATGTCAGTGGAACTTTGTGGGGAGAACCAGGGGATAGATTCCTATTTGTTCATGGTTTCCCTCTTTTGTTGCGCACATTGCCCTGTATTAAGGGAGGGAAATGGGTGGTGCATATGCCTTTTAGTTGTAAGGCTGGTTATGAGTAAATGTTGTCACAACTCACAGAACATAATGTGGATAGTAAGCAGAGGCCCAGGAATTCTGATCATCTTATTATGTGGTGCAGTTATTCTTATGCAATTATCATCCTTACACAGATGAGTGCATTTTCACCTGGCCCTAGAATTACTAAATGAAAGCGTCACATGAACTCATTGAACTCCTATTGCCATGTTTTCTGACACATTCCTTTCAGTTGCAGTTATTCCATTTGCAAAAATTGCATAATATCTGAATTATTTTGACAGCCACATCAGATTAGCAATACTTGTTTTTTGTAATAAACAGGAGTTTTTTTTCCCAATGGCATTAAACACATTCTGTATTGTCTATGACCAGTGTTAACAAACAAATAGCCACAGCTAATTCTATTGTTTCTCCTAAGCTTGCAAAGCTTTGTTTGTGCATGCACCTTTTTCTATCTGCACAGGAGTGCTTTTGGTAGATACTATGGAATATCTTGAAGTCTTGGATTGGTTGATGAGCTCTCCTTATAATCACATGTAAAATATTTGTATGTTTTATCCTATATGTTTTGGAAAAGCGTTGTTAGATGCTTCTTTTCCAATGATTTGTAAAGAACTGCGGTTATATGATATGATATGGAATTTATAACGCGCCTACCCACAAGTGTTTCAAGGCACAACGAGCCCAGGGAGGTGAAGACAGAGACAACGATCCTACAAGGCCAGGTGACCTTGAGATTTTGCAAGTGCATGGGGAGGGGTGAGCGGGAAAAATGCAATGGGAAAGGGGAGGGGATACTGCAGTACATACAGTAACATTCGGATAAATAAATCATAAATAAACAAGTGCGGCTAGCAGGTGGTAGTGCATGGGTAAGTGCAGCCATCAGGTGTCAAATGCTAGTCGGGGCTGTAGGGATACAGAACAGTCCCCGAGTGCAAGGGTTGCCAGGTGTGCAACTGGCGGGGACGGGACCTGGGCCCGAGATCACAGGGTAACCAGGTAACCAGTGCAGTTTCAGATTCAGTCAGGAGATCAGAAGGGCAAAAGGAGGAGAGAAAGCAGAAGCAAAGAGGAAGATCTTGAGGTGCTTCTGGAACCGGAGATGTTCTCCTCAAGTTTGAGGGGCCAGGAGGCTGTTCCAGAGGGAGGTCCCAGCAGAAGAAAGCGCTCTACCCCCAACTCGCTGCTTGGAGAAGCGACTGACCTCGAGGGAGTTGGAAGTGGATGAGCGAAGAGCTCGAGAGGGAAGATATTTAGGAAGAGCGAGTTGAAGGTATTGAGGTCACAGTCCCTAGAAGGCCTTGTGAACAATGCAGAGAGTTTTGAACTTAATTCTCACCGCCACTGGGTCCCAGTGCAGAGATTTCAGTCACGGAGAGATACGATCCCTGGGCTTGAGGCCAAGGACAAGACTCACTGTCCTGTTTTGGATAAGTTACAGAGGGCAGACAGTAGAGGCAGGCAGATTGAGAAAGAGGCTGTTGCAGTAGTCCATCCTAGAGAGAGACAGAGCTCTGGAGACGGTGAGCTTCTGGGGAAGGAGAAGAAATGAAGAATACCTCTGAGGAGGTGCTGCTGGTAGTGTAACTTCTTAAAGTAGTCAGATGTGAGGAGAGAAGGAAAGTGTGGAGTCGAAGATGACCCTGAGGTTTTTAGCCTCACAAGTGGGAGCGGTAAGAGGTCCAAGGGAGGCCGGCCTGAGAGTGACAGGAAAGGAGGGAGCAGGTGAGCCAATGAGGAGAATCTCGGTTTTACTGGCATTAAGGCAGAGATCATTGGTGGCACACCACTCCTGGATAGCAGAAAGACAGTCAGAAATGAGAGAAGGAGAAGAAGTGGAAGAAGGGAGCCTGAAAATGAGTTGGGTGTCATCCGCATAGCACTGAAAGTTGGGGCAGAGAGCAGCAATGCAGTGGGCAAGAAGTGCCAGGTATTGGTTGAACAGC
Organism: Ambystoma mexicanum; assembly: GCF_040938575.1. Taxonomy (NCBI): domain Eukaryota; kingdom Metazoa; phylum Chordata; class Amphibia; order Caudata; family Ambystomatidae; genus Ambystoma; species Ambystoma mexicanum. Next base: position 899,534,459 of record NC_090937.1, on the reverse strand, counting down.
CTGGGAGAGAGGTTAGACGCCTGGGAAATACCACAGGTAGAGAGAGAGATAGAGGAGAGGAAGGACCCAAGTTGGACCTGGGAGGGTCGATCAGAGAGGAAGGAGGTCAGCCAAGCCAGGGTGGTTGGGAAGGGGAAATTGCCTTCCAAACTCTTTGGAAATGCTGTCTCACTAACTATACATGCTCACAAAGTGTCTTACATCGTTATTCAGTTGCGCACATGAAAAATAATGTGCGCACGAAGGCTAAACTTTTCTGCACTTAGGAAAAATTAATTAGAGGGAACATTGCTCACCCCTCACTGATTCACAAACTAACAGTAACCCAAATCATAAAGATACAACAAACACAGTTAAGAAATATACTGAGTTTTGTAGTGATGTGGGTTGAGGGACTATACTCACAAGGGGGTTGTGAATGTGATTCAATAGGAACCCAAATACCAAAGGATAACAGTCCAAAACAAAGGAAATGTCCAATCAAGGTTCTATAAAAATATATGTACTTTAACAAACCATCTACAAGATAACTAAGTAGAAAACCACTTTTTTAAAAAAAACACCCCTGTGCAAAGAAGAATGAGTATCCAAGAATAGAAGATGCAGCACTCTGTGTAATAAAGCAGGGGGAGAAAAATAAATAATTAACCACAAAACAAATATGGTAAAAAGGATGTTTACTGGAGCAAAAAGGGATGAATGGTGACCTAGCTAGTTTCTAGGGCCAGAAAATGGACCCAGATGTCAGTTAATAATCAATAGTATCATTATCTGGTCTTGAAGGTTGAACAGCGGCAATTCAAGCTTCTAGGTGCTTTTTGTGCGGTTCGCAGCAGCTCGAGTGCAGTTGTCATGTTGTTCTAGGCAAGGTGCATTGCTGTTAGAAGCGATGCTTGAAGAAGGGTGGATTTTGAGGAATTGCCATCTGGCAGCACAGGGGCAGCATATGCCCAACTTTACCAACACTGAGCTTGGCATAGTGCATGGCTGCTACATCCCTATTGATATTGGACATGTGTCAGCTCTTGTAAGTCAGCTCTGCTGTAGAAGGTGATGTGTATTCTGGTCAGCCGAGTGGAGACTGCCAAATGGCAGGTCAGGGACCTGGATGATCAGGCATCGTATTTGATCTCTTTCTGAGGGCTGTTAACATCCCCAGCCAGAGACTGCCACACAGCAGCCAGCGCCCTGGTCTGGGCATCAAAAGGGCACCCATTCAAAAGGAGTAGCCTTGCACCAGAATAGACGCGGAGTGCTCTGGTCAGTGAAAGGAAGATTATCAAATCTAGTGTCTCTCTGCCTCTTTTTCTCTTTCCTGTCCCCTTGCTTCCTCTGGAGCAAAGCTATGTTTGAGACCAGGGATTGCACCTCTAAAGCAGGGTAACTTTATTACAATCAACTGGGGGCTTTGAAAAGGAGGGGTCTCCAACCCATTTGGCAGCTTCTGTCATTGATTCGACCAGATCCTCCTGGATCATCTCAAGACACAAAGAGTCACCTTAGAAGAATTCACAAGCCCGTGCCCGAGGTGAAGAAGGAGCCTTACAAGGCAGAAGAATGGTCTGCCTTCTACCCACCTCAGGACACAATGAAAGTAACTTCTTGCTGTGGACAAGGACCGGCCACTCAGCATCGGAATCTCCTTAATCTGGTAGAGCAGTCCCTGATGGAACAATCCTGTCCTTGAGTCGCCCTGATTGGGTCTCACGGAAGAGGAGGGCCAGATAAACCGGAGGTTCCTGTTCTACCACACCAAACTGGTCAATCCATGTTAACGGCACCTTGAACAAGAGGAAATGTGCTGGCACTGGATTTTTCCCTCACCCACCGATCCAAACTATTGCTTACACTTAAAACCAGCTTTATGTTGCATCATGCCCTAGTTACGCCTGTCACTTGCTAGGCCCGAATCGACTGCTCGATGCCAGAACCTGATTCAAATCACCAGTGAGTAACAGGCCAACTCTGACCTGAGGTTTCAATCATGACTCTACCAAGCTATCCCTCAAACAGCCACCTCTTCAACCTGCACTTTGACGCACCCAAGATCACCACTTCGATGAACGTTACCAGCCGACTTGACCCACTGGAGTGTCACTCATTGCCCCTCCCAGCGGCTAAAGCCCAACTCAGCCATGCCCAATTGCAAAGTACTCCTGGGACTGCCCTGTCCTGTATCCTTGAGAGCTGCCCTTCTACAGCACACAACAACCACATTCACACCTTCTCAAGGCCAGCTTGCTTCTTGCTGCTTGGGCATACACAATCTGACTTTCCCAAACTGATCTTGATCCACTTGCATCAATGTTTGACACCAGATCTGACTATGTCTACCCACCAAGAACAATCCAGGTATTGTTGGCCCTAACCTGTCCCCTCAGTCCACTTGGGCCCTAGAGACTGGTTCAGTCACAATCCCTCCTGTTTTATGACTAGTATTCCCCTGGAACTGCGCTGAGAGTGCTATTTTCCTCGGTCTCTCCCATCTTCTCTGTTCTTCCATCTGGGTATGATTTTGTACAGTATTTTCTATTTGTTCTATTGAAGATGATGTGTTTTATTAAAGTTTGTATATTTTTATAAAACCTTAATTGGACATTCCCTTTATTTTGGACTGTGATCCTGTGTTGTTTGGGTCCCTACTGGTTCAAATTCACACCCCTCTTAAGATCTCTGTCTTCCGTCGGCCCACCTTACTACAAAAAGCAAAGGATGTATATCTTTTAACTGTCCCTGTTTTACCTTTATGATTGTTTTGGGTTTTGGTTTTTGAAGTGTGCGGGCTGAGGGGGATGTTTTACTCCTACTCATCCGTTTTCACCTGCAGAGCAGAATCCAATTTGGCAGATCATGAGGGCCTGTTTGTCGGTTGGTTCAACTGTGAAGATGCTGGGCATTGATTTTCTGTTCTATGTAATTGTTTCAATGAGGTACTTGAGAACGTGTGGGTCATGAGGGCCACAAGGGTTGGCTCGGCAGTCAGTTGAATGGCAAAAATGCTGCTGACTGGATGTGCAGTTCGAGTCTGCTAATTCAATGTGGCATCAAATAGGTTTGTTGTGCCACCAGGGTTGGTTTGAGTGTCAAAAAAGATTGACAATGAAGATGCTGGAGGGTTGAACAACTGTTCATTGGAAGCTGATGCCATATGGATCTTCAAGTTGGAGCCGAGGCAACAATGAGCTCAGCTGTCATGGTGCAGAGGTGAATTGGTTTGAATGTTGAGTTCAACCGTTCAAAGAGCGGGTGATGGCCAAAGGCAGTTTCAGATGATCCTAATGATTTGATACAGTTAAATGGCTAGAATCATTGCTCAGAGAAGTTTGACAGCGGAAAATGCAGGGTTCATGGATGTCTTGGCTCTGAGGTGCCGTGAGTCCCTCTAAGTGTAGTCCTTGTCCTTGGGCACCCAATGCAAGAGAGGCTGGTGCATACTTTCAGGGGTCCTTTGCTAAAATAAGGTGGTGGACAGCAGTTTACAACAGCAGATCACCCCCAATCTGCCATGGGGATGGATAGGGGATGGATAGGGAGTCAACTCTCCCAACAGAGGGACAACAACATTATTCATTAAGTGTTTGTTCCAAACTGAATCTGGGAAAGAGTGGGAGACTATGTTTTTTAAAGGCAAAAACACACGGGTGATTGGATTAAAGCAAGCCTGATTTAAGGTTCTAATTTCTATTCTAGGAACAAATGGACTTTGCCTTCTGACATCACAGCCAAAGTTCTTTGTATTAAGGAGTGGAGGGGACAGGAGGGAAGGGATATGAAGAGAGAAACCAAGAGGGTGCAACCTTCCTCCAGCTTGACCAAGCTCCCTCTTTCTAAGCCAACCTATATCCCCTTCCTTTGTCAATAAAATTAATCACCCCTTTGGTTTGAAGAACCCTGGAGTTAGGTGTTTCCTTTTGGAAAGGATATGTCCTTTCATTCCTGTTCCTAGGACAACTTCCTGTGAAGTGGCTGTCTTCCTGGACAGTGTGCTACCTGCCACAATAAATGATAAAAGGACCAAAGAGAGGCAACTCCTAAGGCTACATTCTTGCTTGGAGCAGCAGAAATAGCCTGATATGGGGACATACACATAACCCTTCCACAGCTGAGCTGGGCTCACATGGCTGACACATGTGTGATATCAAATAGAAGCAGCTTGGATAATTATCAAAGACACCATCCATCAGACCCTAACTCATGTTTGTCTTATGATTAAAGTTTAATGTGCCAACAGGACAGTACTAATTTTGGGGTTTTGGAATAGAGGTGCATATGTTAAATGCAGCCCCAGTCCTGCCGAGCCTTGGTTGTCACGGCAGCTATCAAGACAGCAAGTACGACCTGAACCTGCTCTGTGTTTTTTTCAAAATTCAATGAAGGTAACGTGCTCCACCTCTCAAACAGCAACCAACACCTAACATTTTCTTTCCTATTAAATTGCCCTTCTTTGTATCTCTCCCTATAAATATATTTATTTATTTAGCGTATATATATAAATATATTTATTTATTTAGAATATATATTGTATTGTTTTGGGGGGTGGGAGGGAGTGCGGAGGCAACAGGAAGTGGCTCCCTGTTGCCTCTCGAAATTAATTAAACAAAATGGTGCCACCTGGGAAAAGCCTCTGGTGGCTGAAAGCAGCGTGCAGAGAATATCTATTCTCACCCGCTGTTCCAACCACCTGATCGGCTGATTGATCTTCCCCAGGTGTGAATATTTGATTCTGCACAGACGGAATATGCATGTCGATATAAGCCCACCCATCTTCCAGTTAGTTAGTCAGTCAGGCTATCCTTTTTCTATGGCCAGGCTCCAGAGGATGATATATATATATATATATATATAGATAGAGTTAGGACATTTTGAAGGCCTGGAATCTTACCACTGTGGCTTATTTGAAAAGCACAGTTTTACGTTTTTTACGAAAGGAATAGTGGTTTGTTTCGAACTTGAGACAGATTGGCAGTTTGTACCAGCTGGCTGCCGCACGGTTGGGGAAGGCTCTGCCCAATCCGAGTTCTTTTTTATGTTTCAGTGTTATTATCAGGCCCTTGGCTTCTGATCTTAATGCCCTGGTAGAGTTGTAGAGGGTGAGTTTCAACGTCAGATAGGCTGGTGCTTTGCCATAAAGACACTTGTGTGTTAGGCATAAAGACTTGAATAGTACACAGTCCTCCATTTTCAGCCAGTGGAGGTCCTGTCTGGCTTCACTGATATGTTTATTTTCTTGTTTTTTGATTAATCGTTCTGATCGCATTGTTTTGGACCAGTTGGAATTTGTGCATGCTTTGCTTGCTTACACCTGCGAGTAGTGCGTTTCCATAATCCAGGTGCGACACGATGGTAGCTCTGGCTATGGTGGCACAATTCTTTTCACTGAGTAGGGGTCTGATTGCTTTGAGGAGTCTGATGTAATTACAAATTTTGCTAACATACATGGCTTGAGTGTCTGTGTTACGAGATGCTTCCAGGGTCATGCAGAGTGTTTTAACCTTGCCCACCACTTCAATACGGGATTCGTTGATTTGAAATGACTGGTAGTCAGAGGAGAGTTTGGCACGTGCCTGGGTGGATCCGAAGACCATTAACTCGGGCTTATTGCTGTTAAGGCACATCCAATTGTTGTACATCCACTCTTCAATATTCTTGTAAAGTGTGTTCAATGTCATACTGTCTGAGCGTAGTCACCACTCAGCTTGGATTAGCTGGGTGTCTTCAGCATAGTTGGTAAAGAACACCTGGAGTTGTTCTAATAACTCACACAGGAAGCAAATGTATAAGTTAAATAGCAATGGGACAGACTAGCTCCTTGTGGAACCCCACATAGGATGTTGTATTCAGAGGAGAATGTATCTCCCCAATGGACTCGGGAGATTCTGTTCTCAAGCAAGGAGGATAGCCAACTTATTGCTTCCTTGGAGCAATTTGCGATTTTGGCGAGTGCTTGTTGTAGTAGCTGGTGGTCTAACAGGTCAAAAGCAGCACTAAGATCAGATATGTGATATGCACTGGCCCAAAAAGCACCACCTTATAAAAAAATGTTTAAATGCTCTAGCTCCTAAACAGCAATATGTACCAGTCCACAAACCCCCGCCATCTCTGAAAGAATCCCAGTGACTGTTGAAGAGCTCCAGCAGACGTCTCGATACATAGCCAGGTGAATCTGCCTGTACAAACTCATTTACCTGAATGTATTAAAGGTTCCAGTTTATTCGGACAGCATTATTTACTAAGTGGCAAAATCTGTTTGATGATAAAAGAGTAAACTCTTGTGCACTACCTAGATAGTATTCTCTTTTTATCTCTAATTTGGATATTATTCTCTAGTATTTTTCATTTCTTACTCTCATGGTAATAAGAACAAGCTAATGATACTTATTTCTTGTCTGATCAGCTAAAATCAGATAGGTTTATATCTGTTGTTTAAACTCCAGAGGACAGAAAACAACCGAGTTTATGCCTATCCTTGTTGGTATGCTCATTAGAGTGTTGCAGAACGCCTATGTATACTAGTAAAAAAAGAATAACCATTTGTTGTTCTTCTCTGGGCGTCCACCAACATGTGGTGTTCTTTGTAAGATATATGTTTTATCTTTCCATAATTAATTTTGCAATCCTTTTTCAAATATCAACTCTTCAATAAGCAGAATGAATTCATCAACCATGTATTCAGATAATGGGGGTCATTACGAAGTTGGAGGTAATGGAAAAATGATGCCGGTAAAGGATTACTGGCATCGCATACCGTTCCGGGCTATTCTGACCCAAGACCCCGGTATTAGAGGCACCGTTAAAGGAGGGTGAGACAGGCCCAGCATGTCCCACCAGTGCAGCCAGCGGCATCACGCAGGCAGCCCCCAATCCCTCGCATGAGAGCCAGTCCATTCAACCTGACCCCTGAGCAGATCCACACCCTGTGCGGTCTGGACCGGGACACCAACACCACCATCGAGGACATGATACACAATGACATTGTCAGCCTTCTTGAAATACGCACCGCCATCCCCACTCTATTCAAGGTAGTGTCAGTACTCCATTTCCTTGCCACAGGCACCTACCAGCACACAGTGGGGCACATGCATGGCATATCACAACCCTCATTTTCTTGCATCCTGAACCAAGTACTGGATGCCCTCCTCAAGCACACAAGGGACTACATATCCCTACCACAGACTCCCCAGGAGATCCCTGACACAAAAGTTGCCTTCCATGCACTGACAGGCATGCCAAATTGTATAGGTGCCCTTGACTGCACGTGGAGTTGGTGGTCACGCATGCCATGGAGATGGTGTACTGCAACCGCAAGCAATACCACTCCATCAATGTGCAGATGGTATGTGACGCCAGCAAGATCATCACACATTGTTGTGCTCGATATCCTGGATTAACTCATGACGCAATGTCCTGAGCAACTCCACGCTACCATGCTACATGGAACGACATGCAGGACGACATACCTGGCTGCTTGGTAAGTTGCTTGACAGGCACATGGCAGTGAAATGGGGGGAGATATGCACACACCACCATGGTGTCAATGTTGGTGTGACAGCACAATGTGCACATCAGTAAACACTGTGCCCCCAAGCATCCCAAACAGAACATGACAATCAAATCCCATAGGACTGAAGTTAGTTCGACACCTATCACAACAAGCCAAACTGTAAACCACCCCACATACCACAACACATGCACCACTCATCAGCGGACCTCACCCTCCGTAACACCATCCAGCAACATGCAGTGAATATGCACTATGTTGCGGTCTCCAGCAAATCACCACACCGGACAAGCACCCATGGGAGTGCATTGAACAAAATCACCAAGGGAATCGACTGTCTGTCCAGGTTCGCCTCAACCAAAGGAGTGCAGCATGTTACCAGGGGAAAAATCAGCGCTGAATGCCTAATATTGCAGAGCCTGCTGCCAACGCTACCAGTCAGTAAATCTTACAGAACACAACACATCACAAATTTAACACAAACACAGCTGTATGTGTCCACAATGCATGAACAACATCAAGGCAGTGCACACATTGTATCATCTTGAAGATGCAACCCACACCATTAGTCCATGGCACAGGACACATTGAGGGCATAAAAATGGCGTGCATACAACCAGGGACATGTACATGTGACCAACGATAATCTGCAGGCATGTGTGACTAGTACAGCTGTCCATCATGAATCGACTGGCAAATCCCTTTTTTTGCCTCCCATTGAGGTGATAGTGGCTATCTCTTGAAGCCGTGGCTCCTCACCCCTGTCCGAAACCCACAGAACACGCACAAGGTGGACTACAATCATTTCCGGACCCGTACCCGTGTGGTCATTGAGCAGGCGTTGGCCTGTTGAGGGCACGGTTTTGCTGCCTTAGCGGGTCGGGTTCAGCACTCCTCTACAGGCATGAGAAGGGGGCCAAGATCATCACGGCATGTGTCATGCTGCACAACATGTGTATCCGATGGAACGTGACCCTGCCACCTGACATTGAACTGCTACCACCTGGTGATGATGAAGGGGAAGAAGACGATGTGGCTGCACATCATTGTGGTGCCGATGCACAGGGGGGATGTGCTGTGCGTCAGTCAGTGATTGCACAATATTTCTGACACACATGCCTACAGAGGCTGACATGATAGTTGGACAGAGGGCACTGGATGTGGGAGTACTTGTACACTATGCACTGTATATAAATAAACGACACATGCACAATGAGGAGTGTTCACTCAAGATATTTTGTCCACACAACAGGTGTATTTAACTGTCCAATAAAGATGAAAGTGCACTAACCTTCCACCACACACACCACCCTCTCCCTCCCCCAACTCCCCCACACAGCCTCACCTCCCGCTCCCCCCACAACTCTCCCACACACCCTCACCCACTTCCACCTCACCCCACAACTCCCACATACATGGTATCCAAACAATTGTCTGTTGCCTTCATCAGGCTGGCCAGTCTACATCCTGCCACTCCCTGCACCTGGTGGCGGCATGTCCGGGCAGTGCAGGGTGCGCACCGACCTGCGTAGTGGGCTGGTCTGTGTGGAGCTTGAGGAAGATGGAGTGGCCGCCTGCTCCATTTGGGGGGCCGGACGCTCAGCCTCCATTGCATATGCAATGCAGCTGAGGACCTGCCGCAGGACAGACACCTCCTTGCACAGTCTACTGGTGTTATCCGCAATGATCTTCCCCAGGGAGGTGGTGTTCTCGCACCACTCCTGCCTTTCTTGGGCATTGTCATTTACAAACTGGCTCACTAGGGCAGTTAGCTCCTCCTACCGCTGCGAAGCATGTCCTGCCTGCTGCACCCCCGCAGATTCACCAGTGGAGGTGGAGGGTGCTTGTGTGTCATGCTCGGGTTCAATTGTGTCCTCTATGGGAATCATGCTCCCTTGGATACACTTCCCCCCAGACTGCTCTGGGTGGTCGGAGTCAACCGATGTGAGCTGGGGGGATGGTGCCAGCTTCTTCTTCTTCTTCTTCTTCTTCCCCTTCACACACACCTGTCCCCACACGTCGTCATCAGTCAGGGGTGCGGTAGCTGCCACCTCCCTGACAGAACTGTTGTCTGCAGAGAGTGCACCTTCAAATGTCTCCTGTGCCAGTGTCACTGGAGTTGTGGGTGCAGTGGTGACGGGGCTTGGCGGCACCAGTGCCGTGGCATCCTGAGGTACTTTGCTCTTCGGTACCTGCCGTGGCTTGTGTGGGTCTTTGGAGGTAGAAGGCCTGTTGCCTTCATCACGGGACCTCTTCCGGGGTGTGGCCGGCTGTGGGAGTGAGTCCCGGGCCTCGCTGTCAGGATCTGAGCCTGTGGGGGTCAAAGAGAGGGATGGCATGAGTGATGGTTTGAGAAGCATCATGCATACATTTGTATAATTGCTCATCTGCACAATAGAGGGGAATCGGCAGTGGAGTTAGGATGATCACGTTGCTTGCTATATGGGTGGGTAATGCAGGCATCCATCAGGGTCACTCATGTTGGAGCGGACGTATGCTATGTGACATGCATATCTGTTGTGGCCTGCATGCAGTGTGACTTATGCCATTAACATCCTAGTGTGATTTGTGTTAAGTATGGCATTGCCTTGCTGCAGGCATCTGCGTGTGTCTGTGCTGCGGATGACAACTAGGCTTGGAATGTGTGTGTATTGGGGCATGGCTTGCCTCTTCAGACAGACACATTGGTGGACTATCACCAGACTCTGCATTACAGGGTTTTCTTAGGACACTCACCTCCTTCCGCCGATGATGTTGCACCACACTCCATGTCACCCACGCCTTCAATGACCTCCATGCCGATCGTGCTGGCACATATCTCCTCCCACTGGGACAGCTTTATCGGGGAGCTTGATCCTCCGCCAGTTGCCATGGCCTGGCTCCTGTTTGCGGCCAGGATATTCCTGACGTGCAGGCACAGGTCATCCCACCTCTCCCTGACATCCTTCGTTGTGCGTGGGGTGTTGCCAACTGCGCTGACTCTTTGTGCAACTAGTGCCTAGATCTCCTTCTTCCTGATGACTGCCTCCCTCTTGAGGCTCTGAGCAAAAACAACATCAGCCTTCTCATTTAGGGTCTCGGCCAGCATGGTGAGCTCTCCTTCATTAAAGTACTCCTTGCACAGGCGGGAATCGCCTTTTTTCACTGCCTTGGGCATTATATACCTGTTGTGGATTGATGTGGGTACACAGCAGTATACTCCAGGTCCTGGGTGCTGAGGATAGCAATGGATTGTGTTTTTAAAGATGACCTCCATGCTCTTTCCTGTTCCTGTGCGATGACGCTACTTCCGGTTCCGCTTATTTGCAGTGACCGTTATTAGTGGTGACCGCTAATAGCGGTGACCGCTAATTCCGTCTTGATTCATGCCGGTTGTGCTATCTGCGCTTTACATGATTCCGCTAAGGGACATTTTCGGGACTTTAGCATCATGCCGGCATGGCGGAAAGCTTGTGCCCGCGAAATCGTAATAGCGCTCTATTAACGGGCTCTTTCCTACACAGACACAGTATTTGCTCTATGCCGGTAAGGACAGTTACTTACCTACAAATTCGGAATGACCCCCAATGTCATTATAACTCTGGGATCACAAAACTTGTCCACCATTCTGTAAATTAAGCCAACATTCATATAGATTTCTCAAAAGCTGACATATTCATGTTAAATGAAGTTTGTTTTCTTGTTATCTTTCTTTCTCTCTTTCTCTCTTCCTTTCATTCTTGCTCTCTCTCTTTCTCTTTTTCTTTTTTCTCCTGTCTCTTCATTCTTTCACTTAGTTGGTGGCTTTCTCTGTCTCATTCCCTGCCTGGTCAAGGTCTCCATTGCCATTTCCAATTGAACCAACCATTCCAATGGAAGCTCAGTGAGACACTGGGTCCATTTCTACAGCTCAGGGAAGCTGCTCTAGTCTGCCACTCACATGCTTGCATTTGTTTTAAAGTAGTCATTTTCATTGTTTTCTTGTGTTTTTTTGTTTTTTGGACAACCTGGAACTGTACAAAATGTCCTTTGTACGTGTAGTCTGAATAGCAGATATAACCACTTCCTTGCCTTCAAAGGGCATCAGAAATACTATTTACTGAAAATTCTTTTTTGTACTCTTTACAGCCAATTTGAGCCCAATTATTCACTCTAGTTCTGTAACCATTATTCAATACATGGTGACCCACTTGGTGTTGCCATGGTCATCCCCAGGTCTCCACCCATTTTTTTTGACTACTAAGCGTGGTAAAAAGACACAATGAACACAAAGCTCGGAATTCTTAGCTACCTGTCGGCCTACATCCGTCTCTTTAAGGTGACTTGCACAGTCTTTTCTTTTTAAACAACTTGAGTCACACATACCTTTGGTACACCAGTCTGTTTGACAGGCCACAAAGATAGCAGTGACATTCTTTGTGGCAAGGCTTGTGTGGTGCCTCTGTGATTTATTGGTGCCATACTAATAGTTTTCGTACAGTTTGTGTACAGCTTGTGGTAATGTTTCTACACATGTGCTGTAGCCGGCTTCATCCCTCTAGCATATATTTAAGTCTTCGGTGGTTGTCATAAGCTCGCTGCTATGAATATACATTTCAGCCTTTCTGAAATGAAGAATAGGTTGATGATACATTTTGAATACTGTGCCCATGTAGAACCCAAAATATAACACTCTGTATCATTGAACCAATTCATTCGATGTTTTGCCTCCACATCGTTCAAAAAGAACCTTTTTCATTTTTTAAATCATAAATATATATTTATCTGCAGCCTCATACCATTTTAAAACACAAGTAATGTTGGTGACAGTTCGCGTTCTGTCTGATGACAAATCCCCTTTTACATCATTTAAATTAAAAATAAATGCTTTTGGAGGAATTAGTTTTGAATTTAAGTCACTATTAGCTGAAGGTTTATAGAATTTTAAATCCTAAATATATGTTTATCTGCAGCCCCATACCATTTTTAAAACACAAGTAATGTTGGTGACATTTCGTGTTATGTCTGATGGCAAATCACCTTTTACATCATTTAAATTAAAAATAAATGCTTTGGGAGGAATTTGTTTTCAATTTAAGTCACTATTAGCTGAAGCTTTATAGAATTTGAAATGACTTCAACAAAAATACGTATATGTTTTTAAATGCTTTGAAATGTATATATGAGGTTGGAAAACATTAATTAGGGGACAGTGTAGAAATTAATTTAATAGAGATGTTTTCTGAGGCAATGTATGCCTGGTTGTACAGGTGGATAAGTGAGCAGAAGAATGTGTGAGTTTGTATAGATGTGAAGGTGCAGGCCTGAGAGTTGGCGGAAGGATGTATGCATTTGTTATGGGTGCTTATGCATGTGTGATAGTGTGTGGATGTGGATGTGTGTGTTTGTGTTGATGATAGAGTTAGAGGTGTGCAATAGTGCATGCTTGTGTTGATGGGTGAAAGAATTGATGTTTTTGTGAGCTTGTCAGTATATGGTAGGGTTAATGGTTGTGCTAGTTGACAAAGTTGGCATAATGTGAGAACATGGTTGTGGGTAAGTGGGTGGATGGCTGGGAGAGTTTGTGTGTGAAAATGGGCAAATGTGTGAGTGGGCAGTTGGATGATTTATATGTGAAACCATATGGATTTGTGTTTGTGTTTAAATGTGCTATTTTGCGGATGGGTCATTGGATTGAGGGATGTGGTTATTCTGTGTACATGTGCAGATGGATGAGTAAGTAGATGGATGTTCATGTTTTCATGCAGTTGTCTGCAGAAGGTGTTTAGAGTTAGCTTACTAGCTTACCTGAATGAGAAGGAACACCTTGTTTTTCCACTTATTACCCACCTCCTCAAATCACTGGTCCTTCCTACCAGAACCATCATGTGATCTGGGCTCCAACAAGCTGCCTTTGGAGTTTCCCTCAACCTCCTGTCCTCCTCCCAGGTGTCAGCAAATGGTGTGTGTCTTTTACACTCACCAAAAGGACGGCTACTGGTTGGTGTGAAACCCACCTGCCAGATTCCTGGCTGTTTCTTCGTAACAAAATCATGCACTTGCGACTCTCACACAAGCTGTCCCTCTGAGATTCCTTGCTCTCAAAGGCCACCTGATAGCACGTCTCATCCACCCACAGCTGGAGATGGACACTGGCTGGTGTCTCACCCACCTACCCACATTGATGTTGCTTCCTACCACAAGCATGACTCCCACAGAAGTTGCCATCGAGAATTGCCTCTTGCTCCTGCTCGTCCTCTCAGGTATCACCAAATTGCGGAACCGTAGACTGTGTGGCAGACCTCAACTGTAATACAGCTGTAACCTCCATCATTCCTCAATTATGGACTGATCACTTCCTTCTTTCTTTTACTATTGAAGCTAATACCCCTTCCTCTAAGATTAACACTGTATCACCTCCTATCCTCACCAGGAATGAAAGGAACATCACGTTGGGAAAGATCCTACGTCATGTTCTCCCTACCCTCAACTCACTGTCGGCATCATCCGATCCTGACACACTAGTTGATGAGTATAATGCTATTATGACCAGAGCCTTAGACCTTATAGCCCCTCTAAAATTGCGGAAAAGTAAACCAAGAGCTCACCTGAACTCATGGTTTACCCCCATCTCAAAACACTGAGATCTGAAAAGAGAAAACTTGAACTCCTTAGGGGACACTACCCTACTGAAGAAAACAATACTAACCTGATTAATATCTCTGCCCAATACAAAAAAGTAATGTTACGTACCAAGCAGGATGCATATAACAACAGGATTCACCAAGCCATTTCAAATATGAAGGAACTCTTTGTGATCCTTAAGGAGATAGAAGCCTCTATACTGCCAATAGACAATTCCTGAAGGACAAACTCTGGTGTACCAACATTCAGAATGTCCTATCTAGCAACATTGGCCTTCTCCAGAATAAGATTGCTGACAAAAAAGTGAACCTACCTAACTTAATCACGCAAGACAACACATCCACGGAGGCTACCAACCCACCTCAACATTTCAGATTCAAACAAGTCTCTATCGTTGAGGTCAAAAAAATGTTCTCACCCCTCAAACCCTCTAAATGTCAGGGAGACAGCTGCCCCGCCCAATTTATCAAAGATGCCAACAGATACCTGGCACCTTTCATTTCCAAATGAATGCCTCCTTTACATCCAGAATTGTCCCAGTAATCTAAAGTAGTCATTGGTCCTTCCCCTCCTAAAAAAACAATCCCTAGATCCATCCATTCCGACTAACTATAGGCCATCACTACTATTCCATTCCTAATGAAGATTTTAGACATAGTAGCCAACCTTCAAACACAGAAGAATCACCTCCTGGGAGCCCGCCAATCTGGATTCAGGCCTCAACATGGCACCAAAACTGTTCTGATCGATCTTAAAACCCAAATCGATTAACTTAAAGACAAGGGGAAAATAGCTCTGCTACTTCTCCCCAATGTTTCTGCTGCCTTCGGTTTGGAGGCTCACAAAGTGCTCTGTAAACACCTCGACTAAGCAGCCCACCTTTCACAAAATGCTATAGCATGGATCCAATCCTTTCTTAATAACAGGACCATGAGAGTCTTTTCACTTTCTGCAGCGGCACACCCAATCCCAATTACATGTGGCATTCCGCAGGACTCCTTTGTCTTGCCAACAATGTACAATATATCCACTAAGCCACTGTTTGATGATCTGGACCATCTGGGTGTCACATATACGAATTATGCAGATGGCACCCAGATCCTCATACCAATCACTGGGGATTATGAGGTGGATACTGTCCTTGTAAATGAAATGTATCTTATCATCCATGCATGTATGGCCGACCACGGCCTATGCCTGAATGTCAACAAATCTGAGGTCATCATTCTCGGCACCCCAGTTAACCTGAACACAACTAAGCCCAATTACACCTCTTTTAACATCAATGGCAACCTCATCAACGTGGTTAAAGAGGTCAAAACTCTAGGCTTCTAGCGAGATTCAACTCTCCCACTTGGCAAATAAGTCAACGCCATGGCCTCGGCCACAGCATACACCTACACGTTGATCAGAGCTTATAATTCGTTCCTCTCAAAAGACAGCTGCACTATTCTAGCTAGAGCCCTTATACTCTCCAAGCTGGACTATTGCAAAGCACTTTATTTAAGTGCGAGTAAGCACAATATCAACAAGATGCAAATTCTACAAAATAACGCCCTCAGAGCGGCAGAGGGCTTTCCAAGAAGAGAACATATTTAAGAACTGAGGAGACAAAACAAATGATTATCCATCAATGACAAAATCTTTGCTTAAAACCGTCTCTTTTACCCATAAATGTCTCAACAAAGCTGCACCACTCTACCTTTCTGATGGAATCATTAGAAGAACATCAGAACGCCCCACCAGAACAGTAAATTCTTTTTGCTTGGTTGTTCCCAGATTTAAACTTAAAAAGGCCGGAGGGAGTAGCTTCCCTGTCATGGCGGCACAGCTTTGGAACACCCTTCCTCAGCCATTGAGAGCTGACCAAACCTTCCTAAAATGTAGGCGCAACACCCTTAACTGGCTCAGAGCCAAGGATCACTGCCCCACCTAAATTACCTGACTTTCCCAGTACCAATCTGCATCAGCCAGTCTGTTGTTTATTATTGCTCTTGTATATAAATACTGTAATTTCCTGTACATTGTCATGACCATTTTATGTACATAACTATCACAACTCTTGTAATCTCATGACACAACCATTGTCGATCATGCCTTTTTTGTAATTTTTGTAATCTTGTGTATTTCCTGCTATAACCATTGTAACTCATGCCTAATGTATACTTGTAAGCTTCCTGTCATCGCACCCAGATACCTTTGGGTGTGATGCGCCTTACAAATAAATAAACAAACAAACAAATGTGTCTTGGCCATTAATTTCAAGAGACAGCAACTGACTGGTGTGTGACCAGCCTCCCCGAATCCCAGCTAATTTCTCACACAAGAATCGAATATATGTGACTCGCACACAAGCAGCCCTCACAGATTCCCTGCTCCTCTTGCCTGAGGCCATATCCTCTTATTTCAGGAGACAGACACAGATGGTTGGGTATCCCCCAGCTCCTTCCATCTCTGATTCATTCGTCCGCAGGTATCATCAAGCATTGTCTTGAACAAACTGCCCTAGGGGATTTCCCCTCCCTCCCGCCCCCCCTTTCAAATCCCCAGTTTAAATCAGTAGCTGGACAGTTTTCTTTTTTCTTCTCATAGACCGTGAAAGCTTGGTTTCTCCTGTTGCCACCAACAACAAGTGTTATGTTCTCCTGACTTCTATTGGTGGCACACAAAATCAAGTGTCACATATGTGTCTCTCTGCGCAGTCACTCAATATTCTGTTCCTCCGAAGTAGTCTTCCTTGCTTAACACACGCCATGTGTCATTTCCTTTTATCATTGATTTCAAATGATTAAATGTGTCACAAAGGGCTTAGTATGTGAATCCTACACTAAATGTTACTCTCCCAGTCACTTAGTATACCTCTTTATGCTGCTTCCTACTCAACTACTCAAACTCCGCTCCATCTTAGTCTTCCTTCCCTAAATTGCAAACGTGTGTCCGAAGCAAGCATCCCCTGCCTCTTTGAAAGCTGCCAGAGTCTAGAAGCGAGCTTCAGCCATGTGTCCACTTTAGCCATGCAGTCAAACTTTGGTTGCACTTCCTATACATTCCACAGTTCATCTCCGCCATTTCACCTGAAAATTGTTTGATTCACTGTTCTAGCTGGAAAGTTCATCCAGTCCTTGCTAGAAGAAAGAAGTGCAGATTGGCAGAGGGCATGGAGCCTGCACACACGGGTAATATGAGACCATGCCAGGAAAAAAAAAGGGCCACATATACTCTTGAAAAAAAAACCTATTGAAGCATGGTTTGTGGTTTCAGGAGGCACATCCACTTTAACCAGGCAAAAAACGGCAATGTACTAGTTAAGGACATATCAAGCCTGTCATTATAACAATCACTGTCCCTCTAAGTAAACCTCACCAGTAGACCAGATTTGAACTTCCTCTCATGTAAGATAGAAGTCAAGCCCAAATGCAGCCAACCTTACAAAACCCTTAAACAAACAGAACTGCACCCTACTGTACTCCAGTTCCTATGTATCTACTGTTTGCATCTTGATCAGGATTTTTTCAACTCTCTCTCAACACTCGCATTTTCACACCACAGAACAGTCCTCATTACAACTTTAGCAGTATTGGAATCATTGAGCCTCATTAGGACTGTTGCAGTAAGGCACCAAAGGCGCCAGTATTGCTACCAGCGCCGTTGTTGCCATGCTGCAACATTGCAAGTTTGCTCGCGGGTGCCGCTCTGGACGCCTGGTCAGACCAGACATGCAGAGCTGCACCCGCGGGCAGACCGGGATGGTAGCAACAGTACCGTTATCAACGGTACCGCTGCTACCATCCTCCCCATTCCCATTTAGCCCTATGGGGGCTCAAATGGGAATGGGGACGTACCGGCTCTGGGTCCTGCAAAAGGGAATTACCGGGCCTTCCAAGGTTGGAATGGCCCAGTAAGTCCCCTTTTGCAGGACCCAGAGCCGGACCGTGTTTGGAGGTAGCCAGGCCCTTCTTAAGGGCCTGGCTACCTCCAAATTCGTAATGAGGCCCATTGTGGTATATTGACAGCAATTGAATTACTGTCACTTTACTGCCAATTTCCTGAACTACAGAGGACCAAGGCTGGCTGTAAAGTGGGGGATTTAACTCAAGCAAAAAACTTAAGGTGAATCCTACACTTTATCTGCAAAATAAACAGTGGACGTGCTTCGATGGAATTACCGCCCATGGTACATCTAAAGAAATCCCTGTGGAGTCCCATGGGCTCTAAAATGGGGATTAATACCACTGCTTGACAACTCATAATCCTGTGCTACATTTGTGGAGTCAAATCACAGCTACAGTGAACAGTTATTGTTGCACCCCTCGCCCCTGCACTGACGCTCCTGAACCTCCCGATCTAGCCACATCATTCCCCAATGCCCACCACCTCTCCCCACTTACCTGCTGTGGCTTCTGGCACCACCGCTCCTTCCTATCAGGCAGCCGTCAAAGAAATAGAAAAGGGAAATAGTCCCTTTTCTATTTTCTTTGATGTAGCCACATATATAGTCATTGTTCAGAGCTCAGACGGAGCCCCATAATGCGAATAGCTATCAAACCCTTGTCAGGGTCCTACCGGCCGGTAATGCCTCTGATCTCTCGCCTAGGCTTGGGCTGGCAGGCTGTTACGGCCTGGTATGCCCATCGACGTGGGTGTGATTGCTACATTACATGGACACTTCCCCTTTGAAAAATAATGTTTTGAATATTAACCATGTTTTTGATTAAATGTGTCATGCTTATATTTTACAGTTACATAGAGGATTGCTAAGAAATTGAATGTGTGCCACACTGTCTAACTATTCCGTACTGACATGCTAAAGGCAACGTGCTTAGAAAATGTTCAACTCATGATAACTAGAAAATATAAGTTCACATGTTTTGGGTTAAATAAAGATTATTTGCACTGTTTTTCTATAACATGTATAATACTTAATTGTTTTTACAAATTTGAGAACATTCAATTGTTCCTCATATAACGCATTAAGGTATTTTACTTCAATAATTGAACAAAGCGATCGAATTCAAAAATAACAAATATTTGTTTGTTTCTGACTAAAAGGACTTCACCAATAACATCTCGCCATGCTGCAATACTTTCAGTCTCTGGGGTAGTCTCAGTTCGGTTTGACCTTGCCTGTTTTGGATGTAGCACAGCCGCTCTGTGGTGTGATTTACAAGCTCACACTGAAGCAGTCTATATTGACTCATAAGTCTTTGCCTCAAAGCTGACAGCAGATTTCAACAACAGGGGATTTCTGAAGGAATACTCAAATTCTTTTTTTGAATCTCTGCCAGAAATGCTAGTGGTGGATAAAGCAGATAAACTGTGTCCTAAAACTGATTGTGTGGGCAATGTCCGACATCTGCATCCTCCATTTTCTTGCCAAAACTCATTCAATACATATGCTCAGAAGCAGAAATATTGACTAAACTTTGGTTTTCACTGTGATAGAATTTTGATAGACTGATCGATATTTAAATGTTTCCATTGGGACACACATTTTCGGTAAAATAGTTTAAAACATGGAGTGAAGAGTAAATACCATACGTATTTAAATACACATATTTGAGGATATATTCATCTATGTATAGAGAATTTGTAAAGCTCATCATTTGGCCATAGGCATCATAGTGCTAGAACAGCAAACAGAGCTATCAAGACCAGCTTTAGAACAGGTGAATCCTGATGGAATTGAGGGACAGAAGGAGCGTGTTATGGGGGATACCGGCCCCACCGTAATGAGTGGGCCCTGCGATGCAGGGCATCATGACTGGGCCCTGCCCAGATGCAAGAAAGACGCACTCACACCAATTCCTGGTAGCGGGAAACCGTTCAGCCCTTTTATTAATCCTCTCGCTCACACGTGACCAGGCACATGTGACTCAGCACGCACCTTGTGGTGTCGTACTGAGGCCACAACAGAGCAAGTTCCAAGTTTGTCAGCAGCAACAGAAATTGCACAGCCAGCAATATGGCTAAACTGGACACAAGGAACCATGACAAGACAGGCATGGGCTGAGCGCAAATTCTGGGAATGTGGGGTACATTTAAGGCCTAATGCAGACCCCTACAAAAAAAACTGTATTTCAGCAGCCACTCAAAAATGGCTGTGCTTTTGTCAGTTAAGCACATGGGTGGGGGGGAGATTTCAACACAGCCACCCCAAGAATGGCTGCATTGTGTTGCCCTTCATGTGAATCCAGAGATAATAACTTGAAAACAGAATGGCTCTGCATTGCTGTTCCATCATTTCAAAAACTCAAGGCTGCACAAGAAAATGTCTTGCATTCCAGACTGCATCGTACTGGTGACTTCTTTCATTTCCAACATCACAGTTTTGTCTATTTAAACACAGCCCTGCCATGTATTGCATGTGAAAACTATCAAAAAAGGCCATCCCTCACTGAACGACATTGTTTCATCAAGTAAAGTCCATGAAAAGCAAAAGAATTCTGCTTTAAGTCTGCACGACTTGGATTGACTTTTTGAAATAAATCAACATGCGCAAAGTATTTCAAAGGAAAGATGCTCTCTCTTAAATTGTGTCAGCTACCAAGAAACTATTTTCAGCACATCTTTGTGTCCAGAAACTGGCAAGATCTGGGAAGAGCCTTTTAGAAAGTTAATGCAGAAGAAACCGCATTTTGTGACAGGAACAGGAGAAAAAAATAATATGTGTAAACCTGCCTTTGCCAAGCAGAAACATGACATTTGTAAAATTAAACATGAAATAAGACAGTGGCTCGCACAGAAACACAATTTTACATGTGAGGAGAGGGGCTAAAGACATATGTATATTGTGCTGTTTCCCCAAAAGATACATCATCCCAACTAGGCCCAGAAGTTTCTGTCAAACCAGTTTGGCAGATGGGGCCAATGCTATACCTACCCATGAACGGATACTGCAAAGGACATGTACTCTGTTCTCTAGGACCTGATAGTGTGATAATTACAGGTTCCCCAGACTGCCTGGCAGAACTGCCCCAAGGACAAAGGGTGGGAGTGAAACCCTGGGCTTTGCCTTGTAGGTGTGATTTTCTCTCCATTCATGCACAGTATCCACAGGAGTACTTCAAAGGCTAGTCATTGAAACCCTTCAGCAAGCCAAGGCTAAGCCACGCATGGACATTTACCTGTGGGTGGTTGAGGACGGCCTGCATCTGAGAACAATTCACCCCATTGATTTGAAAGAGATGCTGTACCTCATGACATTTGTTTCAGTACCCTAAATAAGCAACAATTTGATATTATGCCAGTATTTTATGTGATTTCTGGACAAGTAAAATAACACTATGGGCCTCATTATGACATTGGCGGTAGCCGTGCCCTTATTATGGGCACAGTTGCCGCTAGTAATGATTTTTTTACCAGAGTCCAGAAAAGGGCAATAACCGGTTCATGCTGATCTTGTCAGACCCGGTAATTGCCCTTTTCTGGGCTCCGGTAAAAATGTATCCCCATTCCATAGGGCTCAAATGGGAACGGGGAGGATGCTAACAACGGGCCCATTAATGATGTGCCCGTTGTCAGCATCCTGGTCTGCTAGCGGGTCAGGCTAAGGACGCCTGGTCTGGCCAGACATTCTGAGTGGGACCCGAAGCAGACCTCATAATGAGGTGGCCCGGAATGAACGGTGCTGGTCCCTTAACGGCTCTGTTCACTCCACTGCCTCCAGGGTCCTAATGAAGCCCTATGTGTGTCTTCCCGGCATGTGGTGGACTGGAATGGAAGTTAAAAACATTTCAGAGTGAAGAATGAATTGCACAGACCTAAAATTTGGGGGAGAACATACCCAATACTAGTATGAATATATGTAGCCATTTGCATAATTGTAAATGTTATGTGTCTCCTGAAAACTACAAAATTGTGCCAAAGGGTGATGCAGCACTGCACAGAATTGGCATTTGAAACAGCATATTCCTTGTAAAATATGGGATCTACCTATCTGATTTTTATGTTGGTAACTATTGTAAATATATAGTTTTGTTTCATAACTCATTTCGTGAAAAAGTAGGCTTGTGAGACAATGGGAGTCATAAAATTACAAACTCACAAACTGAGGCTACTTCCCCTAAACCAATTAGCTTGGAGGGAGGTGGGGGCATCAGTAGCCTGACCTATCTCATGCAAGGGGTAAGTCCAGGGTACCTCCACCCATATTGTAAACATCATATGATGTCACACTGCCTACTTAAGGGGGTAGACAGGGAGGTACAGGATATTCAACATCCAAAATTCACCCTGCAAGATTCCAAGACTCCAAAACCAGGTCCAGAGGTAGCTGATCCAGATCCAGGCAGAACCACCTATCTTGAAGCACCCACCCAGAACCAGCTATTCAGAACCACCTATCCACAACCTCATTCATCCTTATAATTCAGGGAGAAAGGAGGAAAGGCTGCTGACCCCTTGAGGGGAATCCAGTGACCGGACCTTTTTGCCCAGCTGATTAATCCTGTTGACCTCGCTTCCCAATGACCAGATCCTAGGCCCCACTGTCCAGGACCCCACACCCTAAAACTGCCTATCCAACTCTTTTCCCTTGCATTTTGTTCAAATCATATAAATAACCCATAAAGACCCTAGCCACTTCCCAAACTGTTAGTATTCTCTGTTTATGTTTCTCTAGAAGAATCCATGATAGTTGATATTTGTTAGTTTCTTGCTTCTCCATTTCTTTCAAGTATTTGTGTAAATCCTTAGTAGTATTTGAAATAAATAAATTAATTCCCCTATAAGAAGGTACGCGGTGCGAGATGATTAAAATTGCAAATTATCCCCCTTGCATGCAGTGTATTTATTTCATAATATAGCCAATAAAAGATAGTATTTGTTAAACTTGCCAGTTTACATCAAAAACTGAATTTGCCCATTTCTTGTTTTTTTTTGTAAAAATCGATTTTTTTTCCCATAAAACTCATAACAGCATCCCATAAGACTCATCTCTTCCCATTTGTATCCTCTCTGTTCTGTACCTTAGTTTGTCATCACAAAAAACGATTTCCGATTTTGATTGCTAAACCCATTTCTTTAGCTGTTTGCTAGTTTAAAGCTCGAGTGAAATAAGAAATTGCAATTCTGCCGCGTGTGATTTTTGTTGCATTGTGTTCCTCCCAAAATCAATTTTCTCACCTGTGTTCACATTGCTTTAGCTCCCTGCCCAGTAGCTTCTCCGCTCCCTTGCCTCTTTTGTACAGCACACACATTTCCATCCTATCCATCCTACCGCAAGTGTAAACTGACCTACAAGTAACAAGTGCAATCCACGTATGCTATTTTGCTCAGTTTTAAGGTTTTCATTGTCTTCTTTGCCTTCCAATTCTGGAGTGGTGTGTCGATTTTAAAAACTGATCTGGTGTTTGGGGAAGTGTGCAGGGGTGGGAGGTGCATACCATAAGTGCCATCCATCATTGTAAACAAGGGGGATTTGGTTTTCCTTTTGGTGTAAAGTTGATGCAGATGATGTCAGAAAGATGAATCAATTGTATTATAACATTTTGCATTCATATTGTCACCACACTGGTAATTGGTGCCCTCATTTTATTCTGCTCTGATTTTTCAGAGAATTTTAAAAATTAATACATTTTTCTTCTTACACATTGGCCTGGTTCATAGTCCACTGTGACACGGGGTGTTTGTTAAGGTGGGTGTGAGACAGTTTGGGGCCTCTGCAAACCAATAATCCAGGGTTAAAATAAAAATAAAATGGTGTGTTTATTTTGCCCCACCTTCAGTGTCAGTGGTAGAAGTCTCTGACCGAAGTGTGCTGTGCCATAAAACCTGTTACAGGATGGGATATAGAGCCGGAATTTTAGCAGTAAATATTCTGCATCCAAGCCATGCAAAGCGTGATGTATCAAGCAAAGGGACTTAAAAAGGAAGCGCTTGGCCACAGGGAATCAGCAAAGACAGTGGAGTACCAATGCAGTGTGGGAGTAACGAGGGGCATATATGGCCACTCTGGCTGCTGAGTTCTTTAGAACCTGAAGTTGATGTATGAGTTGCCCTAGAAGGAAAGTGTTGCAGTAATCTAATGCAGCTAGCGCAAGAGAGGCAACCACCAGGTCCCTAGGCTGAGGAGGTATGAAAGGAATGACTAAGCGGTATTTTAAGCTGAACATGGAGCTTCTGACACACAGCACTTATCTGCTTTTCAGCTGAGAGAGTAGCAGAGATTTTTACTCCCAGATCCTTCACAACTGGGACAGGAGCAGGAAAGGATCCAGGAAAAGATGGCCAGAAAAGAGGGGTTGAAAAGAGCTGCAGCAGAAGGGTGCCCATCACTAACAGTTTAGTCTATATGTATGTTTATACTTATGTGTCTATGTCTGAAGACTTATACACCATAAAACAGGCTAGGTCACAACAGATTGCTGTACATGCAGAGGCGTAAAATGTCAATGGAGTACCAGATGATTGTAGACATGGAATTCAGTTATAGATGGAGTAATCTGTGCAATAAACAGAATTGGGAAACTAACTAGGAGAAACTATTAGAAAAAAGCAGAGCTGGAAACTTTCACCAGATGAGCCTCAAGGTGCCAATCCCTGTGACTGAGACTAATAACATGTCTATACTCAATCAATAGCTTTAGCTGTTGCTCTTTCTCACTGCAATCTACTCTACACCATGGATACTGTTAGGCAGAATCACCTGCAGTACCCTTTGGGAACACTAGAGGCAATTAAGACTGCAAGTGTAAGCACAATTTTACCTTTGGTACAAGCCTGTACTACACAGTAAAGTGGTAGCAATGGCTGAGCAGCCAAACTTATCTCAAGAGTTTAAGTGAGTAGTAGAACAAGTTACACAAAGGATCAACTAATACAGTGACACAAAGAAACACTTACTCAAGGCTTCTTGGTAAAATAATATACATTTATTTATTCAGTCAATTTGAAAACATTACACTAGCATAAGCAGCTCAATATCACACACTAATAAACTACAAAAATACAACCGGTAAGTAAATTAACAAGTTTATCTCCCTGAAGTGGGAGCAACATGGCACTTCAGAAACTTAATAAAGGGGTAACAAGACAAGGTTATAGCACATTCATAGGCAGGGCTAGGGGTTTCAGTTAGCTACAACCAGCAATTCTTCTCAAAGGCCTGGGACAAAGTCAATGGTTCAGAGTCTGTGTATAGGATAGCACACTTATGGTAGATAACGGTTAAGTCTTTGCCACAGAGTTTAGAAGAGTTTGGCTAGGCAAAAAGTTTGATGAATGTTTAGGGAAGGACAAGCTTTCCAAGTTGAGAAACTTTCCACAAACTCTCGCAATGGCCGAAAAGATTTCCAGACTGCGTTTGCACAGTACTTTGGCAGTTGTTCCTGGCAGTTCAAGCAGATCTCGCAATTCCTGAGCTTCAGTCGTGAGGACAAGAAGAAGGACGTCAGCAGGTTCCTGCACTGCCCAGCAATGAGGCCAAAAGCTTAGCAAGACATTGGTTTAAGGTGTGAGTGCCTTAAAGTCCACAAGCTGGTTTCTTTCCCCCTGGCTATCCGGTTTTCAAAAGCACTCTGATGAAAATTCGACCAGATGGGGACAGTGTCCAGGTGGCTTACGAGTTGGTTGTTCCCACCAAACCCAAGAGAAGAAGTTAACCTTGAAGGGCTTCTCTGTTGATTGGAGTTTCAGGCAATTCGGACCTGCAGCAGGGCTTCACCGGTCGTCCAGGAGTTGCAGCAGTCCTCCTCCTTCAGCTCGTCTTCGGTTCTTTCGTTCCAGTGGTCGACTCTCCTTTCCAAGTCCCAAAGACCTGCTTTTTAACAGTTTTCCCCCATTCATTCCAGCCTGGCTATCACTAACACAGCAGGGTGGCTGTCCTCGCCAGACAGCCAGCCAGCCAATCACGCCAGAGTGCACCTCCCTCACATCCTGTCCACCCCAGATACTCAGGCGCTAGAGGAGGGCTTCAGCACTGAAGCCCACCAAAGGCCAATGAACAAAGGGACCAAACCTGGTTTGGCACACATAGAAAAACACAAGAAGGACCTTTCCTAAAAGAAATGGCAAAAAAAGATGGCCAGAGTCTGTTTTTACAGATAGGTCTTGGGCGCCATATTGAAAAACATGGCTGACCCGATTTTTAGCTACCGTTAGCGTTTGGGAAAAATCACGGTAGTTGATCTAAACCACTGCCACCAGCCATTTAAAGTAGGAAAGGGTAACATTTGACTCAGGGGAAGCTCTGCAACCCTCCAGCACTTTATATTAAGATAGGGTGTGCTGGGTCAGTAAATTTAAAAAGACTAGCAAAGCCAATTTAAGTTTACATGCTCTGGGAGACAGTAGTCAGTCCCAGAGAAGGTATTTAAACCT
Organism: Ambystoma mexicanum; assembly: GCF_040938575.1. Classification (NCBI taxonomy): domain Eukaryota; kingdom Metazoa; phylum Chordata; class Amphibia; order Caudata; family Ambystomatidae; genus Ambystoma; species Ambystoma mexicanum. Next base: position 899,508,040 of record NC_090937.1, on the reverse strand, counting down.
TTGGGAAGTCTGAAAGTCATCCCTGTGTCACTGCAATGAAGGTGCTGTGTGACACACAGAAACAGAGGATACCTATGGAGTTGTTTTAAAACTCCATAACCAAAGAACACAAAAGTAAAACACACACAAAATACATGGAAGAGTGAGAAAAAAAGGCTCACACTCTTCCCAGGTAAAAAAAAAAATCAAATCCTAGAAATCCAGCAAAGTTGCTGCGGGTCTCAAAAGGTAAGGAAAATTAGCACATGTTGAGAATTCTCCCTAACACATGCTCATGCCTGTCTCCTGATAGAAACTAAATCAACAATAGAGGCAACTCACCTTATACAACTTTTGTTTATTTTTTCCAGACCTTACAGATTAATGGATCAGTAGAAACAACCTTTGTCATAGAGACGTATGTTCATTCTCTTTGGATAGTAAGCGTCCTTGTTATCCAACAAATCTCTATGTTCACTCCCAAAACGTCAATGATATTAAGCTGATACAGCTTTAGTACTCTTTATCTCTTTGGTTGACTGAGCATTGCGTTTATCATTTTATTTGTGTAATCAATCAGCCGGCTGCTTTTGGTGCAGAAGCCAAATCTTTTTGAGAGAGACTCCCAATACAGAAGCAGATAAAACATATGTTTTAAATGCGTTTAGACGTCTATTTATTTCTCCGAAATGGTGTGCAGAGATTAAACATAGAGGACCATATTAAACATTCCGTACACACACGATTCATATTCGAAATTGTGCCTATGTGTAACAGCGTCCTTCATATTTGAAAATCCATCTGGCTGCAAAGCAGCTGCATTGGGCTGTTTTAAAATGGCCAAATCTTATGGGAGTAGCATGTTGCACTCACTGGGCCTGATGTACAAAAAGCATTTTGAAACACTCTTTGTAAAACAGGTCCACTGTCTGCAAATAGACATGAGACACAATAGATGGAAATAGTGAACATGAGAATAACCTGAACTGTGATATTTAAAGTAGAATCATTGGGCAGTACAGCTATCTAAAATACTGAAAGAACAATACACATGCTTTGAAGCCCGTTGGGTTTTCCATCAACGTGTTATCTCAAAGCGACCAGGAATAAAAACCGCATACATTTTGGTAGAACTTTTTTTTAATCAATTTTAAACTTCAAACACTTTTTGTGTTAACTTGGATAACCGCTAAATTGAATGGCTGCTTATGGGAAACCGTGGTTGAGCATCCCAAGTTGCAGTGCATTAGAGAAGGCAGACAGAACACACAGCTTTGACTGTCTGGGTTAGCATGAGAACCAAGAGAGGCCTGATTCATGACATGAGAATATCTGCGCTTTATACATTGTGGGAGGAATAGAGCGAGGACATGGCATTTTACAAAGGCTCTAATAAATAATGTTTTCTATCCCTAACCGGATGGAGGGCCATAGATCTTACAATAGATGTGACCAAAGAACAGATGCTGCATACATTTACCTTGGGTTCGCTACTACATAGAAGGGCATTGAGGCTTTGAGTGATCCCTGAACGGTACGAATGTGTAGGCATTTTTGAAGCCAGGGGAATTGAACAGTGTTTTTTATTGTAACCATAACAGATTCTCCTTATATGAGATTTCGCAAAAGGAACAATGTAGGCAAGTTGATTTTATGGGCACCGTCCTAGGTGGAAGCACGTGGGTGATTGATGTACCACACCCTGTTTATTACATTTAGCTGCCTTTCATTTTCCACTGTGGATGCAAGGTTTGAATGAGTGAGTCGGATCTTCAGGTACTTCCTGAAGTGTTGGATGGAGGGGTCTAACACTGTGTGTGTGCTGTTAACTTGTTCAAGAGACAGGGTGCATAGTCGGAAAAGGCGTGTTACCTGGTTTCTTACCTCTTGCAGCTATTTGTGTTTTTTGCCCAGTGATGTTGTGTCTTCTGGTGGTGCTTTGGCCTCTTGAGATAATCCGTTTCTTGGATAAGTAGCGTGGTGATTTGGTTGTGACTGCATTACAGTTGATGCAAGAAGTCTTCAACATGAGGCATGGTTGAAGAGGTAGCTTGTGCAGTTTCACGAGGAAGAGGTTAATGTGGTCACACATTTCTGAATCCCGTGATGAGGCGTGCTGAAACATACTGGCTTGCTTTCATAGGGGCTAAGATAGTTGCCAGCACTCCTGCAGGTAGGATGTTGCCATCATCCCATTGGGAGATTGCCAGGGCTTGGACAACTTTTCTGATAGATAAGCAAACAAAATGAGTAAGCTTCTTATGTGCTTTATAAAAAATAACTTGAGTTTGTTGAACAACAGAGGACCAGCCTTATTATATTAGCGTTATTCCAGACTACACAATCAAGAACAGTACAACGAGGTCTTCAATGCAGTCATGTCATCTATCTGCCAGTCAACACATATGCATAACCCATGTTTAGAAAGAAGGACAGGCATTCTGACACATTCGATGTAGGGCAATACCGGGAATCCTTGTTGCTTGATAAGTTCTGACACAAACTTGCCAATATTGACATTTTTTATGAATCATCACATGACGTCTCCCTCATCCAATGGTGACAGTATGTTTCCCCTGAGAATGTACCTACTCACCACTTTTAGTAACCCAGTGACAAGATCCCAGCAAGGGTAGAATGCAGCACATATCAACACCAGAAATAGCACTCAGAGCCTATTTGCATACTGTAATAACGCTTCAGATGACTCGAGCATGAGGGGAGTGCCACTCAGATGTGGCTTGAATATGGGGATCTTCCCTGGAGAAAGGGAACCAACAGGCACCTCACACAACGTAGGTAGCCAAGGTGTCTGCAACACTTTGTGCTCTTGGACTACAACTAGCATCAGCTGCAGAGTGCATAGTCAACAGTGACAAATAATGATAGGTATAGTTCAAAACATCTGATTGCAGACCCCTGTGGTCGTGAGACAGCTCAATTGCTGTGACATCCGTGCTGGACAAGCCCCCTGCACCTGGTCCCTGCACCAGTGTGAGACTGTGACTGTATCTTACATGCCAAACCTGATTGTAAGCCCCTAGAAGCACCTGGACACCTGGCAGTAGAGGGGCTGGGAAAACGGAAAATACTAGTGAGTTCATTACTATCTCTGTATTTGCATGCAAATAAGCCATCATTCATCATCATCAATTAACTAATTGACCATTGTATAAACGTTGACTTTGACAGGAATACCACCATCTAAAAGACAAGTGAGCCATCAAACAAAAGACCCACTTGGTGTTTAGGCATTAAGCAATGATATATTGTATATTATCTATAGATTATTATTATATTAGTCTTGACTTCAGCCATGAACGAGAATTCGCAGTGGTAATAGTAAACACCTCCTACACCTGAATCATTGGCAATACAAAAGATAATGCATAACTTAACTGCATAACACGACACTAATGTGCATAACACGTGCAATATCACAAGCTTCTGACCTCACTGTCCAGCTCTTATCCAAGTGTTGGTTCGATGGATGGTGTGCAGAGCTTTGATGGTGTGGCTTTGGGATGCAGATCCGGTGATGACATGCTGGCTGCTGTGGTGCTGGTGGACCATGTTGCTATCCCAGCCACAGGCCCCTCTAGAGCAGTGGCAACAGCCATGCTGTTATCGTTTTGTCCCATCTGAAGTCTCAGCTCCAGGGGGCTATGGATTGCACGCAATTGGGCATCTCAGCCAACTCCTCCCTGACAGCTCTGTGCTCCACCCTGGTGGCCATGGCGTGCATCCTCTCCAAAACACACCATCTCTGGAAAGGCCCAAGAGGACCTTGACAAGAGTGCTAGAGATGGAAGTTAGTTGGGTGAACATTGTCCAATGATGCTTGCCCATCTTGTATTACCAAGAAAGGTTTGGGCTTATATGAGGCCTGCATGTATGTGCTGAACTAACTGCATGCTGCGTTCTGTCAACATTCTGTGCCTGGGGTTGGATTGTGGTTCTTATGAGAAATGGATGGGCTGTACTGTGGCAGGGACTGCCTTTCAGGCATCACTGTGGGTACAACTACAGCCTCAACCTGTGTGTGTGTGTGTGTGTGTGTGTGTGTGACAGTTCCCTATCCCCCTTGTGCTTCATCCTCATCGAACACAGTGCCAGCATGTCTGGCTCATCAGGCACAATTGTGTCTTCATGTTAACTGACATGTGTAGGGGAAACTGATAGTGGAATACTTGGGCATGCTCTAGTGTCGTTCTGTTGCAGTAATTTCCAAGTCAATAGAGGTGCATGGGAGTATGTGCACAAAGAACAGCTGTCTTCAGGGATATTGTTACTCTGTCAATTTCCCATGCACAAATACATTTTACCATATTTATATGTAGGGCTCCAATTCAGGGTTTGCCTTTTTTTATTTTTTTATTTGTTTATGGTTCAATTAGAAAAATGTAGAACATTTACAAAAAAAATGTAAAAGGTCAACAACATATTTACATTTACATTTGCATTTACTTTTGCATTTTATATTTAAAATCCCATTAACATTTACAAACGCATTCTACCCTTATAATATTGGAATTAAAACATTAGAACATAAAAGGAAGCGATGAGGGGAGAACTGAAACATAAAAGAAGAGAAATGAACACAAAATCAAAAACAGGTGGTTCAATTTCTCAAATAAGAGCCGACTATGTCAGCACATTAAAAAACCAACTTTGTTTGGCTTGTACAGTAAGAACTCGAACAAGCTAAGGATGCCTATTTCAATACAATCCTTAACCTCTAGAAGCAACCTTTAACATCATAAAACATTGCAGCTTAGGAATAAGAGATGTCACAGCTAAACAGTTAATATTCATTCATTGTTAAAACGAAGGAGCTCTTTTTCTATGTAATTGCACAGGCTAACTAATTCAAACATTAGGGGTGTATGCGGGCCTCGCATCATTCTGGCCCATAGAAACTGGAGACAGACCTCATAGTCAATGTTTACAAATTTAATCAATCGGTTAGTTCTCATCGACTTAAAGTGAGGGCAGTCAAGAATGAGATGTTTCATAGTTTTGATGGGCTTGTCACATGAAGGGAAATGCCATTTGCTTTCATTGGTTTTCTCTTTATCATTCCAATTCATGGTTCTTTCCCTTGTGTGATATAAATTAAGCCTGTACCATATATACGCGTTTCTGGTCTGATTAGATGGAATAAAACAACATGTTCAAATCTTGGGATACGTTGTTTGACAAATGCACCATATTCTTTATACATTTTGTAAAATGTTATGCGATCTATGGTGAGACACCAGTCCTGTTCAAAAAGCTGTTTTTTGGCATAACCTGGATGCTTATAGACATCCTCAACAGTAATACACAAGGCATTCAATAGGTGTTGCATTTTAAGATGATATTGGGAAAAAGAGCCAGATGTGGAATCCAACATGCTTTTCGTGTCTTCATATTAAGAATTCTTGGGAGGGAAATGGATTTTTGCATAATTAGATAGTTGTCTCCATTTCCAGTGTCCAGATAATGCCACAAGCCCAAGTTTGTGACGTATTACTGCATTCGGTACGGGCATCGGTAGATGCATTGCAGATTTTATTAGAGACCCCTGTAAAGAATCAAGAATTGAACTCAAATTGCATAAGCATATATCGAGAGAGTATAAGATGACATGAAATCAATCATGGGTGTTAATGAGAATTTACAATATTTTGCATAGATCCTTTTTAGTTGGGACAAAAGGGGTCATGACTTATTTTTAATTAACTCTGCCCATGCTTTGATTGAATTTTGGGCTGAAAGATTGTATCCAAGATAGATTGCACTTGTAATACACGAAATTTGGGTTTTCATATCTGCCATTGTTATCCCTTACTATTACATTTTGTGCCAAATTTCATAATGGCAGTTTTTGCCCGGTTTGGTGTCAGATTGTGTGCAACTGCAAATTCTTCAAAGAGTAGAAGCTTTGTTTGAAGCCCAGCCGGTTTAGAATCAAAAATAATGATGTCACCTGCAAACGCTACCCATTTCAGGTGCAACGTGCCAACTTTGACAGAGAACAGGTTCTTATGATCCCAATCCTTATCTAGGTCGGAAAGGTACAAGTTAAAGAATGTAGCCACAAGGTTGCAGCCTTGCTTGAGACCAATTGATGTTCTGATTGGCATGGTTGTTCTGCCATCGACTGAGATTTTTATTTTGTAGAAAGTGTTAGTGTGCAGCTTAATAAACCAGTAGAGTAATACAGTAGGAATTCCCATGTTCTTCATCTTATTCCACAGGAGATTGCGAGCAACATTGTCAAAGGCCGACGTCATGTCGATCATGGCAATATACACAGGGTAATACACAGGGTAGGAATTCTTTCCACATGTGCCTGCTATCGTGTGAGCCATAATGACCACATTAAGTGTAGTACTCATGCCCTTCCTAAAACCTGTTTGGTATTTCGAGTAAAGATTGTTCTTCCCAATACATTTTTCAAGTTCGTATAGAAGCAGAATTACAAACAGTTTGGCATCCGTGTCAATTAAAGAGATAGGCTGATAGTTCTGTGGTACAGTGGGGTCGCCCTTTTTGAATATTGGCACAATATTCACGGTTGACCATGATGGAGGAATGGTTCCCATGTTAAAGATGGCCTCAAATTTTGTTTTTAGAATTACTGCCCAAAACTCAGGATCAGCTTTCTAGAGGCACGGAGGAAGGCCGTAGGGCACTGCTGATTTGGAATAGGATATTTTTGAAATGGCCCATTTAACATCTTCAATAGACCATTCCAAGCGAGCGATCATACTATAGCACAGAAGTATATCGGGCTAAAATTTAAACTTTGTTGGTCGCTGAAATTTAGCTGTTATATAGGCATTCCATATATGCTCAGATATACAATTGGGCGTAGCCATTGCAACACTTTTATTGTCGCTTTTGATTGTGCGCCAAATTGTTCGTGTATCATGTGACGTTATTGCTCTTATTTAGTCACAGTTCTCTCTGTTGTATTTGAGAATGCGGGCGTGTCTGAGATTCTGCTTGTATACTCGCAGGATTTGTATCCACGTGTTCCAACAATGCACCACACCCAGACCACTTTTCTTGAGTTGTCTCAGTGCCTTATTTTTCCTCCTTTTCAGCAGCTTACAAGTAGAATCAAAGGGGTCGAAGGGGTCGAAGGGGTCCTTCTTAATGAACCTTTTCCTAAAAAGAATAAGTGCCTTGTTGATCAGTTCGGAGTACTGATTGCTTGATGGCAGTTCTGATTTGCTATTTTCATGCCCTAGCAGTTGCATTTGTTGTGAAACATGCCTGACAAATTGATGACACAGGCTCTGACTCCACATGATGGAAACTTGGGGGCGATCGATCTCTACCAAAGCCAGAGCTGGCTCAATCATGAGCAATTCGCACTCCAATTTCAAAGTACAGGATATCCGTGCATGGTCACTAGAATCTGACTGATTTGAAGTGGTGTGGTAAGTAGGGATAGGGTTCGAGTAGCATATATGAAATCAATCATCAATGTTTTTGTTCCCCGAGCCCATGTAATTTGTGGCTTCATATAGTTGTTCACTACCATATCCATGTCCCAGTCACTTAATAGTTCTCTAAATTTTGCTCCCCTAATACGTGATAAGTGGGAAGATTTTAATGTTCCAAGCTCAGTAGGATCTCTACAATCACAATTTAAATCCCCACCTATGATGATTTCTAGGGTTTGATGTTTGCTGGATATATTTTCTAGGTAAGCGTCAAGTTCGTCCAGCATTACATCAATCGTAGCACCTGCTGGATTCCAGTATAATGTCACTATTAAAATTGGGGGGTATTTGATGAATTAATATTTAGGAGTACACCAAGTAAGCTCGCCGATTCCCATATACACTTGCACTGACAGTTAATAGAATTATTGACTGCAATTGCAAGGCCACCAGACGGTCGACCTTGTTGAGATCTTTTTGCAGGCAAGCAGTACATGGAAAATCCCGGTATTGTAAAAGAGTCCATTTTCATTGTTTCCTGTAATAATATGATCATGGGTTGATTATCAAGGGGAAGTGACAAGTACCATCCCATGAAATTAGCATAACCACATGAGTTCCAAGAAAGGACATTTAGTTCAGTACTTTCGGGATGCTATGAGGCAGAAGGCGATGTTTTGGAACCCAAGATTGCAGTAAGCATTGGTTCGAGCCATGGAATACCTTTTGTGGTAGCTACATGATTCAGTATCACATGTAAGTCGCAATCAACACTAGTTTCAAGTTTTTGGGCAGACTCTCCTGTTGCCGATATCTCAACAACAGAAGGGTTAAGGTATGCCAAAAAGTCATCGACACTTGATTCAAATTCGAAGGTAGATAAGTTGAATCCCTCATTTTTTAATTCAGCCCGGTTAAACCAGAGAAACTTCAAGATGGTCTTGGAGCTCAAATAGCAAATGGCCCTAAAGTTGTTGGTTCGAGCCATGGATACTCTCAAAATATCCTCTGATTTAACCAATCTCAATTGGAGAATTTGTGAGAATAAGGCCAAAATGAAGGATTGGTTAATTTGCTTGTCAGCTTTTTTTTATCCACCATAGATGGCTGCTCAGAGGTTTTCTCTTCGATTCGGGGGAGAAGCGCAGCATCCACCCTAGCCGTCTGCGGTGGGTGGGGTAGTATCGCCTTGGTTAGTGTTTCAGCATTCAAAGAACCATCATATAGAGCTTTCCTCAATATTTCGAGTGTTTCATGATGGGAGTTCGCTGGATCCTTATTATTGTTATTTTCAGGAAGAGACCTACAAAGTGCGGGACCATGTATGGAAATACGATTAAGGGCAGTTGTGGCTTTCGCCACCTCAATGTCAGATGTAAGGTTGGTCCTGGGGTGGACATTGGATACCAGGACAGGCTCATTGGCTAGTTTAGTTACCGTGCCCTTACTGTTTGTCATACTTAAGGTATTGGCACTGCTCGGGTCAGGGTCATTGTCTAATTCTAGAAGTGTTGATGCTGCTAAGGTTGTTTTTATTTAAACTTAAATCTAAGCAACAAGGTACCGCAGTGCATGCAGCACTATATGATTTTCTCAGAGGGACAATGAGGTTGTTGTTAATTGAAGGACCTTCGAGTGTGACATTTCTTCTGGTCGTGCAACTTCTGCCAGAAATCGGAAAGTAGTTGTTCAGATTTTTTTTAACATTTGGAATGGGGACAGATTCAAGCGTATCACTGAATGTTCCGGAAGCACTTGTTTCAAGGGTGTCCAAAGGAGTTTTGAGTAGTTTCATGTTAGAAGCAGACTTACAATTAGAAGTCTTCACAGGCTCCATTAGTTTTTTAGGAATGGATTCAGTCATTTTAATTTTAGGTAAGACTTTTGATCTCAATCTTGGAGTCTGTATCAGCGCCTCTTGACTTTCTTTCGATAATTGCTGTAAGTCAATGCTTTCCTCATCAGAGATTACTATCACAGTTTCCTGTTCTGCGGTCTGAGGGCCCTCGGATGATGAAAGCACAGGATTATTGACCTCATTGTTACTGTTCTTTTTTAGACAGAGCTTCCTTTCTCCTTTTTGCATATCTTTTCACTGCTCTCAAGTGAGTCTTTTTGGCTCGGCGTGACAGAAAGGAAAATCTCTCGTCAGATTGTGAACATTCTTGTTCCTTCTGATGCTGATCATTGAGTACTTTCACTAAGGTCGAGGGGCTATCAGGAGAATCGACTGGTTGGACTAACTTGGCTAGTTGAGAGGCAATTGTTGAGTTCATTGTCTCTACTGATGCTTTGAGCTCTTTTATTTAGTTATTACAATTGCATGACGAGGTGATAAGGGGAATGATTGAAGGCTGAGTAAGTGGAGCCCATGCCTCATTACAATTTCGGGTGCCTTTTTCAAATCGTACTGGAACAGTGGGGGGATTTAATAGGGGTTGACCATTAATAGATCTTATAGTGTCAGCAGCAATTATAAATCCTTCTATCTTATCCATTTGAGAACATAAATGGTGTAGGGTAGCTTTTACATCCTTCAATTCTAGGTGGGTCAAGTCATGTCCCTTATCCAGTAGGTCCAATATTTTAATAATCACTGGATAGGTGCATGGAGATCGCAGATCTTTATCGTCAGTGAGGCGGGAACCCCCTGATAGTGCAGCTTGAGAGGGCTTGATAAATAAATCAGCCGAGTCAGAAGAGTATGATAGGCGCAGTGGCGGCAATTCCTGATTAATATCTTGATGAAGGTCCCTCTGGGGCTCATTTATAAAGCTTTGATTGCTTAGTGGTTGATGGTCTACCAAATGGTTCATTTTTGAAGAGCCAACGGCAAGCGGTGTTAGCATGCCAATTGCACCTGATAATCAAGGGCAGCCATGTTTCTCATGGTGAAGTCGTACTGATCATTGGGTGATAGATTGGCCAGTGGAGATTCAGAGCAACTTCCGAATACTTTGGCAGGTTGCTGTCCTGCTGAGCTATTCACGTTCCTATGGAAAGGAGAGTGCAAGGAAATGGGGGTAGATGGGTAACTCATTTCAGTGGCGTGAATAAAGGCTATATGCGAGGCAAAGCTTGTGCTACCCTTAATCTCCCCAGAAGCACCTGAGATAATTGCATCTAAAGCAGCAGGTTCGATGTAGGAGATGCAGCCATGGCAAACAAGCGAGTCAATGCAAGTAGATTTAAGGGTGGTTGCACCCAAATCATTGCACCGCCCACTCTTGAGACCATTTGCCATGTTCACAAATGCAGTAGGTTTTACAAGAAGTAGACCGAAGGGGAAAAAAAGGGAAAAGAGTAGGGTTCAGCTGATTAGATAACAATAGATTGATCTGGGTGAATACACGTGTACAGACGAACAAGTTCAAGACAAGTTCACAGGGCAGGGAAAAGGAGAAAGGAACAACTCACCCTGCTACACCGGACGCGAGCACCTATTCAGTTTCCCCCATTCGGAACATGAGTAAGATTTTAAAATGTGGCTGACACAACACCGAAACAGCAAACATCAAACAGCGTGTACTTCGATGCGTGCGCAGGTCGGGTAATGTAGGCTTCTGGGTAGGGGGGGCGGAGCCACCATGCAGGCCCAATAGATGGGAGTTGATGGCAGGTAGAGAGAGGTAGAGACAGGTTTAACAGTCTCACGGCGTCCTGGTGCAGCGTTCTCTCACAGCAAACAGCGCTACTTAGAGCGCTTACTTCAGGGTTTGCCTTTGTCATTTGGGAACTGATACACATGTGCAGTTAAACGATTTTCCACTTATGTGTGTCACCATGTGTGTCTGGGAAATGAAATGGACATGCTCTGTGAGATCTGGTGAGGGTGTATGCGGAGGTATGGTTGGGTCCTCTTGTGCATCCTATCAAAGGACTCAGCAATGTGAACCGCATCAACTCGACCCTCATCAAAGTCCTCTGGCTCCCTCTGCAACCCATATCATTTTCAAACCCTGCTACATCATCTACAAGACTGTCAACCGGAAGTCCCTAAGCGGCCTCAAATAGATATTCAGAACCTCTGGAGGACTACGATCGACCAGAAGTAAGGACATATGCAAACATGAACTCTGCCGATGCTGAAACAAAAAAACTAAAAGACAGGCCTTCTCTGTCTATGCCCCAAGACTCTGGAACCTCCTCTTCAGCAACATCAGACTCACGCTATCAATGCTATAGTTCAGGAAGGAGCTCAAGACCATCATCTTCAAGGAATGGCTGTTAGGGTCTGAGTTAAAAACAATGAAATGCACACTTATCGCTAGACTTGAATGGCGCCAAGACATTGGGTGATAGGGAACCAGCATAGTGGTGCTTGTTCGGGACTCTGGATAGAGGCAGAGTGCCAGATACAAGGACCTAGCAGTTGGACAAAGAGGGAAAAGGCCAATCCAGAAAAAACCTCTCTGAATCTTAGGTTAAATAGGCAATTAGTCCCAGATGAAGGATGGTCGATGAATTTACATCATATTCCAGGCACTGGTTAAACAAAAAGAAAAATAATCAGCAGGTTCTGAATGAAGGAGGTATATTATCAGTATGGAAAACGCCAAGCCATGACAAAACACTAGCACAGGAACACAGAAGGCAGGAGGAAACAAACAGAATAGTCAGGAAAATGTGAAGGAGGAAGGAGCGGAGGAAAGAAACAACTGGAAACAATTCACACGCATCAGTACTCACAGAGTTGAGACGTGTTTGTTTGCCGGCTCATTCTCTGATAATGCGTAATGTTGAAGGGTGCCATCTGGTATGTGGACTAGACCACTAACGCGGAGCCAATCTGTATGGGGAGGAACAATACGCTGGGAAAAGCACCAGCGTCCCCTTAGCGACCATGATGGCATTCTGACAATGGCTCCTCACTAATACTTCGGTCTGCACACCCACCACGCCCCATTCTTCCTGATTTGAACTCCATGGTTTCTTCCCTTGGTTTCTTGTAGATCTCTTGCTGACAAATTGCCCACATTCACCATCCCCTGTTGTTAGCTCCCTTCTCCCTCTGCTCCCCCTCAACGTGTTCTTTGCCCTATGATTGTAAAGTGCTCTGTTGCTTCTTGAAGTTAGGTCGATGCTCAGTAAATACCATAATAATAATAATGATAATAATAATAATAATAATAATAATAATAATAATAATAATAATAATAATAATAATAATAATAAGAAAAAAAGTTTGACCTACTTTACTATATACCAGGCCTTTGCTCTTTGTCTCTTACAAGTACATTCATTGGCACACTGAAATGTCCTTATGATGTTGGGGTTACTTACCTGGCACTGGTCCGGCTGTTTCAGGTTCCCCTACCCCATCTATGGCAATTGTATGCAGCATGCAATCATGCACCTCTAATACTGGGTTCATGTTGGCATTCATGGGGGGTCCATTCCCTGTGCCGCTTGCATGGGCACATAGATTAGCAATGTGATCATTTTACCACGTATTGATGTAGCCCACCACTTCTCAATCGCCTTAGTGTTTCCATTTGCAGCACCATGGGCATGAACAACGGTGGGCAATTCTATTCACAGTGAACTCTTCAAGGGGAGACTGGGCCTCTGGCCATACAGGTTGTGCAGAGTGTCTTTATGGTCAACCATGTAATTAATTATGACATCCATGTCCTCCTCCTCCATGGAATGTTTTGCTATGCATCAGTTAGCTGGATCCTGCCCGTCCTTGTGTGTGTTGGGTAACATTCTGGTGCAGTGGATGCTGGTGGAGCGGGTACATGCAGTTCCCCAAAAGTGTGCATAGTGACTTCCTGAATTCCTCGTATTCTCTGTTGTTAGTGTGCATATTGCATATGTGCGCTTCATTTCCACTATGAATTGCACATTGCATAATTGAGTCTCCTTTATTTGAAAACCCATGCAACACAATGAGATGTGTGATTACCCAAAGTTCATCTTTGCACTGGTGTGCACCAAATTAACTTGAGCATGTGTTTGGGAACCTGGCAGAGTGCGTCTAGTTGTTTGTCATATCGTATTTGTTAAGCCCACCACCAAATTCCCCTGCAACAAGCCCTGCTAACTCTGTACACACGTTCCACTCTGTGACTTAAAACATCCACTAATATAGATGGCTGCTTTTTCAAACTGCACCCATGTTCAATGGTGCTCAGATCATTTTATCAATATTACTTCTTTTCAGACCAGTGTATGATTGGATCACCAGGCAGGCATGCAATGATATATTGTTGTAAAGAGCTGATCATTTTTTGTACAGTGGCAATTAGGACTACTTTTCAAGTAAATATGAATTATTGAAGTCATACATTGCAGGGTTTCTCTAAATGTCCAAATGTAGCACCTCTTTAGAAATGTTTTTGCAGAAACTCTTTTTATTAGCCCCTGCCAGAAGCCAACGCTGGCAGCCGGAGTACACTGGCAGTCCTGGAAAGCTGTTGTGCACTCCCTACCGATCTTTGGCTAATAGTAGATATATCGTCCATGCCTTACTCTGAAGTATGCTTTGCTAAAATATGTCATGTGTCATCACTTGTTTATTAACATAGATGCAGTCATAAATTCCACCCCAATCCTGCATATAACACAATATAAATCTTCCAATCATATGAGGGTTCTTCGTCATGGCATGTGCATTATGATGACAATTTTGTCTTTTAAGAAACATTATTGCCTTCATTGCAAAATATGATGGTTTTAAAATTAGAAGGGAAACACGTTTTTTCAACAAAATTAAACTATCAGGCAAGAATTGTACTAGAAGTGTTCAATAGTGATCAAGGTGTTTCACTAGGAGTTGTAGCAGACTCACAGGAGGGCACGTGCATGGCCCAGTGTAGCATAGAGTGGGCGTCTGACTTTGCCAGGCACAGAGGGCTGCACTTGTGAATTGCAGTGCAAACTTATTCACGTGGACAGCAATGCATGGGAGGGCAGAGATGTAGGCAACAGACTGTGAATGACCAGAAAGATGGGGGTGTGCTGAGAAGGACACAGTGCGAGCCTGCAGGAAGCATAAAAAACAAGCACCCTGCGTACTCATGGAATTTACTGTGCAAAGTAACAATAATAGCAAGTCACGACCAGAATACTCCCGACACGCCCACACGCAAAGCATAAACAGCCAGAACAGCTACATTTGCGTTCACCCCGGGCACGAATATACACACCCTTCAAACAGTGCGTGGGGTCCCCGCAAGCTGGCCTGCTTCTTGGGGTGCCCAGTAACTTTTGCTGGCACCATGACAACATGTTTATGAAAAATCATAACTCGCTCTTAACTCGGAAAACATTTTCCTGCACCCCACTTCACTGCTTACGTGAACCAATAAATTAGATCAGAACCCTTGGTTGCGTATGCTCACCCCTAAATCTGACATGCAAACCCACCTCTGCGCTGCGAATCCTATGTGCAAGTGTACTTACAACTGTCTTCGAGAGTCGTAGTGATCTAAGCATTTGTGTGCCCATTTCTCTGCCGAGAGGCTGTACGGGTGGTACCATGAATACATGTCGTTTGGTGCAAATGTGGGCATGTGGGGGACTGCCTGCAGTCAGTCCCTCTTAATGCCCACTTTTTCGAAAGTTCTTTCCCATTTTCTGTGTTCCGCCCCTTTCCCAGCTCTCTGCGCAAGCCACACCCATGCTCTGCGTGTTGTCTCGTGCAAGGTGATCGACAGCTCGCAGAGACGTTTCGGCCCTGTGCAAACTCCACGCAAGTCCCAAGAGAGTCCTGCGCAGTCGGTTCCATGAATCGACAAATGCGGATTTGCACGTAGTATGACGTGCACGCCCCTATTTCCCATCAAATATTTCCATGAATCTGCCCAGAGTTTTAGCATGCATGGGAAGATGACTGATTTCAGAATAAGTTCTTCTAGGCCATCATTTACATTCAACTGCATTATTGTAAATAAGTGTTGCATTGCATTGTAAATAAGGTAAAACCCCTTTAGCCTAGAGTTACATTTGTAAATAGAAAGCCAACAAAAAATAACTTCAGTCTTCTTTATGTAAGCAACGCCAAATCAATGTGTATATTGCCTTGCAAACTTACGTTGCTACTAAAATTAATTTGCATTTTCAGTGCTCCTGCTAATATGCTGTCCAGGTGAAATGGTTGAGCGTTTGGCAGGCGAGTATGAATGCCAGAATCTGCTAAGAAACACTTACGAACTAACATTTTGATGGCATGAAAACATCTATGCACCCTAAAGCCATGTACTCATCTAGCAATGGAAGGTTTAATAAGTTGTGCCACTCATACATTAAAGGATAACACAGCAAAGCGCAGAACGAAAATCATCATGCTACAAGCGTGTCTCACATATGGCATTGTGACGTTAACACACCACACATTCAAGTGGAACCTGAAGTTTGAATTTACATATGCACACTATCAGTGGCGGCATTATTGTACATTGAAGAATAAGGGCTATACCTGAGACAGTTTACTTGTTTGCACAGGACATATGAGAACCCAGCAAGGGGGAGAATGTTTGCTAGAAACCACATGGAGACTGAAAAGAGATGCCTGGGCACATTAGGATTGTGTGATTTTCCACTAGTATGCATGTAGAAAATGGGATTCTTATCGACCAGATGTAATTAGGCAATCACTTTTATGGGATGTAGACCCAGAGGATACTAAACTGATAACTATAACAATAGAATGTCAATTTCACTATGCTGTTAAGAATTAATTTCTGATACAATTAATTGTACCCCTCCCAGGAAGTCTTTCAAGGGTGGCAACCTTCTCCACATTGCCACTCTCAAACTCTTGCTCGTCTGTCAAACACACCTATGACATCTGCTGTCTACTGGAAAAACTCAACCTTGATGTTCTTGGTCTGATCAAGCCATGGTTCAAAGCCAGTTCTGTCACAAGTTTTGACACTCTCCTCCCTGATGTCTACAAGATCTTTTCTGTGCCCAGATCCAACCGTTCTGGTGGGGGAGTAGCTTGATCTTCCCGTAGTGGAATCCGTCCTCTTTCATTCTTATGCATGCCTACTCCCCCTTTGAATGCCTTGTCTGCAGGCTTTCTCTCTCTCCTTGCCGCATTCTCACTGTGGCTACTATCTACTGGCCACCTGGTCAGACAATCTCCTTCCTCTCCGAGTGGGCTGAGCTCTCCTGCTTCCTCCTGGCCTTGACCACTCAACTCCTCCTCCTTGGAGACCTCAACATCCACCTGGATGTTTCCTGTCCCTCCCCTGGGCTCTTTTGCAACCTCTTTGACTCTCTCTATCTGTTTATTGTTCCCTCTGGCCCGACTCACTCTGAAGGGCACACTTTGGAGGTTCTGATCTCCTCAGATCTCTCCCTCTCTAATCCTCTGACTATTCCTCTCTCCTGGGGTAACCACTTTCTCCTCTCCTCTCATCTCTCTTCTCTACCCCTCAGGCCAAGCCTACTCCCGCACTGCCACCCACCTTCTTGGTCATGCGACCCATGAAGCGTGTGTCAGTTGAGGCTTTTGCCGCCACTTTCCCTCCATCTCCTGCACCTCTGGCTGACTCACATCCTGACACAGCCCTTTCCAAGCTCCACTCCTCTATCTCTGATACTCTTGATGTAATTGCCCCTGTCATGAGGATCCGCTTGAAGCCCAAAGCCAAGTGCAACACCTGGTAAGACTCAGACCTCATCACGCTTAAACACATGTGTAGGGTGGCTGAGAGGAAATGGCTGGCATCTTGTGCATACTCTGACAAACTGGCCGGTCATATGCTCCAAAGTCAATACTGACACTCTTTCCTCAACAAGAAGAGAGCTCACACCCAAGCCAGCGTCTCTGCAGCATCTAACAACTCGGCCAAACTCTTTAAAATCTGCAAGGAGCTTGCCAATCCTGCTGCAGTCTCTACCCCTCCTGTTCCCTACCATGCCCCCTGCGTGGCTCTGATCTCTCATGTCATCTCTAAAACCCAGGGCATCCTGTCCACCCTCTCCTCCTCTCCTCCTTCTCCCTCTACCTTCTCCTCTACCTCTGGCCTCCCTGCGGCCACCTCTCCTCCTCCCATCTCTGCCTTTACTCTATTCACCACATACAAGGTTTCTAGACAAGTCTGATGTATGAAAGTCTCATCAAAACAGGTTCTTCCCTGTTCTTCCAAAACCATCAAGGACCACATTGACACCCTCGCTCCAGCCGTGGCCGACTTCTGCAATTACTCTTTCACCACTGGAACATTAGCTTCCAATCTGAGGCACTCTCTTGTGCACCCCCGACTCAAGAAACCCTCAGCCGACCCTTACTGTCTGGCTATCGCCTGATCTCCATAACTTCTTTCCTGGGCAAACTCTTGGAAAAGCTGGTCATCTCCCAGATTCATTTTGACACTACATCTGTTGTTTGTCTCCCTGACCATCAGTCTGGCTTCAGAGCAGCCTGAAGCACGGAAACTGCTCTCCTGAACATCCGTGAAGGCCTGCCCTCTAACCTTGATGCTAATCAACCCTCTGTCCTCATCTTAGTCGATCTCTCTTCTGCCTTTGACACCGTCAACCATGCCATCCTGCTCAACCAGCTCCGTGATAACCTGGGTATAACTGATAAAGCCCTGGCCTGTCTGACCTCCTTCCTCTCGACTGACACTTCCAGGTACAACTTGGGTCCTTTCTCTTCTCAATCTCACTCTCTACCTATGGTGTTCTCCAGGGGTCAAAACCTTTTCCCTGGTTGTTCAACCAATACCTGGAATCTCTGGGCCACCGCATTGCTGCGCTCTGCTCCAACTTTCAGTGCTATGCGGATGACACTCAGCTCGCTTTCAGTCTCCCCTCTGCCACCTCTTCTCCCTCTCTAATCCTGGATTGCCTGTCTGCAATCCAGGAGTGGTGTGCCACCAATGATCTCTGCCTTATTGCCAGTAAGACAGAGATCCTTCTCATCGGCACACCGGCACCTTCCTTTCCTATCACTCTCTGGCTGAGGCTGAGAACCGCTGGGTCATCTTCAACTCAACACTCTCCTTCTCTCCTCACATCTCTTATGTCTCTAAGAAGTGAAATTACCAGTTGCACCTCCTCAGAGGTATTCTTTCTTTCCTCACCTTCCCCCAGAAGCTCACTATCTTCAGAACTCTGGTCCTCTCAAGGTTGGACTACAGCAACAGTCTCTTTTTAAATCTACCTGCTTCAACTCTCCGTCCTTTACAACTCATCCAGAACAGGACTGCATTACTTGTCCTTAGCCTCAAACCCAGGGATAGTATCTATCCAGCCCTGAAATATCTCAATTGGCTCCCAGTGGCTGCAAGGATACATTTTAAGACCCTCTGCATTGTCCACAAGATTTTCTGGGGCCTGGGACCGAAATACATGCAACTCTCTCTCCGGAAATATCTTTCTACTGAAGCTCTTCGTTCCTCTACCTCTAACTCCTTTAGGGTCAGTCACCGCTCCAAGCATCGAGTTGTGTGCAGATCTCTTTCTTTGGCTGGAGCCTCCCTCCAGAATAACCTCCCTGCCTCTCTCAAACTTGAGCAAAACCATCTCCGGTTCCGGAAGCAAATCAAGATCTTCCTCTTTGCTTCTGCCTTCTCTCTTCCTCTGCCCTGTTGATCTCCCATCTGTTATTGCACTGGTCACCTGGTTACCCTCTGATTTCGGGCCCAGATCCCTACCCATCCAGTTTCACACCTCCACTGCCTCCTGGCAACCCCTGCACCTGAGGTGTGTATTTGCAACCCTACAGTACCTTTAACTACACTTATTAGACACCTGTTGTCTGCACTTTTACCCTTGCACTTGCCACCGGTTTGCCTCACTGTTTGCTTTTGATCCCATGTCTGGCACTTGCCCACTCTCCCCTACCCTAGCACTTTTCCCCTCCCCTCTGCACTTGCACAATCTCAATGTCACTAGTCCTAGTAAGATTGTTGTCTTTGTCCTCCCTCTGTTTCCTCTCCCTTGCCTTGTGGAGCCTTGAAACACTTGTGTATAGGCGCGTTATGAATGCCATATCATGTCATATCATGCGTTAGGGAAACATTGCCTCAGCTGCATCGAAATAGGGGTAACACATCACTGTGACGTTAATTGGTTGCGAAATTCGTGTGTCACATTTTGGAAGGTACTTGGTTGTGGTAGGGAACCTTTTCCATTTGTATTAAGAACAACACATAAAACAGAATTGTTTAAGTATGCAAGGAATGCTTCACAGTTGCTTGGACGTTATCGAGTAACCTTCAGCTCTGCATTGCTTAGAACCGTACTTTTCGATTTCTTTATAGCATTTTGAGGCTGAAAAATACTTATTGCTACATTTTTTGTTGTGCTCATGTTCTCTGCCACTCGGTGGTTTTAATGATGTGCTTCGAATAAAAGGAATTGCCTGAAACTACTGCACAGCTTCCAATGTTTCATTTTTTGGAGCTAATATAGCAGACAACGATGAATGCTGGTGGAATCATCAACAGAAAGAAAAATGAAAAAGTGCCTTGGGGTGTTCTCAAGGTATACTATAAGACATGCTTCTTCAAGTCAGCAACGAAGAAAATGCAAAGCCTTTTTTTTAAAATGTCATTCTTTCCCAGCATTAATCTGAGTACTAACATATTATGAAAAAGGTATTAAAAATCGGCCATAACACGCCATAGTTTACAGTAGATGGTAGGTATTTTTTTATTTATTTATTTGACTTGTATTCAAGCAAAACCTGTAATTTTATCAAAAGGTGCATTCAGTTCTCTGTTTCAGACAATTCAAGAGTTTCGTCTCAGGTTTCTCCGGAAAAAGGGTTCCCACAGATCAAACTGGTTGTCCGCAGTGTAACAGAGAGGCCCAGAAGACACCTGTCTGTTTGGGCTACATAACTCACTCTGTTGAAGTAGCATCCGTGTGTGAGGCCTCATTGATCTGTTTGAAAGCCAATTTGATTAGGTTAGCCATAGCTACCGTCCACCTTGTGGTTTCTCCAGAAATCAGTCTATTCCACAAGTTTTCTTCATGGATCATCCATGGGTTTGTGATCAGCGGCAAAAGGTAAGTAGTTCTGTTTTTTTCAGTGATGGGACAATTGAGAACCAAATGTCTGAGGGTTTCCACCCTCTCCGTATTTTTGCAAAGTCGACGCTTTTGACAAATCTACAAAATCCAGATAGATCTTCAGTGCCCCTTCTTTTACTTTTGCTTTAAAGATGTTAATTATCAGGATGTTAATTGCTGTGGTGCTATTTTTTTGAAAGCCAGTTTGTAGGATGTCTTTGCACTTGCCTGTTTTTTCCCATGTTTTCAGGTGGTCCAGAATGAGAGACGAAAAAATCTTACCTATAATGTCCAACAATGTGATTGGCCTGTAATTTACAGGGTCTTCCCGACTGCCCTTCTTGTAAATAGGGACAATGACAGCTTTCTGCCAAGTCTCTGGGATTAGATGAGTTATTTCGCATTCCTGAAAGATCATTCCAATCAATTCTGACCATTCTTTCGGGAATTGCTTAAGAATGATGCTAGTTAAGCCGTCCGGTCCTGGGGCTCTAGATGTTTTCAGATTTCTGATTTTTACTTCAATATCTTCAGGGTTCGATATTGTCACCCAAACCGGGTTGGTGCTTGTTTCGGATGCCCCTACAGATTTCTTAGGTTCTTCATACTCCCTCGAAAAGTACTCGATCCATTTCGCTTCTGAGACTGCGTTTGTTGGAGCTAAGTTTGATGCGAGATTACTGTTTTTAATTAGTGACCAAAAGTCACTAGATTTGTTGGTTACCAATCTTCTCATCATTTCTTCCGCATACAGTTGGTATTGCCATGCTCTTCTTCGCTTCCGCCAACCAACATATCTTTTCACTTCACATTGCCATGCCGACCAGTCTTGTTCCATATTGGATTTCTTTGCCCTTCTTTTTAGTTGTCGCCCTAGTTTCCTTTGTTCTACCAGCTCTTTGTAATATGCATGGATGGGGTGCGTTTGAACAGTCCGTCTGCCTCCTGTTGTTTTCTGGTAGGGCAAAAGAAGCGGGAGGTAGTTTGGTCTCTCGTTAGCCTTACTTAGGTGATTAGCAGTTGTTTTTTCCTCCCAAGATGATTAAATTTTCAGGAGGTTTGCTTCAGTTAGGCGTAACCGAGTTTGTTCGGCATTTGTTTCAACGGTGGCCATGTAGACTGCTTTTCTTGTTCTCCATCCTTGCCACGTACATGTGAGTAAGTTGTGGACGCTGTTATCCATTTTTAACACTTTGAAACTCACTATGTTTGCTGCAAGGGCGGATGAGATGAAAATATAGTCTAAGGTCGCTTTCAAGGCCCCCGTTCCCAGGTTGGGATATTCAGTTGGTTAGGGAAAAGGGAAGCTATATTTTACAGATTTTTTGAACTGGTGACTTTCATCCATGCTCTTCCGCGTTCCAGATTAGAATCCGTCCACGATCCCTGGTTTTCTTTATTACAATTGGCATTAAAGTCTCTGCATACCGTGATCTCAATTTCATCAAACACTTCATAGAGATGATCAATGGTTGCACTCATTGTTGAACAAAAAGCTTTGGAGGTCATTTGTTGAGGGTTCCAATAGCAATTTATAATTGCCAAACAGTTCCGTCGAGCACCCATGCTCTTCTGGATTGGTGGGTACCATGTTGTCAGGATCACCAACATTTTCTATGATTCCTTCCATTTCTTCGGAGCTTTGAGTCCCAAGCCATTTTTAATGGCTGTTAACAGTCCCGACGATGGTCTTCCTAAGGTTCCCCTGGTTGCTGCTGAGATTTCCAAACAGAATCCTTCCAACGTGGGTTTCTCCAACAGCCACGTCTCTTGAAGACATAGTATGTCAAAAGCACCTAGGTTCACGTCTCCCAGCGTTTTTAAATGGTTATGACCTCTGGTGTTCCAGGATCCTACAACATAATGGTCCTTGTCGGGCCGTTCCTCGGTAGTCGATGCCGTTCCAACATTCTCGAGGCCCAGCCCTGTTCGCTGCTATTTAGTACTTTTCTTCAACCAGGTGGAGGTGAACCAGTCCCACGGGCCTCTCAAAAGTCTGACGTCTGCTGTCTTTGCTGAAGTCTTCAAGTCGGAAGCTTTTGAGATGGAAATGCTCCCTGATTGTAGCTTGTCATCATCTTTTCCTCTTGATCTTTTCAATCTAATTTCATGGGGACGGTAGTTGTAATCCGAGTCACGTCTTAGATGTAATTTTTTGCTTGCGTGGGTCCTGGCCTCAACCCGGTCACGTATTCCGTCTCTTCGGCAGTGCTGGATCACTTCTCGAGCCGCTTCTTCATCCCTCTGCCTGTTCCTTTGGTTATACAAATACAGTTCTTCTGTTTTTGAGTGGTAATGTGATTCGTGGTTTCTAGATTTTGTTGTTTTTGACTCTTGCTCCTATCGGTGTGGCTTTTTTATTTCAGTCAGGCAAAATCCCATCGATGCCAATTCCTCAAAAGCTGATTTATCCATGTGGGTAATCCCCGCTGCTTTTACGTGTAGATACGCTTTGGCTATTTTTTCCTTGTGGTATGGTTCAACCAACTCGAGATCCTCCGTCTTTACACACCTAAGCGCTTTAGATTTTTTCATAATCTGAAGGATGGTCGGCCGGTTTAGAATTATATGTTCTTTTTTGAGGTCCTTTTGCTCGAGCTTAAAGAGGCGGGTCCGGCCATTTCTATTCATTTCAATTTCCTCTTTCCACTTGAGGGGGACTGGACACCCGGGCTACTTCTGCCTCTTGGGCTCGCTCTTGGGAATGATGGTTTGTTTTCTTTCTGAGGTTCCCAGTTTGTCCCACCGACATCCCCTTTTTTTGAGGGATTCACCCTTCGTTTCACAGTTTCCAATTTGTCACTATCCTCCTTGAGAGCCTTGTTTCTCCTGTGTTGTTTTTTGCTTCCGTGATTGTTTTGGCGGTGGTACCGGACATTGGGTCATATTCACTACTGTCCGGTTGGTTTGTTTCCAAGTGTTGTGATAAATTCATAAGTGGCAAATCTGTCAGGAAATCTTCCACCGTTCTTGGAGATCTTTGGGCAATACTCTTTGGGGGAATGTGGTCGTCAAGAATTTGGACCTCATCCATCTCCCCCTTTGATTTCTTTAGAGTTAACACTGGTTGCCCTGTTGTTATTGTGGTGTCCAATGATAGTGTGCGAGGTGCAGTCGCTGCTGAATCTTTTTTATTATTTTGAGACGGTTTTGCCTGACTCTTCTCCACAGTGCCCTCCAGGGCTTTGGTCACACTAGTCTGCTTTTGTGATTGCCCTTCAAGGGCCTTAACCACTTTCGCGGCATGTGGTGGTAAAGTGTTTCTAGTTTGTTGCTCCATACATTCGTTTTTTCTTTCAAGGACCTCGATTTTGCTTTCCCAGTTTTTTTGCTGAATACTTTTCTGATCTTCTACAGCCGTTATATAACTTTCTACATGAGACATTTTTGCGATCATTTTTGAGAGGATTGCTGTATTGTCCTGGATCTCTTCTTTTATTGCTTCATACAATTTATAGAAGGGCCCTAAAACAATAGACATTGCTGACATGATTGCTATCATGTCTGGCTTCTTGTTAGAGGAGTCTTTATGGATGGCAGTTGCTATGTCACTTAGCCGGCGATTTTTTGGGGAGGATTGAATTTTCTCAGCTCTTTTAGGGGTATCCGAGATTAATGAGGCCTGGCAATCCATTGAGGAGCTTAGGTCCTGTTCCATTTGTGGTCTCCCTACCGAAACTCTTCGGGGTGTGAGTTGGAATTCCCCTTTTCTTACGGATGGTAGAGGCATAGTTTGCGTCCCCGTGATCAAGTGAGGCTTCGTCCATGCGAGTCGCTGTTCTTTGTCGTCTCTTGCTTCGGGCGACCTTTCAATTTCCTCCAACGGCTGACTTGGAGTAAGCTGGTCCCTACAAGCCTCTGTCCCACCATCGTTTTTGGTTTCTGGAATTTTTTGCACCCTGCTGTTGGGCGCCGCACTGTCATCATCTGGTGCTGAAAGGATCAGGGTACAGGAGTGTTCTGTTTGTCGGCTCAGGGGTTGGTCGTCGCCCCTATCCTTAGTCTGGGTTCCATTTTCACTCGCATCAGTTTTTTTTGCAATTCCTAGATCATCGGACTCTTTCTCTGCTAGTATGGTTTTTAGGGTTGGGGTTTCGTCCGTTTTCCTTAATTTCAACCCTGGCAGAATTTCTTGTGCAACTTTGAGCATATCTGCATCTGACACCTCAGAGTCCACTGTTAATTTCCGTTTGTATTGTTGGGTAAAAAAAGCTTTTAAGGGACAGGATAGTGAAGGCAAAGGTTAACTGGATGGCCGTGGGTCTTTTTCTTTTCATCACCTTTACTTCCTCTCTGCTCCTTTGCTCCGGCTCTTTTATGCATCTTTTGGGTGGTTGAATTGAATTTGCCTTCCGGGGATTTTGTCCCTTCTTTGTTTTGACTTTTTTCTTTCTTTGTTGATTTGGTACCGGCTTTAATAGCTCACCCTCTGTTTCCTTGTTTGAGTCCTCCTGGTCGCTCACTGTGTTCACTTCCCCTACTATTGGACCCTCTGTGAAGACATCATCAAGCTCTCTTTCTGAGTCACTAGAGCTAATCTCGACAGACACCATGTTGTCCTTTACCAGGTTTTTATCAGCGAGTGTAGTTTTTAACCTGTTGGTCTTACTTTTCCAATCAGGGACTTGACTTTTATATGAGGAATGTATCATCGCCTTAATGTTCAAGGTTTGTGGGACGAGGTCCGTGTTATTTGCGGTTCCCAGAGGCAAAGATGCTGCGTTTTCTTTCATTTCTTCAGATCCTGCCCTCGGTGGCTCAGTGTCCACAAAGGATCTGGCTGAGGTGTCGTGTTGAGGGGACTATCCTCAACCCTCTGATCTTTCCGGCCAACTTCCTCTGCATTCTGGCTCCCCCTGCTTACCACACAGCCGAGGCCCTGTGAAGGTCCCGAAGCCGGCCGTCCTCCGACAGCCCTAGCGTCGCTACCACTCGTCTCCAGGACGGTACGCGGAGCCCCCGCTGCGGCGCTGCAAGGCGAGACGGGAACGCGGACGTCCGTGATCATGGGCTCCTTTGGAACGGTCGTGTCTGTAAAAACCTTGCGCCGGCCAGTCCCCGCCTCCTCCTCCTCCACCAGTGGGTGTATTCGCCCTCCATTCACCGAAGGCGATGCAGAGTTGGAGTTGGGCAGCGACAGTCCAGGAACACTCGCCAACGCCGAAGCCCATAATGCCGGTAACCCAGTTAATGTCGATCTTGGTTGGGTCTTTACTATCGTTTTCTCTGTGGGGGCTCTCGTTTTTTCGGTTCGGGCATCCACAAATCACCGGAGATCTTCAGCCACCAACATAGGGTCGGCACCCTCTTTATTAAGTGGTGCTTTCAATTTCGGCTTTGACTTCGGCCGGGCCACGCCATGTTCATCTGTCAATTCAGGCTTCAAGCTGGAATTCCTGGTGTTTCCTGTTAGCGCTAATGGAGCTCTGCAGTGTTCTTGGATCAAATAACGAACTTCCTGCCAAAATTATGTGGATAGGCTACAGGACTGCAGCAGACTGGCTCTCACCTCGGTTCTCAGCTCTATATAGAATAACTGATTCTCTGATTACTTTTGCAGGTCGGCAAATCTCTGCGCGTAAATGCCAAAAATCCTTCCACTGCTCTTACAAAAAAATCTGACGCTGCCTGGAAACAGCATGGTAGGTATTGTTTTGAATTTTGCATGAGAACACATGGGAACGGTTTGAAAATTAATACACTAAGCATTAACATGTCCTATTTGGAATCAGGTAGACCATTTATTAGCCAAAATATTGACACATTTTATTTTATTTTATTTTAATGTTGTATACTACATATATATCCAATGGCCTCTTAACAACACATTAATTAGGATCATGAAATTGCTGCGAGAGTCTGTATTATATATCCTAGCCTAGAGAATAAGCATATTTCCTAAGCCTTCTGAAAACTAAAATTACCCATAGTCTCTTTTATGTCCTTAAATGGATAATTTTAGAGTGCTTGTATAGAGGCAGGAGAGGGAACAACACAATTGTTTTAAGTGATAAGTATTTGCAAAAAAATCATAACTGCCACGTTTGACCAACGTCCGAAAAGAAAACTGAAAGTTAAATGCAAAAACACTTATTAGATATGGCTAATCAATGGAGTGTGCCAAAAAGCACATGCATTTCAGCTATAAAAGTGCTTACCTGTAGTTAAAGTGTTCACTTACTTCATCGAACGAAAAAAAAAATAAGTGCCTCCTGGTAGACTTCGATAAGAGACGCTCATGCGTTTTCGTTGAAGGGCATACTCCGGTTGTTGGAATGTGTTTTTTAATTTGAAAACATTAAAATTAAAAAGAAAACCAACTACAGCGAACCTGGTAATTACAGGTGCTACTCACACCAAGGGTGGTGGCACTTTGTATAATTGTATTAAACAACCTGCCTAATCAACTGTGCAGCTGTTGCATTGCTTTCTATCATTCTAAATATTGCAAAAATAGTGAATGTACCATCCAGACAATAAACATTGTGCCTCTTTCACAAAAAGTTAGTGTGACATAAAGTGACTTTGTGCCACAAAGGTGCACTTTGAGCTGGCTTCACTCGATTCACAAATCGGACTTTGCGGTGGCCCTTCCTACTTTGCACTGTGCAAGAGCGCTTTGTGTGACATCGAGCACAACGAGCAGGAAGGGCCAACGCAAAGAACTAAATAGTGGTTGCTACCTGCAAAATCCCCATTCAAGGAGGAAAATGAGGAAGAGCATGGGTGTGGGGGGAAGTGCAGTACAAACAACCAATACACCACATCAAGCGCTAAGTAAATCCCATTCACAGAAGCTTTGTTCAATCTTTCAGACTCCAAAGGAAAACAATCTTACTGCCACCATTCACCCATCTCAAAGCACAAAGTGCAATGAAGTATCATGCATAAAAAAGCGCTATGCAACCCCAATGAACTTAGGAGTGCAACAATACTGGATGCTACATTGCTGCACTGATCCCAACACTATTTGGGATGTCAGATGAGGAGGTGCATTTAAGATACCACTTCCCTCCCCATGTCATGCTAGACTTGGTGAGGGAGTGGGAGAATGACCTGGTATTTACCACCATATTCTCACAGGCTGTGACACCTCTGATGAAAGTGCGAGCAGCTTTACACTTCCTGGCCACCGGATCATTCCAGCATACCACAGCTATCATTGGGGGTACATCACAGCCTGCACAATCAAGATGCCTCTACCAGGTCTTCTGCTGCATCCCAGAACATGTGCATAAGCACATTGATGTGCCACTCGCACGGCAGACAAGACAGTGAGTGTGCCAGGAATTCTATGCAGCGGCACACATTCCCTGAGTCCTGGGAGTCGTTGAATGCACCCATGTAGTTCTAAAATCCCCACAACAAATGGAGCACATCTATCACAACAGGAAACATTGGCATTTCATAAATGTGCAGGTGATTTGTGTTGTCAAGGGACACATCATGCATGTCAACGCCAATATCCCAGAATGCGCGCATGACAGGTACATCATGCACCATTCACCCATATACCAGGCCTTGGCATCGGGAACCTTTGGGAACTGCTGGCTTGCCGCTGAGTATCTACTATCACGCACACACACAAGCAGTCACTTGACACACAGCAAAACAAGAACTTACAATACATGACATGATATGATATGGCTTTTATAACACGCCTATACACAAGTGTTTCAAGGCGCGATGAGGCAAGGGAGGGGGAACAGAGGAAAGACCGACAACGATCCTACTAGGCCCGGTGTCATTCAGATCACGCAAGTGCATGGGAAGGGGGAATGGGGAACATTCGGGGGGAGGGGGGGAGGGGACAGTGAGTGCAGTACATGGGATAATAGAATAAATAAACAATAAGTAAAAGTACGGCCAGTAGGTGGCAAGTGCAAGGGTAAGTGCAGGCATCGGCTGTCAAGTGATGGTAATGGGTAATGGTAAACAGTCCCCAAGTGCGGGGGTTGCCAGGAAGGCAGTACAGGTGTGCGACTGGCAGGGTAGGGGACCTAGGCCCGAGACCAGCGGGTGGCGAGGTAACTAGTGTAGCTTTAGTTTCAGCCAGGAAGTCAGCAGGGGAGAGGAGGAGAAAAAGCAGAAGCAAAAAGAAAGGTTTTGATGTGCTTCTGGAACCAGAGATGGTTCTCCTCAAGTTTCGGGGAGGCAGGGAGGCTATTCCAGAGGGAAGCCACAGCCGAAGAAAGAGATCTACCATCAACTCGTTGCTTGGAGAAATGATTAACCCTGAGGGAGTTGGAGGCGGATGAGCGAAGACCTTGAGAAGAAAGATATTTAGGAAGAGAGAGTTGAAGGTATTGAGGCCCTAGGCCCCAGAAGGCCTTGTGGACAATGCAGAGGGTTTTGAACTTAATTCTCGCAGACACTGCAGCCAGTGCAGAGATTTCAGTCATGGAGAGGACAAGGACAAGTCTCACAGTCCTGTTCTGGATGAGTTGCAGAGGGTGGAGAGTAGAACCAGGCATGCATGCAATTAATAACCATTTTCCCCATTGCAGGGGACAGTGCCTACCCGCTGTCACCCTTCCTGTTCACACCCATCTAGAATCCACCCACCCCAGGTGAAACGCACTGCAACACAGCACACATCGCAACTAGGGGCATAGTAAAGCACACATTTAGGGTGCTTAAGTCATGCTTCAACTCCCATGACCACTCAGGGGGCGTATTGCAAATGCACTCCCTATATGCACTCCCTGCAGTGTACAAAATCATGGCGGCATGTTTTGTCCTGCAAAATATTGCCACATATTGTGGCATAGCAGTAGAGCTGCCAGAGGGCTTCTGCCCTCATCCACCGGCACCACCCATTTCTTTAGCAGGCCAAACAGCACATGGAAAGGACACATGCAACCAGCTAGTATTTGTTTGTTTGTTTGTTTGTTTGTTTATTTTATTTATATCGCGCACCTGACCCAGAGGTAATTGGGTGCTGTTAGGACATAAATGGTTACATAGGAAAGTAACTGTGAGAATACAGGTAAAAATATACATATTATACACATTATACAGTCAGACAATAACGGTCATGGCAGTAGTACAAAGTATATACAATTTATGCAGTCACGTCAAGGCCAGTGGTATCTTGGAACTGTGGCAATTATATTTTGTTGAGTTGCCAAGTGATAACATTGCTTCTGAATTTGTTGAACGCTTGAATCATTTCTATATTCTGAGGGAGAGAGTTCCAAAGCTGGGCGGCTAATACCGGGAAGCTAGTGCCCCCAGCTCTTTTTAAGTTATATCTGGGTACCACCAGACATGGTCTGTTAGATGCTCTAGTGGTTCTGTTGGACACTTTCCATTTGAACTTGTCAGTGAGATAAGGGGGGCTTGGTGGTTTAGTGCTTTGTGAGCAAGGCAGATGGTTTTTAGATCAATTGTATCATGTATGGAGAGCCACTTGTGTTGCTTTCTCACTTCTATGTGCTCTCATTTGGGAATATTTAACGCTACTCTGAGCGCGTTATTTTACATAATCTGTAATTTCTTTAGAATGGCTTTATTGACACCTAGGTATAGACTGTTACAGTAATCCATTTTGGATTGTATGAGCGCTCTCGTCAGTGTGAGGCAATTGGTGGGTGATAGAAAGGGTCTGTAGGCTCTGATCAGTTTGCCAGTGTAGGCAGTGGCTGATGAGGTCATATTTATCTGTTTAGTTAAGTTAGATTGTGCATCTAGGTCAAAACCTAATGTTTTTACATGTTTAGCTACAGGTATATTGTTCCCATCAATGAGAATACTTGTATAATGAGGGCTTAGTTTGAGCAGGTTGTTGGGTGAGCCAACTAGGAGTAACTCTGTCTTATCATCATTCAGGCAAAGGCCATGTGTGGCCATCCATGCCTGAATGATGGTGTAGACTTTGTTGATCCGTGCAACATCTATATCATTAGCTCCTGATAGGGGTAGGAGTATCTGGGTGTCGTCCACATAATTTGTGTAGGTGACACCCAGACGGTCCAATTTGTCCAATAGTGGCTTTGTAAAAATGTTATACAAAGTGGGTGAGACGCATGATCCTTGGGGGACTCCGCATGTAATGGGAGTGGGATCAGCAGCTGCCGAAGGTGAGAGCACACGCATTGTTCTATTTGCGGGGAAGGATTGGATCCAAGAAACCACTGATGATAGGTGATCACAGAGTATCGCGTGATCCACCAAATCAAACGCTGCTGATAGATCCAGAAGGAGAAGGATGGCCATCTTTCCATTATTAGATGCCATTTTACAAACCAAGTTCTGGCAGAAAATACCATCCGATAACTTATTTAAGATAAGTAGACCGGTGGTACGTTAGAGATTAACGAGAAGTAGTATCAATCTCCAACAATGGGACGAATCCCATAGGGTTATGTCCGGGGTCGAGCATAACAAGTAGTTTCCTTGCCACCAGCCAAAACTCGACGAGAGGGGACGGGACAGTGCCCCCTCGAATAACAGACCTAGGAGTAATCGAATTACCCCTACTAGTACGTCCACAATAGGATGGTTTGTACTAGTTCTGTTAGTAAATTTAGGTCTAGTAAAGCCAATGGTGACTTTACATGCCCAGGGAGACAGTAGTCAGTCCCCGGGTATGGAGTCTATGATGGAGGTCCGCTAGGACGCCCCAGTGTTACGGCACGTAGGGTGCGGTGTAACACACATAGCAAAACATATGAGACCCTATGGAGTAAAAGACCCCATAGACCATAGAACACATTGACATTCAAAGGAATTACACACATTCATGTCCAAGAGTGGGAGAAAAAGAGTCTCGCTCTTGGCAGGATGGAAAAAAACAAACTCCAGAAATCCAGCAAAGCTGCTGGGGGACTCACTAGGTTAGGAAATTCAGCCTAAACAGAGAATTCTCCATAACATCCTGCAATGTGGAAAACAACAGCTGCCCACCCACCCCCTCCTCATGCATGTCTCCCATAACCTCAACATGTAACTTGCCCTGTCATGAAAATGTCCCCCGAAACTACCAGAAAGCATGATGACCACTCACAGTATGCACAAACAAAACTTAATTATGTAAGGTTACACACCCTTCACCATCTACAGTCCTTGATCACAGCAATGGAAACAGAGTAGCAACTTTACATATGTACCATGAGAAAGGCATACAGGCCTCTGACACCCACAATGCACCCCATACTTTCACACTTCTTCCACATGCATGTGTGCCATCTAGATCATCACCTTATGTGAATTCTGAGAGACAGAAGTGTTGCAAGCCCATGTATCATGGACAGGGCTGGACTAGGAAGCAAAGAAGGACCTAGAACAAAATCTCAAAGTGGCCGCAAATCACACTTCTACAAGTCCAACCCTTTCTCATGAGAAAAATTGGTTAATACCCTCAAAAGGCGCCCAGGGTGCAGAGGCCTACTGGGAAATTACAGACTCCCTTATAGGGCAGTCCACCCCTGAAAATGGAGTGTCTACTTGATATGACACATGTCAGGAGAGGCAATGTAAGGCTAACATGACATGAGTGCAAATGCATTACCACACAAAAAAGAAGTTACTGCATCAGCCCTCACCATAGGCATGTGCACAGGAACATCCTAAGGAGAATGAATCAACACAGCAAGTTGTGGAGGGACAACTAGTCAGATAAAGTGCATGCATAGCTGATCAAGGAGATATGCACACACAAACATATGTACGACAACACATCTTCACTGACGGTGACCATCACACTATCATCACCAGGATTAAATATACATGTTCATCCTACGTGTGCCACATCATGCCACTGTTGGGATGCATATGTCAGCAGCAATAAAAATGTATGAAAGTGTAAAACCTTACATGGTGGTACCATTGTTGTGCTGTGAATCCCCCACCACCTTGACCTAACACTGGACGTCTGCATTGTTATTAGGAGGGTCAGTGTCCAGTAGAGGGAATGTGGACTTGGGTCCAAATAGGGTGCACGGGTGGTCCTCTCAGGGAGTCTGGGCACTTGATCAGGCAAGATACCTGAATCAACATTTAACATGTGTTTGGAACAACTAAACAAGTCTGACTTACGGACTGCAGATATACATATCAATGATGTATGGAATGTTCACCTGTATGTGAGAGGCTGTAACAGTCCACAAAACCATGTCAGTTGACATCACTGAGCATGGTTGCATGTCCATCCCCCAGCTTGAAAATGTGGACTCACTGCCCTCGAGAGCACAACAGCCCTGACATGAGGACAAAAAATAAAAATGATACAGTTCTCCCTGGACGAGGACGAAGAAATCAATAAAAACAGTCCACCTTGGATGAGGACCACAACATTAAAAATATAGCCCACCTTGGATGGGGTAAAAAAAACAACAAATAGAGCCTATCTTGTATGGGGTAAAAAAACTTGTAGGGCAAATGACGAGAAAAAGAAAATTCCATACTCCCTTCACAGGCTCATGGACACCAGTGCACATGAAGAAGGGGTGGTGGCTAGGGGCTAAGGGCATGTGGTTACATGGCCAATGGCCTCAGCTGTGAGGTTCAGTTGTCACTTCCATCCTGTGGTGGTTCCTGGGATGGTGCACTCTGGACACGGATGGCCAAAGTCTTGTCCTCATTGGCTACAGCCACTTGTGAGAAGGTGGCGTGCATGACTGACCCAATTGCTAGAAGGTCTTGATGAAGGCTGTTGTGAATAGCTATAGACTGAGCCTTTGTAATGTCTCTTGACAACTGCAACTGTACGTTGAGACTCTTCCACAAGATAGGCACCTCTTGGCAGTGGAGGTCCCTGTGCCAAACATTTCATCATGCAGAGATTGCTTCAAGGAATCCGGGTCTTTACAGAGAGATTCCCTTGAGGTCAACACCCACCTCAATTGTTGTATGCCAGCAGTGTGTGCATTATTCGAGGAAATGACATTGTAAGCCAGGAGATAGATGTCCAAATATGTCCCAGCATTGATGCAGGGCTTTCCACTGCCAGTCCCAGGGTTTCCTGGCTCTCCTCCTCCTTTTCAGCAACCTCAAGGAACTCAAGCATCTTTGTGGCATCCAGACTACTCAGTGGTGAACCCTCCACCATGTCCCACAGTATGCACTGCATATCAGATTTGGCAGCTTTATTGGAAGACAAGTTGGCAGGCCTACTGGTGATGGCCTGCACCACAAGAGGATTCTCACTAGGCAAAGCACCCCAGGCTGCACTGATGGATGGTTTTGCCTCACCCACCTCCTCCTCCACCTCCTTATCCTCCTCATCTGCTGCATCCTCACCTGCACAAAGGCAGACAACACAATGGGCCTCATTAGGACCCTGGCGGAGAGGGTATTACGCCAGCGTAGTGCATGGCGTACCTCTCCGCCATACTACGAGTTCCCGTAGCGCCATGGAGGTTTTCTCCGCCTGGTTTTACCAGCCGGAGAAAACCATGGCGCTACGGGACCTCGTTGTTAATTACGCCACCGTATTTTACGGTGGCGTAATTAACTCCTTCCCCACTCCCATTATACCCTATGGGGCGAAAATGGGAATGGGGAAGGGCAGAATGGGGATTGGGGATTTACCGCTCCGCCGAGGTCGGAATGGGGCGGTAAATCCGCCAACCCCCATGGCGCTATCGGCGGCTTTCCGCCATGCTTCGCGGTGCATTTAGCACCGCGAAGTCCGCCTGGGTCGTAATGAGGCCCAATGTATTGGCCTCCCTACCCAGCAGTGCACACATGCACTGGCGTAACCGGGGCCCCCGCCAGCACATGTCCTGGGAGGGGCCCCCACTTGAAGAAAAAAAAAAGTTTTTCTTTTTGTATTCCCTCTGCATTTATAAAGAAATTATTTCTGTAACAGAAATAATTTCTTTATGAAGTCAGAGTGACTTAAAAAAGAAACGATGGGCCTCATTATGGGTTTGGCGGCAACCCTGCCATTGCTACCAGCAGGTTGCCGCCAGACCCGTAATAATTTACCGGCGCCCGACTTCCCGGTAACACCGGGGGATTACAACCCTGCCGTCTGGGAAGTTAGGCACTGGCAAATGGTAAGTCCCCATTTCCATAAAGTCCTATCGGACTCTATGGGAATGGGGACCATAGAAGCACCGGCACCGTTAATAATGGTACCCGTGCGTCCGTGAAAACTATGCGGGTGGGTGCCGTTCTGCCCGGCCGGTCTGACCCCCGGGCAGGACAGCAACCACCTGCAGAGCTGTAATATGCCGGCCCGGAAACAACAGTGCTGGTGAGTTTACCAGCACCGTTGTTTACAGTCCGGCATAGTTGTAATGAGGCCCAATTTCTTTTTTAAGTGTTAGGGCTCCCCTCAACCCCATGATGTGTGTGAGTGTATGTTGAAAGGGTTCACACTTAAATGTATAGGTGCTGCCTGTGCGAGTGTATGGTGAAAAGGTGCACACTTTAATATACGGGTGGCTGCCTGGGTGTTCCTGTATGGTGAAAGGGTGGACACTTAAATGTATAGGTGGCTGCCTGTGTGAGTGTATGGTGAAAGGGTGCACACCTAATTTTATGGGTGGCTGCCTGGGTGTGCCTGTATAGTGAAAGGGTGCACACTTAAATGTATGGATGGCTGCCTGGGTGTGCCAGTATGGTGAAAGAATGCACACTTAAATGTATGGATGGCTGGGTGTGCGTGTGTGTATATGGTGAATGGTGTGTGTGCTTGCGTTCAGGGGCGCAACAAAACCTACATTTTTCGGGGGCTAACCCTTCAAATGTTGGGAGGGGTGCCAACTTCATGGGATGGAAGATAGAGGGAGGACAAGACAAACAATCTTACTAGGCCTTGTGTCATTCAGATCGTGCAAGTGCGATAACGAGAAGCGCAAGGGGAATGGGACGGGGGAAGTGCGAGGGAGAGGGGAGGGGGAAAACAGGGCAGCAATGCTCTGAGTAAGTGCTGTCAGGGCAGCAAGGATCTGGGTAGTGCAAGGAGAACAAGGGACTGTAGGGTTACAATTACAGCCCCTATATGCCTGGTAGGACCAGAGGCAGTGCAAGGGTGACTGATCAAGAAAGAGTCTCGACTCAGTGAGACTCTGAGGGTAGCCAAGCAACCAGTCGGTACAGCAGACAGGTTGGTCAGGTAGGCCAGCAGGGGAGGGAGAGAGAGAAAGCAGAGAAGAGGAAAGTTTTGAGCTGCTTCCAGAACTTCAGGTGGTCTGCTAAAGCTTGAGAGGGGCAGGGAGGCTATTACAGAGGGAGGCACCTGTAGAGGAGAGAGATATACCCCCCACTCTCTTCCTGGAGAAGCGTCTAACCCTTAGAGAGTTGTAGGTAGCTGAGCGAAGGGCTTGAGAAGGAAGATATTTTGGAAGAGAGTGTTGGATGTAGTGCAGGCCCCGGGCCCAGAAAGCCTTGTGGACAATGCAAAGGGTCTTGAACTTGATACTTGAAGCAACTGGGAGCCAGTGGAGAGATGTCAGGGCTGGTGAGATACGATCCCTGTGCTTGAGGCCAAGGATAAGTCTTGCAGTCCTTTTCTGGATTAGTTGCAGGGGCTGGATAGTAGAGAAAGGCAGATTGAGAAAGAGGCTGTTGCAGTAGTCCAGCCTAGAGAGAACCAGGGCTCTGCAGACAGTGAGCTTCTGGGGGAAAGTGAGAAAAGGAAGAGTCCCTTTGAGGAGGAAAAGATGGTAGTGGGACTTCTTGGCAACGTCTGAGATGTGAGGAGAGAAAGAGAGTGGAGTCAAAGATGACATCAGTGTTTGCCTCACAGGAAGGCGAAGGAAGAGGGCTCAAGGCGGGCGGCCAGAGTGAGAGAGGGAATGGAGGGGCAGGAGTCCAAATGAGAAGAATCTCCATCTTACTGACATTAAGGCAGAGATAGTTGGAGGCATACCAATCCTGAATCGCGGATAGACAGTCGGGAATGAGCGAGAGATGAGGAATCTGAGGGGAGCCTGAAGGAAAGCGGAGTGTCATCCGCATAACACTGAAAGTTAGAGGAGAATGTAGAGATCAGGTGGGTCAAAGGGGCCACATAGAGGTTGAAAAACCAGAGTGAGAGGATGGAGCGGGGAGAAAGGGACCAAGTTGGACCTGGGAGGGGTAGTCCAAGAGGAAGGAGGTCAGCGACTCAAGGGCCTGATCCGTGATGCCCAGGTTCTCATGGAGTCGAATGATCAGGATTGATCAGGATGGCATGGTTGACAGTGTCAAAAGCACAGGAAAGATCAAGGAGGATGAGGACAGAAGGACTGCTGGAATCAAGGTTAGAGAGCAGAACTTCACAGGTGTTCAGGACAGCAATTTCCATGTCTCTGGCACTGAAGCCAGACTGATGGTCATGGAGATAACCAGCAGATTCCGTGTGGCGAGTAAGCTGGGAGATGGCCAGCTTTTTCAACAGTTTGCACAGGAAAGGGGTGATGAAGATTGGGCGATAGTTTTCTGGACAGGCAGGATCGGCAGAAAGCTTCTTGAGGAGTGGGTGCATAAGGGAGTGCTTAACGGGAGATGGGAAAAGAGTGATTACAGAAATCGGTCAAGGCTGGAGCGAGGGTGTTAATATAGTCTTTGATGGTTCTGGTGGAGCAGGAGAGCATCTGTTTGGATGACACTTTCATAGATCGGACTTGTCTAGAAACCTCGTCAGGTGTTGTCAGAGAGAAAGAGGAGAAAGGAGGAAGAGAGGTAGAGATGGCCAAAGGGGGGCCGAGAGAGGAAGAGGGAGAGGAAGAGGAGATGGAGGACAGGGTGTTCTGGGTTTTAGCGTAGAAGTGAGATGACAGAGCCATACAGAGGGCCTGGGAGGGAACAGGAGATGTAAAGACCTCAACAGGATTGACCAGTTCTTTTCATATTTTAAAGAGTTTGGCCGTGTTATTAGAGGCCACAGAGACACAGACTTGAATGTCTGTTCTATTCTTGATGAGTGTTATTGCTTCGACTACCATTTTGGTGCAACCAGTCTAGATATGTCTAAATGTGGCCTGGCAAGCTTTACTATATAGTTATTACATGTCGACACTGGTCTACCTTGTGCAGCCAGTTGGACATGTTTTCATTGTGGCATGGCATTTTTAATAGCAAAGCTTTAATGTTCCTGTGCTCTGTTGGTGACTTGCATCTATTGGATTGGTGTTACGCTACAAAACAACTGCAAAGACTCTGGCTTTTTAGCCAATTTTTCTCAGACAGTGTGCTGTATGTTATATTAAAACACATATGTATATCTTTCTCCTAGTGCAGTGTGCGGCATATCTGTTCAGCAGCACGTTTGTGCGTATTGCGCAAGTGTGATGATCTAGGCTGGCCCAGAGTGTGGCGCGACCCTTGATTTGTTGCTGAGTTGGGGGACCCCCTCAGCATGGCTCGCAGGGGGGCCCCCACAACTTGTGTTGCGCCACTGCACACATGTGTGAATTAAAATGCATACAGACACAATATGGCCAATCACACATACATTAGACATTGAAACAGGGCATCCTGAAAAGTGGAAGGCACAAGTGACTAACATTCAATGGAATCATGTTGGTGCATATTACATCCTGCATCAAGCCACGGATTGGAGGAGTAGGCTCATATGTATGATAGTAGTAGTCCAACAGTGGATGGATGGAGTTCCATGCTAAATTGATGAGCACCTACTCAAATTCATCCATGCCTGCTTGAAACATGAGGCAGTATCACATGTTCTCATGATAATCAACCATGAATGCAGACGTTTGTGTTGCCAGAATCCCCATCAACCCCTTCACCAAATTGTCCAAGTCCAGATTTGTTGTTGAGCACGCTCACATGCATCTCTTCTTTGTGTGAGGAGAGTGTAACATGGATATGATCAGTCTGCACTTGGATGACCACTGAATTTTTGACACTCCAAATATGGAATCATCATCACCTATACATTTGTGGACAACCACTGCCACTTCTGTCTGGAACGCGCAATCATGCAACTTCGCACAGACATTGTCACTCATCCATGTCCACAGGCTACCAGGGCCAGTGAATGGAGAACTCTGACATTGTCCACTGTTTAGTGTCATTCGATATGAGACAACGTTTGTCCAGTGACTTGTGACTTGCTGGTCATTGCTACACATAGTAGTACTACCTGGTCCCGGTGTAAAATTCACCGTACTAGAATATCTTAAACGTCAATATCGGTCTGTAATTCATAGGGTCAGTTCTGTCCCCCTTCTTAAATATCAGAATTACCACTGATCACTTCCAGGAAGGGGGCGTAGTTCCCTGTGACATATAATGGTAATTGAAAAGGCTAAACGTATCAGAAGGAATGAGAGGTATGCACAATACAAGAACAGTACCTAAGTTCATCGATCACTCAGGCCTCTATGATGTGTATTTGTAGATGCGCAATTGTCAACCTTGTTCTCTTGCACGGTCCCCATGACATGATGACATAAAATTGTGCAGTAGCATAATTACAGCACCTACTTTCAGTTTTAGCTCCTGAGGAGGCATTCTTCCTACATCGTTTTGCTCTTTAGAGACTGAAACGTTGAGCTGTTCATTTACTTTTAATTTACACTAGAACCACCGTGCCCTGTGAGAAGAGAAGTGGGGCTAGAAAGAAGTAACCTTTGAATGTTTGCGATAGTGTAAGGTGAAGGTGACCTGGCTTCTGCGGGGGCGTGGTTGGAGCCCTCCCTCGAACTGGCTCCTCGAAATCACCTTCCCCTTCTGAGAATGGTTGGACCTGCAGTTCTGGAGCTGGGTGTGGCCCCTGCATGAAGAGAAGATGTAATGAGTATGGAGTGGGGGTATCGTGACTTCCTCCAGCCCTCTCGTGCCAGAATACTGTGGGCAAGCACTTTCCCATAGACGCTCACCTGTAATTTTGTAATGAACAGTTATCCGTCCTGCTTTCCTTAGCAGGGATTCGTAGAATGGACCAAGTTACTTCACTGGTCCGTGGGGGTGTTGATCCAGACCAGCTCCGACCAATCCACATATAAGGTAAGTCTTTGGTTTCATTATAGTTTGTTCGATTCAAGTTTTTGTATTCCTTTTTAAAAGTAATTCTTGCAATGTCTTATTCCATTTCCATAGGTGCTGGAAAAGAATCTGGATTGGAGAGAATCCGGAGACCTTACAGGCTGACAGAGTCCCAACAGTGACAGGTAAGATGGTGTTTATAAGGGAGCTTTAGTCTCTTGTATTATGCGGCCAAATATGAGTTCTAACCTGTTTGTTCTTGTTTCCTTATAGATGTCGGCCACCGACG
Organism: Ambystoma mexicanum; assembly: GCF_040938575.1. Lineage (NCBI taxonomy): Eukaryota > Metazoa > Chordata > Amphibia > Caudata > Ambystomatidae > Ambystoma > Ambystoma mexicanum. Next base: position 899,468,470 of record NC_090937.1, on the reverse strand, counting down.
AAGAATGGTGTCCGTTTCCTCGATGAAGATTGCAGGAGGAAGTCTCCGACTCTGATCGAGATGGAATGGAGGCGAGAAGAATGGTCCGGCTCAGGCTGCTACGAGTTGCAAGTAAGAGGCGCGCTCTGCGGTGTAGTGACTGGAGCGCTCAGCGGAGTAGTGGCTGGCAACAGGTAAGATCCGTGTCCGGAGATGGAGCGGCCGACAGCATGTAAGGCACGTTTGCAGTGATGTAGTAGCTGGAGGGAAGCCACCTGCAGAGATGGGTGGAAGACCGCAGGTAAGAGCGTTCTGCAGCGATGGAGTAGCTGGAATAGAGATGCTCGCAGAGATGGGCGGAAGACTGAAGGTAAGAGTGTTCGGCAGCGATGGAGTAGCTGGAGTGGAGACGCTCACAGAGATGGGCAGAAGACTGCAGGTAAGAAGTGTTCATGGAAGAATCTTCAGGATGAGGCGGAGAACATCCAGAGAGGCACCGGTGAGTACAGCGGGAGCGTTACGCTGCTTGGAAGCAGAATAATGTGAAGTGAAGGGCACGTGTATGGGCTGGCCATATATAGGCTGATTCAGGCCCCTCCCATTAGCTCTGCCTACCAACCCCACCTTGTCCTTCTTTGGGCTTGTGGCACGTGCCTTCCAGTTCTGATCCATGACCACTCCCGGCCCAGCTGTACATGCCCTGGGTCTAGAGTGTGCAGAGCACACTTTAAGATGAGCCTTGCACCAGAGGTGCCAGGACCGAGTCCAATGAGACCCCGGGGGTGAGGAAGGACTGGCACCATGACAAGTGGCCATGACACCAGGTAGAACAGTGTTCACTCTTTTTGTTGAAATGGTAGCTGTTGTAGAAGTCGGTGCATTTTGCCATTTGGACAGCAGATGGCATCTAACCTTGATAAATTGCATCCATATGTTTAAATGATAGCTGTTTATTGAAGTGGGTGCACTTTGTCATTTGGACAGCAGAGGGAAACAAAACACTGAGAAATTGCATTAGCTGAGTTTGGAAACATACCTAACCATTTTATATATATGATTTGGCATGGAGTTGCGAGAGGGACCAGTCCCAACTGTACTACAACATGCATGCAGGGCACTCAGCAGAAATGGTTGCAACAGTGGGATTGCTTCCCAAGTGGTCTCTGTGCAGGGTGGCGACAGATTACATTAGGAAGGGAGGGGGAGCAGGGAGAGATAACTGCCAGGCTGAAGCAAAGAGGCCCATGACTACATGGACCAATTGCTAAGGGGTTGAGTGGGGAAAGGAAAAAAGCCACAAGAAATCTAAGGAGTGCAGCACAAGGCAGGGCACTCCAGATGAAGACCATCTAAAAAGATGGGATGAGAGTTAAAGAAAACACCAAATACACCCCACAAAACACAAACTATCCCACACAAACTATTGCAAGATACACACAAACCCCACAAAAGCCACCCAAAACAGAGACAAAAAACATATTGGAATCAAAGTAATCACTCACAAAGCACCAGCCAGGCCCTAACTGCTTACTAGCTGGTCTCTGCACAGGATGGGTACCAATTGCTAAGGGGCTGGTTGGAGAAATTAACAAATCCAGAAACAAACAAAAGACTACAGCACAAGACAGGGCACTCTAGATGCAAATAAGTTCAAAAACAGGTTGGGAGTCAAATGAAAACACTGAATAAACCCCTCAGAAAACCAAAAACGAGCCCAAATACGATTGCCAACTACAGAGAAATCCATCCAAAAGCCACCCAATCCAATGTCCAAAAATGGATTGGAATCAACGTAAATCACCCACAAAGCAGCAACAAGGCTCTAAAACTGCTGACCAACTGGTCTTTTTTCAAGATCTATATAAATTACATTCAGGAACGGAGGGCAAAGCAGGGACTGATGGCCGCCATAACAGTGCCAGACACCTGACTGCATGAACCATATTTGGATGGGGAAATGAAAAAAGACAGAAAAATCAAAGGACTACAGCATATGGCAGGGCACACTAGATGCAGACCAACTCAAAAATCATGTTGGAGTCAAAGGAAAACACTAAATAAATCCCTCAGAAAACCAACAACTATCCCAAAAACAATTGCAAAAAACACACACACATCTCACCAAAGCACACCTAAAGCCAAGCAAAAAATGGATTGGAATAGAAGTAAAGCACTCACAAATCAACAGCCAAGTGCTAAGACAATTTACCAGGTGGACTCCTCTGTGCAGGATGGCTACATATTACATTCAGCAACGGATGGTGAAGCAGATACTAATGGCCACCAGGACAGAGGCAAAGGGCCACCAGACTGCCAGAACCAATTGTTGACTTCCTGAAATAATTGCTAATGGGTTAGATGTGGAAAGGAAAAAAAAGCCAGAAACAAAGAAAGGACTGCAGCACAAAGCAGGGCATGCTAGATGTAGACCAGCACAGGAAACCAGTTCAGAGTCAAAGGAAAGCACCAAATAAACACATCAGAAACCAACATTTAGCTCAAACAACGTTTGCAAAATGCACACAAATCCCTCCAAAAGGCACCCAAAACCAAGCCAAAAAATATTGCAATCAATGTAAAGGATTCACAAAGCACCAACCAGGCCCTAAGACTGCTCGCCAAGTGGTCTCTGTGCAGGGTGGCTACAGATTACATTCAGCAGTGGAGGGGGAAGCAAGGAGAGGGTGCTCCCAGGACAGAGGAAAAGATACACCTGACTGCATGAACCAATTTCTAAAGAGTTGGTTGGGGAAAGAAAAAAGCAAGAAACAAAAAAATGACTACAGCACATAACAGGGCACTCTGGACACAAACCAGCAAAAGAAACGGATTGAGGTCAAAGGAAAACACAAAGTAAACCCCTCAGAAAACCAACTAGACTACTAGGGCCTGGTAGTTATTAGGCTGGTTCAAATTCGTGTCTACTACAAATGTAAGCGAAAATCCACAACCACAACAAAAAAAAAAAAAACAGAAAATTTGGCTTAGCCAATGTTTGCTGCTTATGTCCTTCAGATTTCAATTGTTGCACATGTATATTTTAAAATGATCACATTCAACATTACATTTTCCAAATTTAAGAAGCAGAATTTAAAGAACCATGCATTATTAAGTGCAGACGTTCCACCAGTTCTTTCTGAACCTTTTCTCTGAGTTCATGGGCACAGGTTTAGAATCACTTTGGTTCAGGATGTTTCAGCAATTCCTCTGAATGGCTTTTTCAGAGCAATGTTGCATATATTTCTCTGTTTTTTCAACTGGATTCGTGACAATTCTAATCATTAATTTAGAAGCCACTTTTGCAGAAGCTTTTCCCCTGTCCAGTATTGAGCACTAACCAATTACATATTGAAATTTGCTGAAAAAGGCAGCAGACATGTCCACAAGCATGGTTACTGTTGAAGCCCCAAGTGGAGAAACCACATGGTGCTGCTAGGGTACAGAAACAAATTGTTATTGTAAATGCTGCCTACGCTTCAAAGTATGGTAGGCAGCATTTGCTCAGTTTCACGGCTGAGTGCAAATGTGCAGAGCAAAAAGATCAACAATGCAGCACATGCAAATGCCAAAGATTTAGTGGCAGGGAGCCGCCCATGTGTGTGTCTACACCTATCTGTTCCCTGCCACTAACTTACATTATGGAGCAAAATGAGCTCCATTGAGTCTCATTTTATATAGCGAGGAGAGGGAAATGGAAATGACAAAGCAAGGCTCAATACTTTTATGCTACCTTTTTTTAACGTTGCCCTACCTTCCAGAAGTGATAAGGTAGAGGATGGGCACAGGGTGGAGATAAGGGCTCCGCTATGCTGCTCTCCTCTGTCTTGTTAGTGGAACTTGATGTACGGCTGCATGAGATTTTCATGTAGGTGTACAATGGTTCAATGCCTTTATAATGACTGAAAGAATAACGACAGTGTTGTCGATATGTTTATTATTTTATTTAAATGCACCAAACGCCCTCCCCAACATATTTTGCGACTGGTGTAATTTTATATACTAACTCCAGTCCTAGAATATTTGGGGAAAGTGTTGGATAGCGCATTTAAATGAAAGAATGATAATAACGACAACACTGTAGTTATGTTTTTCATTTGTAATAAACTGCATACCTTACACAGTGAATGGGTACTTATAAAATCTGCCTCGATTTAGCACCTGCTAAAAGCAATCAAATTACGTAGAATCTATTGTAAATGCCATCTGAAAAGTCTAAATTGCAGACAGCATTGCCTACATTTTACACAATGGTAAAGAATGAAAGAAAAAAGTTTTTTTTTCTTTACTCTTATATTTTCCACTCTGTGTTTTAAAAATGCAAAATTGCATACGAGAGCTCTAACATCAAGTACGGGCTAACGTCGGCGTCCTCTGCATGCAATTTAACAAAAAAACAAAATTACCCTACAAAGTGGTAAAAGTAGATGGTATATTGGCAAAACCACCTTAACACCGTTCTTTCATAGGACATTTAATTTTTTTAAAAAATGATTCCCGAAATTAATGATTAGGGGAGGCATTTTGGAATGTATTTCTTTATAATCCACCTGATTTAACCGGTGTAAAAATCAGGCTGATTCTAATGGAATTGATTCCTTTAACGTCAGCATGAATTGCATCAGTGCCTCAAATTTCTCCAAAACAAAAATAAAAATCACCTGGTTTGGAAAATAATTGGTAAAGAAAGGCATTAATTTGTCATGCCTATCTTTGTAGTGTATTTAACATTGGAGGCACTTCCAAAATGATCCAAACCCCTTTTCTGGGAGGAATGCCCCACAAGTAGAACTCAAAGGTATGCATCAGCAGAAGGTCATTACGTAGAAGCAACGGATTCAATCATCCAACAAGCGTGTATGTTTATGCTTCAGAGAGCACGTAAGTCCTTCAGGTTCTTTAGATGGATGATATCAAGGATTTGCGCTGTGGTATGTGCTTTTTAGGACCTTAGAATTGTACTCATTATGTGCTTTTTAGGATGTCTTAACATCCCTCTCAACTCGGACTGCTCGGCTTAGCCCTCCACCCCCCTCCGGCGACAGTATAATTACAATATAGTCCTGGTGGGCCAAGCCATTTGAGCTGTCTTGAAAATAGTGGAAAACAAAGCTCAGCCCCACCACCCATTTCCTGGATGTGAGATGGTACGGGGAGTACATGCATTGTTTTGATACCAATTTTAAAATGAAATATATGACAACAGAGTGTACACTTTCTCCCAAAAAATCCACACCAACCAAAATAAGGGAGCTAACCAGCTTATTGATACATTCGGCTGTTAGACGGTCTGCAGATGTTCTCAACTACTTCCTGTTAGCCCAGCGGTTATAAACTAAAAACATTACAATGTACATTTTTATATACATTTTTTATTTCAATTGGTCAATCTTTGAGTACCTCCCACTATGCGAGACGTACTGTCCCGGACATTATCGGACAGTGGTTGGCACCACAACATGCTGACACTGGTAAGAAATGTTGCGCCTGTTCCTGATGTGGCCTGGGTGTTACACTTACCCACAACAGCCCAATTTACTTCTGGTGAGAAAGGAGAGATAGAAATGTCACCTTGGGCAAAGGACTATCAACACACACTCCCATCTCATCAATTCACATCAGGCCCAAATATCCCAGATAGATTGCTCAACCTTAGACATTTCGTCCCAAACTCCATTTGACACATACCGTTGCTTGCAGGTGTTTGATCTAATTTGGTCATGATGCACATAGCTCAATTATTTTAGTGTGAGGCCAGTGTATGAGACCTTTTGCCGTCAATGTATTCAACCTGCTATTGTGTTTTTTGTGCGTGCATTGAAATGCTTTCACCATTGAAGGCACTGTGTATATATCTTGTTAGTGTGTTATTGGCAACATTACTATGTACACCTGGTGATGGAAACGTGTATGATTCTGTCTGCTAGCAACAAAACTAACTCAAGTGTTGCTTATCTAAGCTGGAAGCATGGGGAAGACCTACGAGTGCAGTTTCTGGTATCCTCCCTTTTCTCTCAGCCATGGCACTTTCAGTTGTCTGGACAGCACCATGAACCAACATAAATTCTTCCTATTAAGCTATTTAAACTACAATGCTGTGAGTTTTAACGATGTGCTGTGTGGGGCCTTGCAAAGGTAATAAATTGCGCCTCTCTTGTCATTCATAATGTTGCTTCATATGTATACCCTATCTAACTGTGCATATCGCCGTTCACTGTGTTCCCTCTCTGTATATTCAGCAACCTAACCTCCCTATAATATGGTAAACTAGCCCCCTACAATATGGCAAAACGAACTCTATCCTACTTGTGTTATATTATACATGGTGGCAGCATATACAGAATGGCACCTTATTTTAGTTTTCCTATTCTACATGCTTGCTGTGCCTTGGGAACAGGCGGCTGTGGTCTTGTGTGTCACTGTTCTTATCTGCACCATTACAAGAGCACTGTCTTAGAAATTGACCCACCTTAGTGACAGTGACTGGGATGAGGAAGTGGGTTAATGAGGTAAGGCTTATAAAGTGATCACACACAAATTAAACTGTCAATTCATTTTCCAGCATTACTGTATTCAATCTGATTTGGTAGTAAGATCATATACTGTAGCGTCCTTGTAAACACATTATTTGTTCATTCTTCTGCCTGCGTTTGTTTCACCTTATACGGTGCATGTGCAGAATATTTCAGACAAATATTAGCTATATAGACCGATATTTTATTATTTATTTGGTTGGTAGTTTAATAGCATGGAACTGCCTCTGAGTACCAACTGTAAGCTTAGCACATCATGAAAGCAACAACGGAAATCCAGGAATTGCAATGCATAATACATGCCACGAATCATTCACATTTAATGTCATGAAAACAACCTTTTTTATATAGTAGCATCTGAGAAAATATGTACAGCCTGCTGCCAGATGCCTCCAGGTTTCCCACTATATTATTGTGCAAAATGTCCCTTTTGTATTCTTCTGCTGTATCTATCCGGAAGACACTGTCAAAGCAATGTTTAATGTCAAAACATAATTTTCCTTCCCGACAAACTTGTTTTCTCAGACTATTTTATTTAATGTAAGACTCAATGTTTTAGCTTGTAGAAAATATACAATGAACAATTCCATTTTCTTTTAACTGCTCTCGGCAAACCCTAGGGGGTGGAAAACAAATGTTCACCTGGTCTATAAATCTCTGGGAAAAGTGGCTTTCAGTAGGATCCCTCAGGTTTCCCTGGAAATCTCGGATGATGCTGAGGTTATCCAAGACCGCATATGTGCCACGTGGTCCTAACCTAACATTTTTTAATACTATTGCATTAGAATTTAAATGACAAGATTGCGGTTTACAACATTGATTCATTACAAACATGGTCTCTTAAATTGCTTATATGTTTATGGATTAAAATATGACACTTTTTTAAGAAAGAGTTTTTCTTAATTGCATAAACAATCTAATTACGATCTTAAACACATGTTTAAAATGTGTACTAACGCTTCATAACATTTAATACTGAAGTATACAGTTATTGCCATCTTGCCACAATAATGAAAAGTGCATTTCCAATTCAAGATTACAGATGTTTAACTACTGAACCGAAATTATGTTTGCCAAATATGACACTTATTGCATCAATACCAGCAATGTACTGCAGAAAGGAAGTGCAACACCAGATTATGATACATTATTGTGGAATATTGTGGAAAAGGTGATGGAATAGAAAAAGAAACAAATTCCTATGTCCTTCCAAACTACATCAGTAATACATGAGACGAAGTCCGCTGTCAGTGACTGCAGTTGACGGGGGATGCGGCCTCGGAGTAGGGCACAAAGGAGCAACAGATGGGGTCCCCGGATCACCCCACCTTGCTCAATGCATTTGATAGAAGACTGTCACATGCTGAAGAATTTTACACTGCTTTTTAAGGATCACTCCTGTTCACCAGACTTGACAAAGTCATAAGGAACAATCCCTGAAGAGAAATTCACAGTGTAATCAGTCCAGAGAAGATAGAGCAGGAAAAAGTCTTACATGTGCTGGACAAAGCAGTGTTACCACCAGCCAACTTCATGATGGCGGCTTCGGAAGAGGAACCGCAGGTTGGTGTGCTCTGCATTACACAGGGAGGAAGGTTGCAATTCTAGATGGCACTGGAGTCTAAAATAAACTTGGTCCATTTGTCTGCCTGCAACATCTGTAATACATTTCACACATATTCATCGAATTTGCCAATATAATTTGTCCAATTCTGAAACAAGACCCTTATTCTTATGCACCTGAGCCCAATACAAGTAGTATGTCTCCAGCGGAGGGGCCTGGCCCAAATAAGAAGAACTGGTGGGTAGCCGGGACTGTGTGTTTTAAGCAGTAACGCACGGGAATTTGAGATACATAGAGATGGAGAGAGGTGGCGATTGAGGCAAAAGGGAGAAGGAGTAGCTGGAGTAGGTAGATAAATAATAGAGTGGCGTGTCTGGAGGGGGAAGGAACAGATAGTAAGGAGAAAGAAGTACAGGTTTAATAGGTATCATCACAGAAGGTGTTGAAAGAAAAGATAATGAACTTGTATTCCTATAGCGTATTATCCAGAGGACTTTATATATAACATAGTTACATACTAGTATCATCAACCAAAGTTGGTACTCATTTATTGACCTCAGAAGGATGAAACGCTGAGTTGGACTTTCTGGGATTCGAACATGTAATCTGCAGATCACCTGCTTAGATTGAGAGGGAGATTCTGAAGGACGGAGTTTGGAGGCAGCTGGTTGAAAGGGAAAGAGCAGAGAAACGGGAAAGGAAAGGGGAGGGAAAAACTGGAAAAAGGTTGGGGGAAGCATTGAGGGCTTGGAGGGGAATATTGTTAAAGAGGAAGTTGGAAACATCAAAAAGGACGTAGGAAGAAGTTATAAGGGTAGTGCTGCAGGAAACATCAGAACAGAGATAGAAGGGAGAAATAAGGACAATGTTAAGAAGAACATTGGAGAGGTGAAGTTAAGAAAGAGCTTTGTAGAGGAAATGAAGAGGCGGGTATTATGAATTCGATCAGTGAGTTGTGGTGGCGTGGACGTAGGGGCATGTTGCCAAGCATAGAGGTGGAGGTGGACATTCATAGTAAAAAGGTGAGGCTGGGAGGTATTGGAGCGATCCCCTTTGGTACTAGGCCATTATGGCCCATCACAGAGACAAGTGAGGATGATGTGCCATCAGACTAGAGCCATGACCTTAAGGTGGGAGGTGGAGAAAGTACTTATATACAGCCTTTAGTAGCAGTATGGTTGCAGCCTCTTTGACTTGTTTACCACCACCCAGACTGGCTGCTGCCTTTTCTGTGGTCTAGCACGCAGGCACATAGGTAATGGAGACCTAGGAGAGAGGGCTTTCTCTGTGTCAAGGAAAAGAATCAGAGAACCTAGATCAGCTAAGGGACTAGAGCCAGGTCCTTAAAACGGGAGATGGCAAGACAAATTATGTACATCCTTTAGTAAGAGTAAAGTTGCCAGCCTCTTGGACTTGTTTACCACCACCCAGATTGCCTGCTACCTTTGCTCACGTCTAGCCTACACCTGCCATGGAGACCAAGGAGAGAGGACTTTCTCAGTATCCGGAAAGGAAGCAGAACAACTAGAGCTACAGATCGAAAAAGACTAGAGAGAATTCCCAGGAAACTATAAAAACTAAAAACTCCAGGATTGTGAGTGAATGAAAATTGAAGATGTTTCTGGGAAATGGAACCCTGACTGGGATGTGGTAAACATACAGAGTGAAAAACTAAAGAGAAGCCATTGTGCTGCTGTCCAATACTTACATTTGTATTTTCCTAATCTATATCAGTCCTTTAATCGTCTCTAATAATACTTTTAAAAATACATATGTGTGTCTGCCTCACATTGATTCTACTTAGCGTCATCATACAACACCACACTAGTAACGAATGTTCACTTTTTAAAATATCGACACAAACAGTATATTCCAATATCAATATCCCACAACTTACACACCTCTACTCATACACACATCCACTCCACTCCATGTTTTATGCTGAACCCTTGTGCCGTTTGAAGTGAGAGGTTTTGTTTAAGTTGGCCACAAATGCCACATACGTTTGCTAAGTGTTTGCAAACCACATTTCGCCACTTTCATAAATCCATCATTTCTTTTAACAAGCACAAGAAAGATAGTATGGAGGAAACATTTCAATTATTTATCAATAAAAATCACCTTAGCTTCCATAAGGATTGCTCTGGAATATTCAGCCATTTTCTCCTGATGACAACTAAGTGATTACGCCCATCAATTAACAGAGTCACAGTTGGAACATCAGAACCAATGTGTGATCTAATGTGTTACACTTCATACTTTAGCAGATATTACAGATTTAGTACACAGTCATAACACCCGCGGATAAAATACTAGTTGTTATTTTGTAGCCCCCCATCCACAATTTAAAACCACATTTGCTATAACTGGAGTGAGATTAGAAAATTAACTACTTCAAGAATATATGGGCAGTGCTTTTTGATGAGGCACAATGTTGGCAACACACACGTAGGTGTTTTGTCTAGTGGTATTAACATTAAGAAAAACACAATAACGTTTGTTTTCCAAGTCCCCAGAGCATAGAAGAAGGTGTTCAAACAGTTGCAAAGGTGTGACACTTGTCTTAACACCTGTATACACTCTTTTGGGCATAGGTGTGGTTTTGGAAGGAGGAAGGATGGAATAGAATGTGCGTTAACTTTCAAAATCCATGTTTGCTACCACCTCAAATACCCAAAGCAGCCCCACATCTACCAGTTCATCGGCCTCGCTGATAGCTCCTAGCCCCGGCAATTCAGCAGCCCCACATCCACCAGTTCATCGGCCTAGCTGATAGCTCCTAGCCCAGGCAATTGAGCAGCCCCACATCTACCAGTTCATCGGCCTCGCTGATAGCTCCTAGCCCAGGCAATTCAGCAGCCCCACATCCACCAGTTCATCGGCCTCGCTGATAGCTCCTAGCCCAGGCAATTCAGCAGCCCCACATCCACCAGTTCATCGGCCTAGCTGATAGCTCCTAGCCCAGGCAATTCAGCAGCCCCACATCTACCAGTTCATCGGCCTAGCTGATAGCTCCTAGCCCAGGCAATTCAGCAGCCCACATCTACCAGTTCATCGGCCTCGCTGATAGCTCCTAGCCCAGGCAATTCAGCAGCCTCGCCTCTACCCCGCACCTCTGGCAGCCAATGATTCCCCTACTAATCGAACACATTAGGCATCCATCAGCCTTGCCCTAGCTACTCCAGAGGCGGCCCATCTCCCTGGCTCTCAGACCTCATCCTTGGCTGTCCATTAGTCTAACGCACATCTCTCATGCCGGAGCACCAGGATAGGATGAGATAGGTACGAGAGCTCAAAGACGCCTTCATAACAAGGATGTAGTGGCCCAGGCTGCCGCTTCATGATTCACAGACCAGCAAGTCCTTGCTCCCTTCTGTCTAGATATGCTGACCATCTTCTGCCTCCTGGTACAAATTGAGAGCTACATTGAGCCTCACCTGGACACAGTTACAGCCTATCCCCGCCCGCAATGCATCCCAGCACAGTACACAAAACATGCCCTGGGGCATGGTATTACACAGCTATGCATTTCCAGAATCCGTTCACACATGTTACCTGCCATGATAATATGGGTGAGTCAACCTATTATCTATTTGGTTGTCCTTCATCACATCAAGGGCCAGTTGTATGCCATTGCTGTCTTGCACAATGTAGTTATTGGCCTTGACAGCACAAACATAGGAGCCTTTGACCATTCAGGGCATAAAAGCAGGTCCTCAACAGAAGCAAGCATTGCACTATCAACATGCAGATTATTTGTACAAACATACTCTTCATACACATGTTTGCCAGAATTCCCGACTCAACCATTATCCTGCCCCAAAAACCCTGCTGAACCTAACTCATCCAAGATCCTGGCCTAAAGAATCCTTACACATGATGTAGAGATTACAGCCATGCTAGGTATTCTCCTGGGTATGTAAATACCAACATACATCCACACTAATGATGCCATTACACACCTACATTGCTTGTGACCCAACTACAACCCACTGTACATGTCTATAGTTGTCGGTATCCTGGAGTGATGGTACACACAGTTGTCATCACAGGTGGGATTGATTTTGGCCACCTTTACACTCTCATGTGCACAGAGGTTGCCTCCAGACATATTTCAGAACTAAAGACTGTCAAAACTAATCGTGATCTTCTATTTGGCGCCTGTGACACCGATTCTAGTCCCTTCGATGGATCTGTACCACTAGCAGTTGAAACTTTGACTGCACTCTGCAGGCAATTACTCTAACAGATTTCTATCAGCAAGGGGTAATAACCCAGATTTATTTTATATTTTTGGAGCAAATGGATCCTGCCATGGAATTAGAATCTGCTAAACTGTCTGGTTTTCAAATAGTGCTCTGTTTTTAAAAAAAAGTCGACTTGGCAATTTTGAACCCATATGGACCTACAGACCAGAATAATTGTACATAAAAATATCCATATACAAGAAATCGTATATATATTTTCTGCTAGCAGCCTCCCTTACACACACCTATTACCAACATCCTCTCATGACCAACCCACAGGCGGATGCCAGCCGTAGTAGCAAGGTTCCGCAGTGTTAAGCCAAACCATCCAGATCACTCTTTGCACACAAACATCGGCACCCGGGCCTCTCCGCTCCGACTGGTGTGCTCAGGCTTCTGATGTACAACACCTGACAGCCTGATGGTAACTTGTACGTTACCTATGAAAAGTTTGGGGACAGCAGATCTGAACATGAAATTAGATGGATTTTGGGGGTAGGAAATATGTTGCACCTAGATTGATTTTGCGGGTAGGAAACGTGATGCACTTAGATGGATTTTGAGGGTCGGAAATGTGACGCACTAAAATGGATTTTGGGCATAGGAAATGTGACACACTTAGATGAATTGTTGGGGGTAGGAAATGTGATGCACTGCCTGTATTTTAGAGGGGGTAGGAGTGGTGTAGCACTCTCTAAGTCGAGCCTATCCATTTAGACATATGTTTTATGATGATATCTCCTGCAATCTGAAAATCATAGGGAGAACCGGCCAAATGCACTTGAAGTCCTTTGTGGAATGACTGTTAATAGCACCAAGAAGAGGTATTAGGATTTCCCCTTCTGTTCATAAAGATCTGTCAGAGAGCTTGCCACTGCTGTGGGGCCTTGGTACTGGACCTGCAGTTTCTTAATAATAGCCCACTTATACGCTTACAATATCTGAAAGGGCAGCCATGGGATTGTGCCTAGATACACGGGTAGCCAGCATTGCAACTAGAAAAGCGCATGCAGGTTACCACTCGTCTTACACATAGAGCACTTACACCTTGTAATCTTTGCCCACCCATGCTTCTCAACTATATATCTTGGTAACCTTCCATTGCACTTATAACTGCTTAGGTTAGACATTGTAATGCTCAGTGGTTATATGTAGGTATCCATGATATCACACTTAGTAGACTCCTTTGGTTTGTAGAACTTAGAAGATGTGTAGTAGGACTATAAAGGTAACCTGTCCCATTTTCTTAGTTTCTATGGTAGCCTGTCTGCCCCACCTGGAAGATGTTCTAGGACAGCCAGTCTATTGCACTTGGTACTGTGAGAAACCTGAGGGTATTCTCACTCCTACTCCCCTTGGATCCTCTGCACAGGTGGCCAGGGAAAGGCCATCATTCTTGGATCCTGACCCTGGGGGTGGAAAAGATCAGGAGGATCACCTGGGTGTAGGGTCCTTGAGGAATGGCAGTGGGGAACCTCAAACAAAAGTTATCGATGAGGTTTTGGAAAAGGGAAGGAGGGAATTTTTTTGGGGGGGGTTACCCCCCAAAACCCCCTATTTACAATTTATCCCCACACCCCCCTACATCCCATGTCCCTTTACCCCTCCATATTTTTGATGGGTTTTCGCAGTAAAATATCATCAGCAAAAATGGGTGGAAAGAAAATGTGCAATGAATGGACATCGTACCCTGATCACATTGAGGAAAAGAAGAAAGATTGTAGAAATCAAAGAGATTCTCATGTCTTTTTGTATACCAGAGGAAAAGCCTCCTCTAAAGTCCTTGTCACCCTAGAAAAGAAATTAGTTTGGGCTGAATTAGATACAGGAAGAAAGTGCTATTTGACCAGAATTATTCCCTCAGCGATGGGAAAAGGTTAGAAGGGAGCAAATAACCTGTGTGCATGGCCACCTGAAAATATACCCAGTGACTCAAACCCCGATCACCATTTTTGGAAAGAAATTAGATCTCATGGAAGCAGTAATTGCAAACTTGCCAACTCAATTAGTCCTGGGAAGGGGATCAATGAGTTTCATAAGTAGCTCAAATAAAAATCAAAATGTCTATAGTTGAACCTCCTCATTTAACACAACTAGAACCTCCCAAGCTTGAAAATAAACCTAGTGAAGGAACCTGGAAACAAACATAATGTACAAGCAAAGAAAAGCAAACACAGGAGATATGTGGGATGTCTTAGATACGTGTTCCACAGTGGAATCCCAGAAGGATAGAAAACAAGGTATCATGAACTCCCTTTCCCGGGATCCATGTGAAGCACTTCGGTCTAACCCGCATTTGGTAAGGGTATGTGAGAAACCTGAGGGTATTTACGCTCCTATTCCCCTTGAATCCTCTGCGCAGGTGGCCAGGGAAAGGCCATCATTCTTGCATCCTGACCTTGGGGGTGGAGAAGCAAGGGAGGATCACCTGAGTGGAGGGTCCTTGAGGAATGGGAGTGGGGAACCCATGGGCGAGCCATGGTACACCCTTTTTCCATTGACGATAAACTTAACCCTTCCCCAATCTTTATGGGCTATTTTAAGTCTGCTCCCCTAATTTTTCTATACATGACTTTAGACCATTCTGGGATGAGGAAGTGGCAACAAGGAGTATTGCACAATAACATGCACTAATGTGGTTGTGAGACAAGGAAGAGGGCCCAGAAGAGCACCATTGTAAAGATCAGGCATGCCTTGCTAATCAGCCCAACTGTAGTCAGGCAATTAAGGGAAAGGACTTGCACCTGTAACCCATTTACACAACTCAGGTGTATTTCAAATTTCAATGTTATGCGGATATCACTCAGCTCTCTCAGGTTGTACTCAGCCACCTCTGCTTATTCTCTCATACCAAACAGTCTGACCGCAATTCAGGAATGGTTTGTTGCCAATGATCTCTGCGTTAATGCCAGTAAGACTGAGATCCTCCTCATTGGGATACCCGCTCCCTCCTTTCCTCTCTCTCTCTGGCTGCCCACTCTGGGCCCTTTTCCTGCTACTTCCTGTGAGGCTAAGTACCTTGGTGTCATCTTTGACTCCACCCTCTCCTTCTCTCCACACGACTTTGACGTCTCTAAGAAGTCAAACCATCAGCTGCACAACCTCAGAGGTATCCTTCCTTTTCTCACTTTCCCCGAGATGCTCACTGTCGCCAGAACTTTGGTCGTCTTTAGGCTGGACTATTGCAACAGCCTCTTTCTACATCTTCCTGCCTCTACTCTTTGACCGTTACAACTTATCCAGAACAGGACTGCACTCACAGATGTCGTTTTTCTCCAGCTCTGAAATCTCTTCACTGGATCACTGTTGCTGCAAGGGTAAACTTCAAGACCCTCTGCATCATCCACAAGGCTTTTCTGGGTTCTGGGACTGCTCTACCTCCAACTTTTTCTTCCAAAACATCTTCCTTCATGAGCTCTCTGCTCATCCACCTCCAACTCTCTGAGGGTCAGATGCTTCTTTATGCATAGAGTTGGGGCAGATATATCTCCTCAGCTGGGGCCTGCCTCTGGAATAGCCTCCCTGCCTCTCTCAAACTTCAGCAGAACCACATACAGTTCTGGAAGCAACTCAATGTCTTCCTTTTTGCTACTGCTTTCTCTCTTCCTCTCCCCTGCTGATGCACCTGACTGTTCTGCACACTGGTCACATGGTCAGCCTCTGAACTCAGGCCCAGGCTCCTGCAGTTGCCCTTGCACTGCCTCTGGATTCCCAGCACTTAAAGGTTTGTATCTTCCACCCTACACTCCCCTCTCTCTGCACTTATGAGCCACACGCTGGCTGCAGTTGTGAGTTAACTGCACTTCCATCTTTCCCTCACCCCTGGCACTTCTCTCCTTCCCTCTTCCCTGCACTTGCACAATCTGAATGATACAAGACCTATTAATATTGTTATTTTGACCTCCCTTTGTTTCACCCCCTTCGCTTGTCGCGCCTAGTAACACTTGTGTGCAGGCGCATTATAAGTGCCATATCATATCATATAAAATAATCGTGTGCAGGAAGGTGAGAGAGGCAAGACTATGATGGAAGCTGTGGTGAGCCATGCTACAGACATAGAAGTAACTCAAGGATTGAAGAATCTGAGGGTCTGGACCATTGTGAAGCAGGATTAGGAGCTGCACAGAGGCGATGAAAAAGGAGGAGACCAAATGAGGGGTAATGATTCATTCTATCTCCCAAGGCGCTGCAAAAGCACAAGAGTGTCAGAGGGGCAGAAAAAAATAACTCGAGAAGGAAGACGTCAAGTTTGTGGCAACTCGACATCAGAAAAGACTTCACAGTGAGATGGTGAGGTTCCCCAATATAGAAACCTGGTAATACTGTAACCGCGAGTCTTGTAAAGTAAACTGTTATTGTTGAACGAGAGCAGAGACATGTACAAAGTAACAGAGTGGTTGCAAGTCTCCGAAAAAGACACAACCTTCCTTTTGAACCAATTAACGAGTTGTTGAAGTGTTTGCGCAACTTAAAAGAAATGTTAAAGAAAGCCAATGCATATTGAATACCAAACTAAAAGGCAACTTAAAGAAAGCAAATGCATATTGTGAGAAACCTGAGGGTATTCTCACTTCCACTCCCATAAGATCTTCTGCACAGGTGGCCAGGAACAGGCAATCACTCTTGGACCCCGACCATGAGGGTGGACCAGTGAGCGTAGATCGCCTGGATGGAGGATCCTTAGGGAATGGAAATGGGGTACCTTTGGGCAAAATGTGGTGTTCCTGACTTCCCTTCCAAGAAGAAAACTCAATTTCAGGTGCAATTTTGGGGTATTGTTATCCATATCACATTGGCCAGAACAAGGGTAGGAAATACTGTAATTCCAAACAGGTTAGGAAGAAAACAAAAATAATTAAATATAAAATGGGTGGAGGGTCTCTTTGGGAACTGAGAACGGGATGCCCTTGGGATAGACGTGGTATCCCCTTTTCCTACTAAGGACCAGCCCAATCCTTTCCCTACCTTGATGGGGTGTTATGAGTCAACTCCCCTAACTTCATCAGAAAAAACTACTAACAGTACTGGGACGAGGAAGAGCAACCAGGTTTAATGAAAGAAACCTTTTACAATGCTAATGAAAGTCTTCGAGGGCTGGGCACATTATTAAAGGCATTCTACAACAATATATAACATAGAGGTCATTGAGTGAAGATCTATAACACTTATTGAATTCTGAACCAAGTGAAAAGTGTATTAGACATGTATTCATTCTTAAATACCGAACTGAAAGACAACTATTACCTATGAAGATCATAAATGTAAGAACCGTATGCATTCAGCATATGTCAAGCTCAAAAGTGAATGCAACTTTAATCACAAGCCAAATGTATATATGTTAATCTACAAGTAAACAAAGCGTTCATCCAAACAAAGCAATGCATATTGAACCCTAAAGTGAACACAACTTTAGCAATACAAGTGAACCAAATATATATGGAACTCCAGAGTGAATGGATCTTTGCAGATTAACTTAACAAATTCCAAAGACATGCTTGTTCAAAGACCTTCCATATCCAGATGGTGCAAGTGTGGCGCAGACCTTTAAGAAAGCTGCAAAATATCCTTATACATTGAAAGTTAATATTGGGGAAGGGAGCCCTGAGGTTTAACCTACTCAGTGACTTGAGGACGAAATCTCAAGATATTTGGTATTTGAGAACTATAGTTTGATATTTGGGGAAGGGAACCCCAAGTGTTGGTTAACTCTATATTATTTTGAACTTAAAGCAAAGCTGAGACTTTTCTTGGACCTGCTTTATACTTGGGGTAGGGAGCTGAAATAAAGCTGCAAGCTGGAGAGATCTCCAAACTTTATTTTGAATACTGTTTTGTTGGTTGTTGACATTCCTACACATTGTATAAGATTAGTTGTGAGGGCACGCATAGGGTTTGGACACAGACAGACCCTTAAATTGAACTATTGGACCTTATCTTATTTATTTTATTTTGATATTTATATAGCGCACATAGCCCAAACATATCTAAGCGCTTGTTGCTTAAGAGTTTGGTTACAGTATGTACTTATGGTTACACAGGATACAGACACTGCATATGAAGGTTCAGATAGGTAACAGATTATAGGTTGTGACCTTATCATTAGTTAGTTACAAGTCATATGAAAAATGGCGGTTCAGCGCATGGCTGCCAGGGTCACATTAGATCGATGCAGGTAGGTAAAGTGCAAGTACAGCGCAGAGCTATAGGTGTCACATTAGGCAGTTGCATATAGGTTAAATCCATGTACAGCGCAAGGCTCTGAGTGTCACATTAGGTAGTTGCATATTGGTCAAATCCATGTACAGTGCAAGGCTGTAAGTGTCACATTAGGTAGTTGCATATAGGTCAAATCCATGTACAGTGCAAGGCTGTAAGTGTCACATTAGGTAGTTGCATATAGGTCAAATCCATGTACAGTGCAAGGCTGTGAGTGTCACATTAGGTAGTACATTACCCCACTTTGACTTTCTTTAGTTTTGGTTTGGTAGGGAAATCCCACCGTAGTATAGGGCAAGATAGGTGTTTAATAAAGTTGTATTGTTAATTCTGAATCTGTTATCTGTGACTTACCCCAAGATGCTTTCACAATATTGAATACTGAACAAAAGGGCAATTTAAAGAAAGCCAATGCATTTTTAAGAGAAACTTAACATTGAAGCAAACCAGTAAGCTTTGAATACAAAATACATGGGACACCACAAATGGGTTGAAAGCTCACAACTGAATATAATTAAACAATATAGGATTAAATAGAAATCTGAACTGCTTATTAACAAAACAAATAATTGTTGCACAACAAATGAACCTGAACTTTGAAACTGAATATATTAAAAGGTGAAGGAAATCTAACCAGCAAACTGCGATAAGTAAATACAGTGTGACAATGCTACCATTTGAAAAGGGATGTAACACATGGTGTCAGATCCACAAGGAAGCTAACGGAAAACTATAGGAAAATGATAGCAGCCCAAGGACACCCCCTCTAAACCTCAAACTAATAAATGAAATCATTTTCTGGACTGTGTGTTTCTACAGTCTTTTCTTTCTGGCTGTGGATTGAGGAGGAGTAGATCATACAAGTGTCCTGTGATCCGCGGAGCAGAGTGGAGAAGAGTGGCGAAGAGCAGTCTGTGCAGTCCGTGCATGGCCTAGCAAGGCACAGAACTCCCACACAGTTAAATAACCGGAGGTACCCACCTGGGTGTCGGTGAGTGTAAGCTGTGCTTTGCTACTTCTTTCTGTTAAGGAGGCTGTGCCA